>NC_133529.1:105551709-105860295 GCF_048544455.1 Silene latifolia | reverse complement strand
ACGTCTTCTAAGACACCTAAGGGTCGTTTTAAAGAACGGTTTGCCATTTGCAATGTCGTACTTGTGCATTTTAAAGCACCCATGTTAAGTTTTTCATAAAGGGAATAAGGCATGACACTTACACTAGCACCTAGGTCGCAAAGGGCCTTATCAATGGTATATGTGCCTATAGTGCAAGGAATAGAATAGCTACCGGGATCCTTAAGTTTCGGGGGAGACTTATTTTGTAAGAGTGCACTACACTCTTCGGTGAAAGCAATGGTCTCAACCTCATTGAAGGATCGCTTCTTTGAGAGGATTTCCTTCATAAACTTTGCGTAAGAGGGGACTTGGGTAAGCAATTCTAAAAATGGGACGGTGACTTGTAAATTCTTACACATTTCCATGAACTTACCGAACTTACCTTCGTCCTTGTGCTTTGCGAGGCGATGAGGAAATGGTATTTGAACAACTTCCTTGGGGGAGCATCCTCCACACCTTTATCATTCTCATTCTCATTGGGAAAACTCACCATCTTTGAAACGGCATTACTCTCCTTAGCATTAGGAGAGACTTCTTCAACAATCACCTTGTCACTTTTCTCGGGCATAGGGTGCTCAACAACTTTGCCATCAAGCTTGCTATTCCTTTTTAGCATCAACAACCGGTGGGGAAATGGTACACGGTCCTTAACAAGAGGCTCTTCACTAGCCTTCTTTTCGTCATCTCCACCAAGCTTGGCCTTTTTAACAACCACTTCTTCATCCAAAGTCATGGACGACCCATCGTAGCTAGTACCACTTCTCAAGGAGATAGAATTGACGGTCTCGTGTGGTTGCTCACCTTGGGGAGGTAGTTAACCATTCTTCCTTTGAGAATTAGAAGCGGCTAATTGAGCCACTTGTTGTTCCAACATCTTGACCGCGGCACTATGAGCTTGATCATTCTTTTGAATTTAAGCCAATAGTTCCCTTTGCATTTGGATTATCATGCCCTCGAGCTTACCAACTCCTTGATTGTTTTGTTGGGTATTTTGTGGTGGATTTTGTTGGTAATTGTTTTGTGGGGGCATTTGTTGATTTTGATAACCTGATGGAGGGATATACTTTTGTTGTTGAGGAACATATGCATTTTGTTGTGGTGGGGGTTGAGGATTAAGCACATTGTTGCTAGTGTAAGACAAGTTCGGATGGAATTTTGAATTCGGGTTGTAAGTGTTGGAAAAAGTACCCGGTGGATATGAACTTTGTCTTAGAGCTTGAAAAGCATTTACCTCTTCGATAGGAGCTCGGCAATGAACGGCATAATGACCCGAACCTCCACAACCATCACAAACAACGATTTGGCTTGTTGAAGACACGACATTGAGTTGTTGAAGGGAATCTTTAGCATCTCTCTCCGCCAATTGTTGTTGAAGCAAGGCAATTTGAGCTAGTAAAACGGAGTTGTTGGAGGATTCTTCTTTACCTTTGGATGGCACAACTCGGGAATTGACATGTTGGGCAGCATGGACCGCCATAGATTCAATCGTTGCATGAGCAAGGTCGGTGTCAATTTGATCAAACCGCCCATTGTTGGCGAAATCAAGAATCCTTCGGGACTCGGCACAACATCCATTGTAGAATGTTATTGCTAGAAACCAATCATCTAGCCCATGATGTGGGCATTGTCTTTGAAGCTCTTTCTACCTCTCCCAAGCCTCATATAAGCTCTCAAGAGCTTGTTGACGGAATCCTGTAATTTGGCTCCTCAAAGTTTGAGTTTTCTCCGGTGGAAAAAACTTTTGATAGAAGGCTAGAGCCAAAGTCTCCCAATTGGTGATTCCCATGGCGGTGCGGTCAAGGCTATTGATCCAAAGCTTGGCCTTATCCTTCAAAGAGAAAGGGAAAAGTATTTCCCTTATTTGGGCTTGAGTGACACCCGTTTGACGAATCATGGAGCAATAGTCACAAAAGTTTTGCACATGCAAATTGGGATCCTCCAAAGGACTTCCCCCAAATTGCTTCCTCTCCACAAGGCTAATGAAATCCGGCTTGATCTTGAATTCCGGCGCAGTAATTTGAGTAGTTGTCATTCCGGCCGAAAGCATGGCCGCGGTGGGCTTTGAATGATCAGAAAGTTTCACCATCTTTTTGGTAGTAGATGGTGATGGTGGTGGAGATGATGAACTTGAGACCTCCTCCTCTTCAAGGGCTTCTAGATCGTCTAAGTAAGACTTTCTAGCACTTTCAACTTGTACGGGAGAAGTGGCTTCTTTCACTTCCTTCCAAAAACGTCGTCTTCTCCTAAAGGTTTTCTCGGGATCGGAATCCGGTGAAAGCAATTCTCCACTACGAGAGGACCTGGGCATAAGACAACAATTTCTAGGAAAATGATAAGTAACGGTCTTAAGGAACAAGTGTTCCCCAAGACAAAGGAAAACAAGATAAAAATCGACAATTCAAAAAGCAATAAAACCGTTTCCCCGGCAACGGCGCCAAAATTTGATAGGCTTATCGCGTACCTGTGCAAAGATAAATTCCCTAAACACAAATAAATGTAGTAAATAGGGGTCGAACCACAAGGAAACGGGAATTACGTCGTGAATTGCTATGGGTAGATTCTTATCAAGGTCGATTTCGATTTTACTTTGGTTTGTTGGTTTGATGATTAATATAAATTATGATATAAATTATATAATTAAAAGGAGAGTCTAAGGGGTTCGGGTCACACATGCAAGGGTAAATATACGATCATGATAAATTCGGTACTAATAACATTGTCAATTGCTTAGGCTTAGAGACACCCATCTTACGATATTAGTGTCAACCATAGACCGGGTCCTAGAGAAACTCTCGTCCATGACTAGGTCGTCCTACTATACATGCTTAGTCTAATTCAATTCCGTGCCTCTCGACTTATAGAACGAATGAACAAACTTAATCAATTGAATAAGGCCTTAAACAAAGATTAAACGTTATGGCACAAGCATGTGATAGAAGCAATTTAAACAATATTATTATCAACCTATTTTATCACGTTATATACTTGATTTGCATGCATGGCTCCCCTAGCCCTTAGACTAAGAGATTTAGCTACTCGTGCTAAGGTGTAAATTGTAAACTATATAAAGAGAAATGATAAACATGGTTGAGTGATTTATATGAACTAAATGTTTTAACATGTAAAAGAAATAGAACTAAAGTAATCTAAAAGGAGTGCTTAATTATAAACTAAATATAAACTAAATAGAAATGTAAACTATAAAAAGAAATACCTTAAAGAGATGAACTTGTATGGAAGAACAAATAATAACCAAATGCTTGAATAAGAAATGCTTGAACAATAACTTGTAGAACAAAATGTTGAAGGATTGAACTAAGGAAAGCTTAACAACTTGTAAACTAAAAATGAGAAAACTAATGAGAGAAATATAAAGCTTAAGGCTATTGTAAAGTGGAAATGGGACGTAAAAATTGGATGATCAAAGCCTTGGAATACCTCTCCTATTTATAGGAGAGGAGAGTGAAACGTAAATCACCAAGAGGCATGCAACCCCGATCGGGGTCGTGTGTTTCCGGGTTAATTCCTTAATTTCTTGATTAATTGCTTGAGGAATCTCTATGCTCGTGCTTTAATTCTCCTTAATCACCCGGTAATCCTCTAAATTCTTAGCATCCTAAGCTTCTTGGTATCCAATGCTTGCACCTTATTATGGACCTTCATTTTGGGCTTGATTTTTGCATTAGGCTTCAATTGTAATTCTCACTTTAATCCAACAAATCTTCATGCAAACACCCATTCAAACACTTCCATGCTAGTCCAATATTAGGTCTTGTTTAGCTTAGTGGACTTAGTGTACAAATGATAAGAAAAAGACTCTAAATGCTTAGATTCCTACAAAAACATATTAAGACAAGCAAATACACTAGAACAACAAATTTTAGCTTATGACACTATGATAATCGCTAAATATCAAATAAAATGGAGCTAATATAGGGGATGAAAGTATATAAAATATGCACTTATCACGGTCAGAGAAACAGGGAACGATACCGTCCATTTCAGACACCCATTCGAGACAAATTCACTATACAAACGATAAAAGGAGTAAAGAATTAAACTTTATTAAACAAGAACCAGAGAACGACAAGTAAGACGGAACTTTCGACATGTTTGTCGAGTAACCTATCACCGTTACCTTTAACTCTCGAATTCCCGAGTGAAAACGTCCAAGGCACGAGGTTTTCTTCAGTATTCGAGGTCTTCAACTAAAAAGGAGGAGAGACGAGTTGTTTAAGACAAGAAATCGAGTTGTCATTTAAGACGGTATTTCGAAACCTCAACAAAATAGAAACTTTCTTACCTTAAAAGAACGAGGAAGGGACGAGGAAGCTAATGGTACAAAAATAATGGAGTTTGGTTGAGAAATAAGGGAGGAAATGGAGGTAGAAGAAGACGGAAATGGTTGTTGGTTGTTGCTGTTGTTTTGTTTGTTGTGGCTGTTGTTGCTCATTCGAAAAGAAAGAAGAAGAAGGAAAGAGGGTGTGGGGATGGGGACACACGGGTAGGGTAGTAGTAATAATGTAATAATAATAATAATATATAATAATAGTAATAATAATAATATATAAATATATATATATATATAAAAGTAGAGTGTAAGAGGGTAGGTACATGTGTTATCGATATAGGATAGGTCGAGAAAAGATTAGTCTCACAAGTAGAAATGTGACGGTCTATAGCTAGACGGAAATTATTATTATTACTGTCATTATTATTACCGACCAAAAATATGTATACATAAATTCTTATATAAATTATGTCTCAAGAATATAATTTAATATTATGTATTTTCATATAAATGAGCTTTTATATATTACTTTTATAAAAATCGTGTTTGACAAAAAATTATTTAAATTGAATAATTCAAAATTATGAAATAAAGTAATCGAACAGTTTAATATATTTAAAATGTCAAAATGGAAAATTCGCGGGTGTTACATAATTATTTATGACGTACATCATAAATACATAAAAATAACAAATTTGTAAAAGATTTAAACAAACATTTATAGTTGTAAATTTAGCTACATTAAATTGTTGACTACAAAATATTCATGAATAATATTAACATGTATTAAAATATATGGAAATAAAATTCAAATTAATTTACTTCTATCTATATTAGTATGATTTGTAAAATAATGTAAAAGAAGTAAATGTTTACAAATGTTTGGTTTATAGCTTATTCGCGATAAAAAAAAATATTTTATATTTTAGTTAAAGATGGAGGTCAACAAAAGCAAATAAATGGGACAAATAGAACAAGTCTGCGATTTTCGCGGGTACAAAACTAGTTCTAATAATTATATAAGCAATAAGCACAAGTGGTTCAATGGATATGTTGTTGGTATATTATTGTGAGGTCCAAGAGTTCAATTCTCGCTACTAACAATTTTTGGCTTAGTAATGAAAGAGCCTGAGACCTTCCAGGTTCCAACTGCATGAACACACCTCTACCAACTAAACCACCACAGCTTGTTGTACAATTAAAAGACACATAAATATTTATTTGTAGGAGTTCATGGTGGGCATTTGCCCACCCAGGCCCCTATAACCGCCCATGTTCATCACAAATAATTATGTTTATTTCTGTAGTATACTATTTTTTTTTTATCAATCAAATATTTTATAATAATAAAAATATAAAACCCGAGTGATCAAAAATTAAGATAAATAAATAAAAAGATGGATTATAACTATACTCGAGTAGCTCCAGTGTAAGGCTCAATAGCTTTAGCCTCAGCCTCAGCCTCCTCGGGCTCGGGTTCCTCCTCGGGCTCCTCAGCCTCAACGGGCTCCAGCTCCTCCTCGGGCTCCTTAGCCTGCTCCGGCTCAGCCTCAGCCTCAGCCTCCGCATTCGCGGGGTCCTGAGCCTGCTCCGGCTCAGCCTCAGCCTCCTCGGGCTCCTCTATGGGCTCAGCCTCAACCTCCTCCACGGGCTCGGGCTCGGGCTCGGGCTTGACCACAGTCGGCTCCTCCTCAGGATCGGGCTCCTCCACGGGCTGAGGCTGCTCCAACTCCTCCTCCTCGGGCTGCTCCAACTCCTGGAACTGCTGCTCCAACTGAGTGGTAACCTACAAATAATTTAATGCAAACAAATAATATGAGGGTATTTATCTCAAGTTATTTTTTAAGTTCACAACTAGAGCACAAGATAAAGTTAACACTATGAATGATGTTGAATGTATATAAGCTAACAAAACTTAATGAGTGTTTATTGTAACATTTTATATCTATCGATGATCGTATACATGGTTTCAAAATACATTTGCTTAAAAATTTCAATATAAAAAAATATGGTGAAAGAGCTTCATAAATTCAGGATACTTTGAATTGTATTTTTGAAATAATTCATCAAATAGGTCGACATTCTTATATTTTTCTTATTTATATATTAATTATGAAATTATGAGTTGTAGGCGACTTTTCTGTTTGGCAACTAAGAAATTTGAACATTTTAATCTATAAATATAATAAAAAGACAATCAAAAGCATTACATTTCACCATTCAACTATTTAAGAACAATTTATTAAGCCACATCACCATTTCTTATTTTGAAAAGAAAAAAGAAAACAAAAATGAATTTGTAAACATTAAATGCAAATAAATAACATAATAAACATTAAACTTTAGTCATTTAATTTTAAAATAAATTAAACAATAATCAAAAATTAAAATACATACTAAATTTTATAGTTCCAAGCTTATTATTGGAATAAGATAAAGACAAATAAAAACGAAGAGATAAAAATAACTGAAAAAAATATCAAACAAAAAAAATGCACTGTAATGCAAGAAGAAAAAATAATAAGCAAAGAAAATAAAATATCAAACACATCATGTGACCCATAAAAAGAAAAATAGAAAAACAATGTAAAATGTACAAAATTAAAGAAAAAACACATCACGTGCAAAAAAAAATAGAATAACAAAGTAAAATATAGAAAGAATAACACAAGACTTCACTACGCACCAACAACCAAAAACAAAAACAGAAACACAAACATAGCCATATTCGTGACAAAATAATAATAAACTTTCACAAAAGTTTAGTAACTTGTGGCCATATACATAACAATAAATATATTTTGATGATATATTATACACAATATACGTATGACAATATACATATTGGTAAATAATTTTTTTTATTCTTACGAGTCTCTTTTGTCCGTAGGGCCCAATGTTATCGCAAATCCGACCTTATATAAAACCACCACCGTGACAACATAGCTAGTCCCATGAATTTCACAGGTAATAAAACTAGTTATAAAATTAAATATCATTAAGTAAAACATAACACAAAAATAAACCTCACACTCAAAATGGGGAAGGGGAATGGAGAAAGGGAGTTTTCCCTCCAAATCTTTCCTAAATCCCTCCCTCCCTCTACAATTCCCTCTATAACTTCTGTTATCAGAACAAGATATTTTATAACCCTTCTTTTCCTTCCCCTCCCTTTGTCTACAATCCCCTCAGATCATTTAAACAATGCCTTACAAATTGTTATGTTGATGTCATCTATCTATGGTGTGCGTGACTTAAAAGGGCATTAATACACAAAATTCTTTATAACTTTTTTTTCGTAGCCATAACAATTTTTCAAATAGATTTTAGGTCTTCTAAACTCTTTGTACTAAATCTAAAACTTATATATTATGAATTACCGTTCATTACAACGTAATAAATGTAATTTCTAACACTGTTCATAGAGAAATTAAACTTATACACATATGGACCGATAAATGTCACTTTAGTCACTAGTGGAGCAAACACAAATAAGTTTATATAACAACGATCACAAAGTAAGATACATAAGTAAAACGTTGGATTAGAACTATACCCGAGTAGCTACAGTAATCTCGAACTCGAACTCATGAACCGCAAACTCGGTAACCTCAACCTCTAATTGGGCAACCTCTAACTGGGTAACCTCTAACTGAGTAACCTGGAGCTCCTCAACCTTGAACTCAGAAACCTGAAGGTGCTCGAACTCAAACTGGGCGGTATCCTATAAATAATTCAAAGCAAACAAACGAATGATATGAATGTATTTATCTGAAGATGAATTAGAGCACATGATAAAGTAAACACTATGAATGATGATGAATGTATATAGTTTATAAAACTTAAATAGTGTTTTATTGTAACATTTTATGTCTATCGACTATCGTATACATGGTTATAAAATACATTTGCTTAAAAATTTCAATTTAAAGTATTGTGAAAGAGCTTCCTAAATCCGGTGAATTTGAAATGTATTGTTCAAGTAATTTATCAAATAAGTAAGGCATACCTATATTTTCTTAATCTCCCCTACTACTAAGAGAATAAAAATTCTCTTAGTTTTCCCTCCAAAAGTCATCTAGCTAAATAAGGTAATAAATAAAATTTTCTTTCATTACATTATTATCTTTCCAATGAATATATTCTTATAAATAAACTCTAATTTTTTAAATAAATTGATAATTATGATTTTTTCATTAAATAAAATAAAATTGATATTAAATTATAAAGTATAAGTTGCTAATTTTTCAGTAATGCAATAATTATTACTGTAGAGAATAAAACACGTATACTACATCATATAAAACACGTAGTATACGCTTTAACTATATAACGTATGTGGAGTTTTTATGTCCGAGTTATGGGACTATCTAAATTATAGAGTAACTAAATTATTACAGCTGATATATTTATTACTATATTATATTTTTATTTTACTCAAGTTGTTGTATATTAAATCTCGTGCAATTATAAACGGACGACCTTAATTTGTAATATTATTATTATTATTATTAACATATATTTTGAGTATCGTAATTAATTTAATTTAAATATCAACCTGTGCATTTTCGAGTATTTTTAACGTTTTAGATTACTTATACATCTGTAGCATACTTTGCATCGGATATCAGTAATTAGTAACTAAAATTATATGCACATCAAGTCTTCAATTATAAACTTATTTGTATTGTCATGATATTGAACATTTAATTAGGCTCATTTATACGCTCCAGTATCCATGATAGCGTCTATTATTACGACCCGTGCATTTTTTTTTGCACGGGTTTAAAACTAGTTGTAAGTTGCAAAGATTTCATCTTCCGTGTCAAACTACCAAATTATTTTACAACTAGATTTGTGACCCGTGAAATTCACGGGTTTATCTGTTTTAATTTTGTTATTTTTATCTTTTTATTTATACTTGTCTGAGCAATTAGTTGATCCATTTTAAAATATATAGTTTTGGAATACATAAAAGTTAGTCGGTTAGTATCTTATTTCTTTGACAACTTTGATTTACTTTCAAAACTATATAGGATTTGTACTTTAGTTGTTTATTTTGATTAATATACTAATAGCATGTGGTTTTAAAAAAATAATTACCTTTAATTAGTCCAGTAATTCATGATAAATGCTTAAGATTACCTATTAATTAGATTGTATAGATTATGTACTAAATTTTCTATGTGAAAGCTTGAATGTCCCTTTGTCATTTAGGCCAATAAAGTTAGTACGTGAAGACAAAATAGTAAATTACTTATTGATCCCTTTTTTTCTTTTTTTTTTTGAGAATAATAAATCTCGAAACGTAAGGAGTTAAGAAGATATGGAATTATAGGACTTTTTATCTTCTCAATCTTTTAATTCTCATAAATCATATTTTCTCATAGTAGCATAATTATGAAGTTTAATAAATGATAATATATCGTTTATATCAATTTATCAAAAATCCTAAATTTTAAAATTTTGCATAAAAGATAAAATGAGTTAAATGATAGCCTACTACAAATCTCATTACAATCTCATTTGTGTTATGAGACATACACACAAGATAATATGACATGTACGCATAAATATTAGACAATAATTTACATTTAGCTATTATCAATACCAAAAGAGTTTTTTTTGTCCAACTTGTTAATACGATTGAGATCCTCACAACTCCAATTTCATTCTACGAGAGCTATTTTTCAAAGAAAAAATGATGAATAAAAAAAACACATATCCAAATAAAACATACAGTGGAAAGTTTCTGAAATAATTAAAAAAAAAATTATGAACCTAAAAACAATTACTCATTCACATTCATGTTGTCAATCTTGTAGTTAGTTTATAACATAGTATTGGGTGTAATGGAGGGAGTATTTGTTTAAGCAATTATAGTATTCTCTTCTTCATATAGTCTTCTTTCTCCAATTAATTATCCATACAAAAAAAATCCACTGGGTGATTAATAACAAATAAATTGGTAGAATTTGATTTATGTAATATTAACCTTATCGTTATTAATTTAAGTTTTCTCTTAAATAAGGTAAGAAATAGGCATTGAATTATAAAGATATAAGTATATTTACCTTTGAATAGTTAAACTCCACAAATCTTGATAGTCTCTAAATGAAAACAAAATTACATATATATTAAGGTTAAAAATGTGAAGATTACTTCAAATCAATCGAACTTAAAAATAAATAAATATATTACTCCCTCCATTTTTTTATATATGACGTTTTGCATTTACGAGGTAAGCCTTTGACTTTAATATTTACAAAAATATATTTGTTCAAAAAAATATAAAAATGGTAACATTAAATTCCTTACGAAAAACTCTTTCATATGAGTATACATATCATAATATTTAGTCTTATATTTTAAGAGATATTGACGAGAGAAGGGAGTGTCTCGAAATGTGAGAAAGTCATATATAAAAAAACAGAGGGAGTATTAATTTAAAAACCTTAATACACTTACCTTGATGTTGATACAATTCTTTTGGCAATAGGGATAAAAACAATTTTGGCTTGAATTTTGGCTCACAAATGTTGTTTTCCATAAAACATTTATATAGCCAAATGAGGATGCATTTTATGACTTTTAGACTTTTTTTATTATTATTATCAAAGTTAATATATACATAAATATGTAGAAAGGTTTCATGACTTTTCATTATTCGTTTTCATTATTAGCATATTTATTATAGACATAAATATAGAGTAAATAGAAAGAAATGTAAAAGGTTTTTTTTTCTTTCTTTTTTTTTTTTTTTTTTACAAAATTCACATTACATGAGAATTGTTTAGGGAGTTATCTTACGAAACTAAAAGAGGTGGATATTTTGCCTTGCCTATTATTTATAAATTATATTTATAGATTTATTTATTTATTTATTTATCAAATTTAACAAAATTGAGCAAGTTTATTTCAATAAGATTTAAGAGGGAGTTGCACATATAAACAGTTTAAAATTAGAGTGATGTAAATTTTTAATTTTTCTTTTAACCTATTCTAGTTTTAAAATTACAATATTAATGTTTAATGTTAAGTATGTTATTATTTGCTCTTAATATTTACAAATTATTTATTGTTTTATAAATGGTGTATAATTATGTGATATTTGACGTGGAATTTTGGTTATGCAAGGTGGCATTTAGTAATGTTACGTGACATTGTCTACGTGGCTTTTAAGGTTTACCCTTTTAATAATATTTATAGATGCTCTATTATGCAAAACTGTAGAAGTATGTCCATTTTCTACTTCAAAATCTTACGAAATTTATGATTCAATTTACAAAGAGACTCTGAAATGTGAAACTTGTGAATTATTGATATGGTTTATTGAAGTCGGAAATGAAGATCCAACAATGCTAAACAAATATGATATTTTAGGAACCCTAATACTTACTTTGGATCTTAAAATTATGACTCGTTGTATTATAGTCGAAGCATATCACCGAATGCATTATACAGGAAATCTGCTAGTCCGTTGAAGATCGTAAACACTTAATAGGATCCAATTATTCTTATAACAATTACCATAGTCGCGGGCAGAATCAATGAAGATTTTAGAAAATTAAATTGGGACGGATTTCCTCACTTCAAGATTCATATTGAAAACAATTTCGATACTGACAGTTCCGATACTGCCCTTTTGTGAAGAATAACTTCGAATTTTAAATGAAAGAGAGGGAAATTAAAATAGCAGACAAATTCCTTACTTAAACGCCCTCGGTGGTATTGAGATTTCGTGCCACCGGGTGACTCTATCTCATTATTTTTACATAATCAGTTACCTTATCAGCTTCTAATTTTCAGCTACCTGAACAGCTTAGCTTTTAAGTTTTCATTTAGCTTTTTATATTTCAACTATCTTTTCAGTTAGTTTACCAAATAAAGCCTAAATACTCCGTCTTAATTTGGTGCACCAGAAAATAGAAAGAGTTGAGAGTATTGTTTATGCCAAAAACATCGCTTTGACTTCCATTTAGCATTTATAATACATACTCGTAACCTATGTAATTGATTTTATAAAAATGGCTTTTAGAATCTCCATACATTTAATTTGTTTGTTTTTTTCGTTTTGTTCCATATATTTTCCTATAGTAAAGTACAGTATAAACATTAATTCAAGTAATTAAGTGGATTAAAACGAATCAATGGAGTTGAAAATCAAAGTTAAACAAGATTTTAACCTGGAGAAGGTAGTATGTAATCACGGTTTTTTCATGATGAGCCCTAATAAATGGAACCCTTCCACCAAGTTGCTTGAGAGACCATTGAGGCTTGCTGACGGTTCATCTTCAGTAATCGTCTCCATTTCTCAACCACATCCCGGAGATAATATTATTATTAACATACAAAATGCACGTACTCTCAACGTATCTGATCAACACGCCATTCAGGTATTTGCTTTTGTATTTTTAACTCGGCGCTTTGGACAAGTATTTGTATTACAGTACATTAAATCCAATTGGTTTAGTATTGCATGTTAATTGTGATATCTCATATTCATTTTACGCGTAGAGACAAGTCGTCCGCATGTTGAGGATGACGAAGAAGGATGAAGACGATGTGAAGAAATTCCATGAAATGCATGACGAGGCAAGGAGAACGGGTTTCGGTCGCCTTTTCCGTTCCCCTGATGTTTTCGAAGATATCATTAAAAGCATCCTTTTATGCAATACAACGTGAGCCAATCTTGCTTTCACTCGAGTCTCTCTTACTTTTTAACGTAACATTAACTTGTTAACGTTGCTAATTATTCATTGGTATCCCAATAGTTCAATTTGGAAGTGCAACTTAATATATTTGTATAAAGATATATTCTTGGGTACACCGGGTGTACAAGATTATCATACACCCTAACTAATGATAAATCTTTAATCATATTTTATTTTAGATTATGGAGAGTGTGGGTAATTCTAATAATTTTATTGGCTAGGGTGTACGATTGACGTGGTACACCCAGTGTACCAAAGAATTTTTCTTATATAAAACGTTTTAAGTGTCGGAAACAAAATAACTAGGTCGATCCGCCTTTGATTATATTCCTCTTTGAGAAGAATTGAGATGGAGTGGTGTATTTTTCAGGTGGGAGAGAACTCTGCAAATGTCCAGAGCTCTTTGTGAGCTTCAAGCTCAACTCTATTCAGTTAACCATAATGATGGACTCGTAGCTCAAGATGGCCGCCAATTAACCATAGCCGAATTCTTTCGTAAAAGAAAGCGTGAGTCGAGAAATGATTTTTCCGAAAAAACTCTAAAAACCACATGTACTTCAAAGGCAAATACTCCAACGGGTAATAAATCTAAGCTAGAAGGAAATTTTCCAACCTCGAAGGAATTGGCGAGCTTAAGTGAAAACATGCTCAGAAGTCGTTGTAATGTTGGTTATAGGGCAAAATACATCATTGGGGTGGCTGAAATGGTGGAGAAGGGTCGATTGAAGCTTGAAGAGATTGAGAATGAAGTTTTCGACATAACTTTGTCCAAAAAGGTTATTCAAAAGCTTCAGAAGCTTAAGGGAATTGGCCAATTTGCATCTAAAAATATAGTTATGTGTCTAGGGGATTATCGTCACATTCCTATTGATAGTGAAACAATCAATCATTTGTGCCTGGTAATTAAAATCTTCTTGCCTTTCAAAACTGAAATTCTACATACACTTGTAATTCTGTCTAGTTGAATCATAAATCATACCAAATTATGCTCCCTTGTTGATGGAGTATTATATAGGTACATGGAAAGAAAAAGGGCAAAGAAGGAAGTGCGAGAAAAGATGTGAAAGAAGTTTATGACAAATATGCACCATATCAGTGTCTTGCTTATTGGTAACATCTAATATCGTCGTCATGTTGATATTTGATATTATTTGTTTTGTTAATTCAATCTCTGATGGAATGAAACTCACAGGTTCGAGCATTGTGAGTTTTACGAAAAACAATTGGATGAAGAAATGAGCAAATTGTCACCTTCAAGCTATCACAAAGTAAGTAGCAGCTACTTATCCAAAAATACACCACAAAATTAAGAGGATGGACAATAATAATAATAATACAGCATGCCTGATTTTGAGCGTCACCTACTCATGTTTGGATGTTAGAGTAATTAAGAAACTTATGTATCCAATTTACATCTTCATTTTAATTTGACCGTCCAGGCTGCATGTTTTGTTTCATTTCTTTTCTACTAAGACGTATTCCGTATTTAGTATAGGGGTTAATTGGGTTGAATTTGTGCAAATTGAAGGCCTGAGTCCATCTTTTGTGTGCTTTATTATCAAGTAATTTGCTAAATGGATATGTGCTTTATACTCCCTCTGTTCCGGTCATTTATTGTTCTTTTTCACATTTGGGTGTCTCAGTCATTTGTTGTCCTTTCTATTTTAAGAATGAATTTGAGGAGTAATTTGATAATTCACACTGAATTTATTCCACTTGTCGTTTAGTAATTGGCCCCTTCCCTTTCCTTGGTCTTTGTACCAAAACCAAAGAACAACAAATGACCGGGACGGAGGGAGTATTATAACTTGTGAGTTTTGGATGGCGTGATCTTGATTATTTGACTACTCTTAAGAAGGAACATGAATTAATATTGCATGTTTAGTAATCTGAATTCCCCTAAAGTTATTATCTTTATTGAGTTATGGGTAAGACAAGGACCCAAACTTTACTCATTTTTCGAGTTAAGGGACTCAACATTTAACTTTTACAGTTAAAGGATCGGAAAGTGACGCCCTTAACTTGAAACATAAAATTAGAACTATGCGAACCTCTTACCCATTATTATTCATAACAATTAGATAATTATAGTAGCACATACCGATTAATTTCGTCACAGACGTAAAATCATACAGAGTAATAGACAAAAAAAAGTCAAAAATTCAACTCATTACAAATCGTTCACCAAAACATTCTCCAAAAACTTCAACTTGATTACTCAAATTGCATCAATATTTCCGACTAGAAACCCACTGCCACTGTCATCTTGAATTGCTCATGACCTAATGCCCCTCATGATAAAGATATTCTCAAATTTAATCCTACGATTAGTTTGGACTAGATGAAGTTTTTTGGCCTCTCACTAGTGATGGAAATTATTCGGTGAAGAGTGGGTACGGCATTGCCTTCATGGAGTTTTTTGAACAACATGGTACTCTAAAAGATAAATCCAGGATCACCATGTCAGGGAGGGGTTTTTGTAAGTCCCGCCTTTGGAGTTTACCTGGGCCGAATGTATGGAAGGTTTTGATCTGGAAGATCGTCACAAACACCCTGCCTGTAGGTTATGAGTTTCATAAACGATCGATTGAAGAGAGTCATACATGTCGGATGTGCTTAGGGGATCAACAACATAGCGAGACAATTGAGCATATCTTTAGAGATTGTCCTTTATCTTCCAGAGTTTGGGCAGGGACGGCCCTTGGGATTCGGGTCGAAGGCACTGCGATGATCCCGCTTGGTGATTGGGTCATAAACTGGATCCGGTACTTAGATACTTTGGAGGGGGGCGAAAGTCAAATTTTAGTCTTCTTGGCAACCTTATGGGGTCTATGGACCACTCGTAACAATGTGGTCTTCAGAGGAGATCAGGTTATGCCGTGCGTACTTCTTCAGTCAATCGCTAACAATGTTGAGGTGTATCTACAATCTAGACTGAACGAGAAGGAGCACAATGAGAAGATGCAAGGACGAGTGTCACATTCGTTAGGAGATGATGGTATGCAGACTATTAAGGATGGTCACCCAGTTTATATAGTTGGTAGACGGGGTCATTGTAGAGGTATACGGATAAAGGTTGATCTTTGGATGGTTGAAGACCTTGGACGCGGCGATAGGGTGGGTGGCGTATGATAGTGATGGGGTTATGATTGAGAGCGGAAGCGAAGACTAAGGCTGAATCACTCTCTGCAGCGGAGGCCTTAGGTATCTCTGAAGTTCTTCAATGGGCCGTCGGTAGGGGATTCTTTCATCTAGAGGTAGTGTCGGATTGTCTACCCTTACTTTGCCAGATTGCAGGTTTTGCAGGAGTTCATCATGGTATCAAAGGCATTCTGCAGGATCTCAAGGATTTTTATGCGTCTTTTCATTGTTTAAGTTTAGCTTATATTGCTAGAAATCTTAATTTTGTAGCACATGGTCTCGCTTCTCGGGCCATGCGAATGTAAAACTCTTTATTTACGGTTGCCAAAAAAAAAAAAAAAAAAAAAACCAAAACAATCGTAATCAAACATAGTTCGTTATTAATCACTTACATTGTAATCTAGGTCTCTACGATGACCAAGATAGAATAGATAGGCTGAAAATTGAAGAAAATGTGAAGCATTAGCCACTGCCTGTGCAGCAGTGCTACCGTGCTTTAATGGAAAAAGACAAACATATTGAGAACGATTTTGTATTTAGGTTTTTTTTTACGGAAATTTCCCATGTTACCCCTTAATTTTTTCAGATTTTCTGTGGTACCCTGTTTTTAAGAATCTATTTATAATACCCTTGAGGTTTCATTTTCGTGCCCATGATATCCTCTAATGTAACGACAGTTAAATTTTGATGATGTGACAATGAATTAATAATTAAAAATTACTAATAAATATGAAATAAAAATAAAAGTAGGGGTACCATGAGAAATCTGACTAAATTAAGGGGTACCACGAGAAATTTTCGTAATTTTTGATTAATAATTATTGTCACGTCATCAAAACATAACCTCCAATTAACGACCATTACATTTTAGGGGTACTATGGGCACAAAAATGAAACCTCACAGATACCATAGACAAATTCTTAAAATCAAGGTACCATGGAAAATCTGACAAAATTAAGGGGTACCGTGGAAAATTTCCGTTCTTTTTATGATGCTTTATTTTATTAAAAAAAAGAAGTTAAAATTGGCCCACACATGTATTTTAGGTGAATGAATATATGAAGTTAACGGTGTTACTTTCCGATCCCTTAACTGTAAAAGTTAAACGTTGACTCCCTTAACTGGAAAAAAAAAAAAAAGTAAAGTTAGTATTAGTTTATCAAACAAACAAATTCCTCCCAATTCGGTTACTTTACTCTGCATTATTATACACATTAGTTAACTTTGTCCTTTTATGTGGGTTCGATCCTTACTACCATTATATTGTTATTTTAAGTAGTGTAGTTGAGTAAGTGAAATAAATTTACTTCGATAGGTATACGACTTTCAGCCTGCCATAGTTTAACTCCATTTTTCGTTGAGTATAGATTTTCAACAATTTCATTTTGTACAACTTACTTTTAACAAAAGCTTGATTTGGTTCCTATAAGCTTGCGTTGGCTTATGCCTGTTAGTCTATTATTTGTTCTCAACTGTTTGTATTTGTGGATTATGAATGAAATTGGAAGCATCATTGATCATTAGAGGGGTTATTGGCAGCTACTTCCAAATTAGTTACTGTACTTTGTCTTTCCAAACTGGGCAAACCAAGATTTGGAGAGAGATACTTGAGCATGCTCAAGAAGAAAAATGTTAGATCCAATAAAAAAAACATAAAACCCTAATTTATCCACAAGATTTGCAATGAAAAACTAGAAGGGGCTAAAGGAGTATGCGTGAATGCAGCAGGGAAGAAGTAGTGATTGAAGAAGTATGAGTGGCTTTAATTGATTTGAGGATAAATTAGGGTTCTTTCTCACTTGAATTTGGGGATTTTATGTTTAATTGAATTTTGAGTTGAGGGAGTGAAGTGAAGTATGTGTGAGTTGGGTGTGATTAATAATGAAGGGTAGTTTAGGAAGTTTTACTTAAGTTTAAGTCGTAAAGTCGTGAAATGGTCGGGTTTAAGTAAAATCGTCAACGTAACTAAATTTAGGTGTTGATTTTGTTAGTTAAGTTAAAACTATGGTGGTTATTTGTAAAAAAATAACATATTAGGTGGTTATTTGTAAAATTTTGAACATATTAGGTGGTATTTTACAAATAACCCTTTTGTTAGTTAAGTTAAAACTATGGTGGTTATTTGTAAAAAATAACATATTAGGTGGTTATTTGTAAAATTTTGAACATATTAGGTGGTATTTTACAAATAACCCTTTACTGGTAGATGACTAGATGCATGTCTGGTAGCTTCTAAGTTTCTAAGTGTCGTATTTTAAACGCTAACAAATTACTCCCTCCATCTCAATCATTTTGTAAAAAAAAAAAAAAAAAAGGTAATTAATTAATTAATTAATTAATTAGGAGTGAGCAAAAAAATGTCGAACAAGCTCTAAAGTAAACAAGAACAATTTGTGAAAGACTAGCAATTAAAAATTTATGATTTTCTTGAGATGATAGTATTGGATAGGTAATAATAGAGAGAAAAAAGTCAAACTTTATTATTGTTGGATTACTAAGAGAGAATTACATCAAGTCCTTTTCTCATATTTGATTGTTGCATATCTAGTGTTTGTTGTTTTGCTTCTATGATAAAAATTACATCTTTATTCTTCCTTATGCTACTTCAAAACCAAACCTTCTCCATTTATGTCATACTACCATTGTTCATAATCATTGTTTGTTGATAAATTTAATTAGTAAGTCTTAATTGTGGTTAGTGTCTTAATTAGTTCATAGAGTCCTAATTAGTTGCTATAAAGTTAAAATTCAAGTCCTTGGTTCAAAAGTCCTTCCCTTGGGTTCGACCGTAGCTTGCCAATTTACTACTTTATTGGTTGAAGTTAGTAGAGTTTAGTTAGCCTTATAAATTGTTAATTTGGTAGTTAATTCTAGTATTACGACACCTAGTCTTTTCCCTATCATGGAGCATGTTTATGTTAAGTAAACTCACCATATCTTGATATTCACTAAATTTATACTTCAATCAAAACTATTATATAATATATTACATTGAAGTCCATTGGTGGAGTCCATCACACAGTATCGTCGATTTAAAACTATATAGTATAATTAAGTTGTATACAATTATTTAATTAGATCGAAGTCCCTTGGTTTCTGAATATATATAGGTCTTGTTTGGTAATCAGCAGATTGATATTAGCAGAAGCAGGTTGGTCAAGCAGATTATAAATGACAGATTGGATTAACAGGTTTGACTAGTATATTTCAATTAGCAAATTTAGTATAAGTGTTTGGTAATTAGCAGATTTTGGTTAATAGATTGTTGTATTTATGTGTAAATTATTGACGGATTCATATTTCACAATCTACTAATGTGAATATGCTAGGTAGAGCAGCATATTGGAAAATAGTAGATTGAGCTCTAATCTACTCTGTTAATATGTCATTTACCAAACACTCAAAATAGTAGATTGGTAAGTCAAACATGTTAAAAGCCTTGAATATGCTGAAAATTTTCTAATCCGCCGTTTACCAAACACTCTCATAGTATTGATACCAAATCTTTGAAATTGATCATTTTTTTTTTCAATTTTGTGAGTCTTTAACACGTCCCCACAAAAAAATTTATATTTTTTCATAATGTAAAACAAAAAAATATTTAAATTACAAACGGTGCATTAGGAAATGTTGTGTGTATTTGAAGTTGAATAGAGGGACTATATTAGTGTAAAAATAGTGAAGGATCCAAATAAAGGTGGGCAAGACTGTTCCACTAAGCACACTTGCCTAGGAGAATGTCCTGTGGGGCCCAACCTCATAGACCAAAATACTGGAAGGTCATTGTCGGATCTTAGTCTCAGATCTCTATCGCCCGACTAAACGATTAAACAAAGAAAGAGAAATAATAGTGAGAGAACCAAGTGGTGTTAGTCCAGTGGTAGTCGGGTTAAACCTTAAAGCTTGCAGAAATGTAGGAGTTGAGAGGTCCCGAATTCCACTACCACAAAAAGGATGATCATTTGGCCACTCAGCCCCAGGGAGTGGCTACATGATCCATGTGTGGTGGTGAGGAATGCGTAGGCTGGGAGGATTCAACCCCCTCGTCATAATAAAAAAAAAAAAAAAAAAAAAAAAAAAAAAATAGTGAGAGGCACACACGCTGTACACAAGGAATACTAGTAGTAGGAAACAAACAAAGAAACAAGTCAAATGATATGATATGCTTGGGAATTAAGTAGGTGAAGCAGCAGCAGCAGGAATAATGTGTATAGAGTACGCAACTACTGTACAAGATAAAGATAAACCGGTGTTTCTATGCAATTTAATACTGCGTCCTATTTCTATTTACTCTCTTTGATTTCAGAGAAGAGCTGTCCTACATCTAAACTCTTTCTCTTTATTATAAATCCCATGTGAATGCAGCATGAGTTATCATTCATACCTGTCTACGTTTTTCTTTTATTTCTTTCTTTCATGGTGTTTTAATGGCCCCAAAATGGAACTTGTACCACTTTTCACAGCCTCAAATAAGGCAGAAGGATAGTGCAATATCAGCAAGTCTTGTTATAGACGGATATATCCGTCTATAACAAGAGACGGGTCAAATACTCTTAAAGTGGTGACATTTTTGGGCTCCACCACGCAAGTTGTTGTTTGTCTTATGCGTAATGTGGTATGTTACTTGGCCCGTCTTTAATTATAGACGGATAGTTACCGTCTATAATGAGATTTTGTAGTGCAATATAAACAACAGGATTATTTCTATCATCGGTAGTTTAACTCCGTCTAACCACTAGGCTACCGCCTTATTATTGCTCTTGAGAGCTTGTATATGACACTATGAGAGTACACAAAATCTCATTGAAGACGGGCGATATCCGTCACAAGCTTGTGACAGATACCATTTCCTCTCACAAAATACCCATTGAGAGGTGAGTGGGAAGACACGTGGGTCCCACCTTATCCTCTCCTTTTTGTGAGAGTCTTGTTTTGTGACGGGATTAGCCCGTCACAAGCAAGACGCTTTGATGAGAGTATCAAGACTGTTAACACATTTAACTCCATTTTTGCTAATCATTCTGTAGTAGTAGTAGTAGAGTAAGGATCCTCTCCATTTCCTTCTCTCCATTTCTTGTCTATTTCCTCTCACAATCCTATATTATATTAGTATTCCACATTTATCTCATCATTCACTTGCACCGTTTGATCGTTTTAAAATCTAATCCGGACCATTAATAGGAAATGGAGAGGAGAAGAAATGGAGAGAATCTAAATTGGTAGTAGTAGTAGTACGCACATGTTGATTTTGCGCAACAAAGCATAATTCTAATGACAATCACAAAACTAATATTTGTAATTATCGTTTTTTGTAAATGAATAGCAAAGCAACAAATAATCAGCAACAAAACAACAGGGTTTTGGTGAGTTGCCCATCTGCAAAAATCCCTCTTCTGATACAAGACAAATAGAATATAGCTTCATACATCATTATCCAACTCCTCCATAATTCATGGGCTACTTGTTTTCTTCTGTGTTTCATCAAACACCATTTAGTAGGTTTACTATAACTGACTTGGGAGACTCAACATGATTTAATTACCAACAACCCATTGCATTGCATTGCATGTAACCCAATCTGTTCTGTGAAAACTTCAAATTTAATTCCAAACCAAATTATCACCACCCAAAATATAATTACCAATCTAAACACACACACACAAAAAAAGAAAAAAAGAACACAGATCAGAATAATAATTAGACTAGTATAAGAGGGAAAGTTAAAAAGGTAAATAAAAAACTTGGTTAATAATAATTAATCTTTGTGCAAAAGATGAGCTGATGCATGTTGTTCACCAAGATCCTCCAGCATCCAACATACCACTCCAATAACCATTAGTAGAATCCCCATGCTCTTCTCTAATTTGCTCTTCTTCATTACTGTTATTATTATCACTATTATTATTATTATTATTAGTAGTAGTAGTAGTGTTATTATGATCAGCACCACCATCAACAGTGGTACTTGACACTTGGTTCAGATCTTCAAAGGGAAACAAAAGCCTTCCTCCATTGTTCTCTACATGCCCTTGTTCTTGCACTTGCAATCTGTCATACCCATTTCCAATACCATCTAGGGAAAAATTCAAGCTTGGTCTGTACTCTTGCAAACTTGGGTATCCAGATGAATACTCACCTTCATTGTTCGGATCTGGTACCGCCATTGGTATAAACGGAGTCAGACTCCTATAGCTTGAAGATGTAAGCCCGTTTAACAGCTCCAAAGCCGATAAATGATGATAATGTTGATTATGATGATTATCAGTAACTGGCTCCTCTTTTGGGTTATTTGTAGGGGCTACTACCATAGATGGTAATTGAATGAACTCAGAAAAGCTTGTGAATTGTTGTTGATGAAGATGTTGAGAAGTGGGAAACCCCAAGTTGAGATCTTGGGCATGGATCTTATTATTATTATTATTAGGGTTTGAGTTAAGATACTGGGTTTGTGCAGCAGCAACCAAATCATGAGAAGAAATTCTCTTACTAGAAGGCGGCGAAGAAGACGTAAAACAAGAAGAAGAAGATCTCTTGTTCTTCCTAGAAGCACCACCAACAGGAATATTTCTCAAAGATCCACCAGCAGTCCAATACCTCTTACATGCCTTACAAAAATACCTTGGTTGTGTCAGACTGTAATTGTTATAATAACAAAATTTGGTGTTGCTTGAATTGCATCTTGGACAGTTTGCACCTTCATCTTGTTTTGGCCTAACTTTTCTCTCTAAAGATGTTGAACCTACTTTATTATTATTGTTGTTGTTGTTGTTGTTGGAGTTTGTATTTGAGACTTTATCTTCTATTGGCTTCACCATTATCTCCTCCTATTAATAAAAACAAATCCAAAAGGAGTAACAACAAACAAAAAAACAAAAGTTAGAAAAAAAAAAAAAAGTAAAGCAAGATGAAAATGGACATAAAGCAGATGAAAAAACAAAAAAGCAAAAGAAAAGAAAAATTCATATAACTTCAAGATCCAACAAAGTAAGTCAAAAGCAAAAACAAAGAAAGAAACAAAGAAACAAAGAGCAGATTAATTAATATGAAGACAAGTTACAAAAATAGGTGTGACAAAACCAGTCCATAACAAAGAGAACAAAATTCAACCACCTTAGCTTGTAATTAACTTTTCTCTACACTTTTTCCCAGGAATTTAAAAGCATGAAATGAAAAGGAAGCCCTTGCTTCAACACTTTAGTTCGTCACTTAAAAATAGAGTAGTTTATTTTACATAAAAATAACCAAACAAACACAAAAATTGTACATAAAAGACCAAACTTAAAAGAAAAAAAAGGGTATGTCATGCAGATGGTAGATGGGATCAAAAGAAAGAACTAACAAAAAAGGAAGTGGGATGTTGGTTGAGTCTCCAAATACCTGAGGCCATTGAGCTGTGTCCATTATTGCTGATGAAACGCTAATAGTGTTCAATTTCAAGAAAAAAACAGATAAAATTTGGCCTCTTTCTTAGTGTCTGAGTTTTGCTACTTTTGATGTGCTGTGTCTGAGTGGGAGAATGATGGATTGAAGTAGAGAAGAGAGATAGAGAGAAACTTGACGGACTAATATTCAATTAGTAGCCCTCATTGTGAGAATATTTGTCTCTGCCAATATTAATTAATTCAACATTTTTAAATGGTATGTCACGGACTCACTCAGTAATGTATACTCGTAGTTCTCCATGTTAGACAATGTTTATACGACTTGGTGGTAAATGGGTTATTCGGGTCAGGTTACTTTGGGTCGGGTCGTTTTCAAGTAAATAATTTATTGGGCCATTTTTGGGTCGGGTCGTTTTTGGCTCGAGTCACTTCGGATCGGGTTATTTTGGGTTGGGTTGTTATGGATTGTTTGTGTCATTTCAGGCCATGATTTGCCCTAATTAAGTCATTTCGAGTCATCTTGGGCCAATCAGATCATTTTGGGTCACTCAATCCGAGTCACTTTGGGTCGGGTCAGTTTCGGATCGGGTCACTTCGGGTCTATCGAGACATTTTCGGGTCATACATTACGGGTTATTTTTGGGTCTTCGGTCGGTCTTATCGGGTCGAGTCAGTTTTGTCAGGTCCATATATAGGTAGGTCTAATAAAACCTAGGTCTTGACTAAAAGACGAAAAAATTAAAAAAACAAAAAAGTAAACTAAATAGAAAATGCAGAAATATACGTATAATTATACCAATGTTTTTACATTTTCCATCTCTACAAAAAGACATTACTTTTGATATATTTTGAATTTCATTTAGTTATTTACTTTGGTGATACATAATTTTCATTTAGTTATTTACTTTTGATATATTTTGAATTTCATTTTCGATCTCTACATATATACACTACTTTGGGTCGGGTCAGTTGCACTGCCTTTGCGTATGTTTCCACATCATTTCTATTCTCACTACAAAAAGAATTAAAACAGGCGACTGATTTTGGCGACTGAAATCAGTCGCCAAAATCAATTTGGCGACTGAAATCAGTCGCCAAACGTCAGTCGCGGACCTTAGTCGCCTTTTTTAGCTTTGGCGACTAAAGTCGGTCGCCAAATTTAGCGACTGGCAAATCAGTCGCCAAATACCAAAAATGGCGACTGAAAGGGTAGTCGCCAATTTGGCGACTGATGCCAAGGTAGTCGCCATAATGGCGGCGAAATGATCGCCAAATCTTTGATTCGATCGCCATTTTTGGGTGACGTAGCCAATTTGATCGAGGCATTTGGCGGCGATTCATAGATTTGGCGACTACAAATCGATCGCCAATTTGGCGACTACCTTAATATCGATCGCCAAATTGGCGTCGACTTCGTCGCCAAATCGATGTCGATCGCCAAAGCTACTTGTAAGTTTTGGTGGATTTTTTCGTTTTCATTGCTAGCCAAAAATGTACAACCTGCATACAAACCGATGTTCCACAACACCATACATCCCATTTCAACACACACAACACCATACATTTCAACCCAACACCTCCCAATTTCTCAAACTTCATTTCATATATTGAAAATGAAAGTTTTACAAGCTAAACTATTCTAAATGTTCAAGTCTAAATGTTCAAGTCTTACAAGCTTACATGCTAAAATCATCTTACTTGGAAGCCAACACCGGCTCCACTCCCCCATGTGGACCATGCGGATCATTTGGATCGTAGTTGGATCTAGGTCCTGTTACAACCTTGCCACCAATTCTCAAACATTTCCATTCTTTCCTTCATTTTCCTAATTCTTCATCACGTTTGGCAAGTTCTTCATCACGTTTGGCATCACGTTCATCACGCTCTCTTATTTGACTTTGAAGTTGACTAATAATTCCCGGTTGATACGTGTTGCTGGGAATTGTTGAAGTCGATCTCCTACGCGTTTTCTCATAGAAAGCCGGTGTTGAACTTCCGGTACCATACACATTCCCTTTCTTGAAGCCATCCACCAACTTATACCATATGTCATTATCCGGAGTTTCTGGATTGGCGGTTTTTTCTTGTTCAAATGCTTCCTACAATATTAAACAAATGGTTGTAAGTTAATATGGTAACCACCTTATATACGACATTTTAAAAGAGAGTAAATTAACAAAAATTAAGTGTTACGGAAACTTACATATAATTGCTTGTCTTTTGGCTTAGTCCAAATTCTAACCCCTTTGTGGTCAACCCTGGAATGCGTGTCCGAAAATGATCCTGTACCGACGCAATCGGTACCGTGACTTCTTCTTTCCTCTCTGAATGAAAAAAAAAAACATACATGTTAGAAAATCAACAAAAAATGTAACATAAAATAAACATGTTGCATTGAAAACAAAAAAAAAGTGTGAAATAATAGACAAACTTACCCCCAACATACGATTCCAGAACGATCGTGAACCCGCGAAATGAGTAGGCTCGTTCACGGCGTGTTACCTGATACGGACATTCCGTTCTTGAGACGGTGACCAAGCATATGATTGCTACAAAAAAAAGCGACAAAATTTCATATTAGTATTTATAAAAGTATAACCTTGGTTATTAAAACAAAGAATTACGGAAAATATGTACCCGAAAGTTATTGAACCACGCATCTCTTTGTGCTTGAGAAGCTTGTGTCCACGATGTAGGAATTGGACCCACGAAATTAGTCTTCGTGCTTTTCGTGACACCTCGTACCACGCAATCGTCCATAAACCTGCATTTATTTTGAACATGTAAAATTACAAACAATTATTATTTTAAAAAAAAAAAAATACAAAAAAAACAAAATAGTAGACTAATAAAGAATAAAACTTACCATAATCCCGCTTACTCAAGAATCATCTTATGATTCGAAGTGTACCGATCGGCACCCGTGGCTCGTCGGTAGCGTCGTCTCACTCCACGTCACCGTCACCGTCATGCAGCATCGGATCCTCCCGCACAAACTCCTCCTCCCTCCGGACGCGTACTCATCCTCCTCTTGAGCCGCCTCCACGCTTCCTACCTCGACCTGCTCCCGACCATCTGCAGAATACAAATAAAAATTAACACAAATAATGATAAATGAAAATTATACAGACTTCTAAATTTTAATAATTTACTCTTGAGCAATACAAAATTATACCAATTTAATCATCTTCATCTTCAAACCCCTCGTCCTCATCCTCATCCTCTTCCTCATCGTCATCATCATCATCATAATCATCTTCATCTCCAAACCCCTCGTCCTTCCTCCTTTTCTCCTCCTCCCTTCTCCTCCTCACCTCATCTTCCCCCTCCTCTCCTCCTCTTCTTCCCTTCTCTCCTCCTCCTCCTCCGCCTCATCCTCCCCCCCGCTCTCTTCCACATCATAAAATTCTTCCTCTTCCATGTCTTCACCATCTTTATTCTCATGCTCATAGTTGATTTCATCGGGTGGAGACAAAAGCGTTTCATTTGAAACGTTTTCTTCTTGGAAAAAAGTTGTATCAACTTGTGACCGTGCCTTCGTCTTAAAGATTGCACACCACGCATTTTGATTTCTATCATTTGTTGTGCTTGGATAAGTAGCAAAATACACTTGATGAGCCTGATGTGCAAGTATAAATGGATCATACTTAGAGTATGTTCTAGTACGATTCACTTCTACAAGCTTGTATTGTTCATGTACTCTCATTCCACCACAAATTATCCTTCCAGTCAACCTTGAATAAGACAGTTTTATAAGCTCGGCCACGTCCACTATAACTAATTTCAAAGATATCTTCAACTATACCATAGTATTCGTTGTCATCAAGAGAAGAAATAGTAACCCCCAATTGCACCTAGCCTTACCTTTACCGTGGTTGAATGTTTGAAAATTAAACCCATTAACCGAGTATCGATTCCACGTTCTTACCATTTTGAAGGACCAAAAGCCAAACTTCTTATCAAATCATCTTGAATATTCAACTCAATTACATGTTTCTAAAACCATGATGGAAATTGGTCCTCATGTTTGTCCCAAACATCATCCTTACTTATATTAGGATTCCTCTGAATGAAATCATTAACAAACCGTGTTTCGTATGGCTCCAAGAGGTCACAATTAGATAGCACGTAAAGGTGGGCACGATTATACTCTTTATCATCCAAATATCGTGTTTGCCCCTTTGATGAACACCCTTCATCATCTTGAGTTTGAAAAAATTCGGGTAAACTTCCGTCTACTTCATCCGGTTTCTCAACATTCAAGTTTTTTGCTTTGGTTTCTATATGTTTTTCAAAGTAAAGAGAACAAAAGTTTGCAATCTCTTCCGTTAAATAAGCATTGCATATAGAACCTTCCACCCTAGCTTTATTACCAATTTTTTTCTTCAAATGATTAAGAAACCTATAAAAGTTAATGATGAGTTTTATTAATAATAAAGTTAACATATAATAAATAGATTAGTTATTATTATTAATTTTAATTTAAAAGTAGCTAGATTATCTTAATTACCTTTCAAATGGATACATCCACCTATATTTGACGGGTCCCCCAACTTTGGCTTCATATGGCAAATGAACCGGTAGATGCTCCATGGAGTTAAAAATGCAGGAGGAAAGATCATTTCAAGCTTACACAATATCCGTGGTATTTGCTCTTCCAGACGAATCATGTCATCAACACATATTGAAGAGGCACATAAATCTCGGAAGAATTGACTAATCTCAACAACTGCATTCCAAACGTTTGTCGGCACGAGGTGTTTCAAAGCAACGGGTAATAATCGCTCCATGAATACATGACAATCATGACTTTTCAAGCCTTGCAACTTCAACTTCTTAAGATCAACACATCGACTAAAATCTGATGCATACCCATCAGGAAACTTCAAATTTTGTAACCACTCACACAATACTTTTCTCTTAGCTTTGTCGAGAGTGAAAATGGATGTTGGCTTAGACCCGTCGCCGCGAATGTGTAATTTGGGACGATGACAAAATTTCTGCAAATCTTTTCTAGAAGCAATGCTATCACATTTTTCACCTTCTACATCCATGATCATGTCAATTAGTTGCTCAAAGAAATTCTTTTCTATGTGCATTACATCCAAATTATGTCTTATCAACATTGTCTTCCAATAAGGAAGGTCCCAAAGAATGCTTCTTTTAAACCAACCGTTTTTCTGCTTTTTCAATTCTTTAAATTCTTCCTCGGTACCATCAATAGGGGATGGTAAATCACATACCGTCTTCCATATCTCATCCCCAGGCACTCGTTTCGGAGGGGCATCAAGCACCTCTTTACCTTTTGTGAAAGCTTTCTTGTTCTTCCTATGTGGATTTCCCTCTCGTAAGAAGCATCTATGACAATCAAACCAGCTTATTTTCTTGCTATTGGGAAGCCAAAATGCTTTACTTTCCTCCATGCAACAAGGACATGCTTTTTGTCCTTGTGTAGTCCACCCAGATAGCATACCATAGGCGGGAAAATCATTTATTGTCCACAAAAGGGAAGCTTTAAGTTGAAAATTTTGTTTTTTAGACACATCATAAGTTTCCACCCCAACTTCCCACAAATATTTCAACTCCTCCACCAATGGTTGTAAATAAACATCCAAATTACGTTTCGGGCTTTTTGGTCCGGAACAATAAGTGACAAGAAGATAAATGGTCTTTTCATACATAACCAAGGTGGTAAGTTGTATGGTGTGACCATAACGGGCCAACAAGAATACTTCCTCCCAAAATTACCGAAAGGATCAAATCCATCCGTACACAAGCCAAGTCGTACATTGCGGGGTTCCTTGGCAAAATCAGGATACATCTGATCAAATCGTTTCCATTCTTCCCCATCACTAGGATGACTCATCTTCCCCGGAGCACGTGGGTTTTCTTTGTGCCATCTCATTTGTTCGGCAATGTTTTTGGTGTCATAGATTCTTTGAAGTCTTGGTGCGAGAGGAAAGTAAAACAATTGGTTACATGCTATTGGTTTCTTACTCTTTTTGGCCCTCTTACTACCGTTGCTTTTTTCAACACCAAATCTGTATCTCCTTCACTTGTCTCATATCTATCCGCCCCACAACCTTTACATTTGTCAAGCAAAGCATCATCTTTCCAAAATAGCATACATCCTTCGGACATGCATCAATCTTTTCATGCGGTAATCAA
The DNA here is from genome assembly GCF_048544455.1 of Silene latifolia. Taxonomy (NCBI): domain Eukaryota; kingdom Viridiplantae; phylum Streptophyta; class Magnoliopsida; order Caryophyllales; family Caryophyllaceae; genus Silene; species Silene latifolia. Next base: position 105,830,577 of record NC_133529.1, on the reverse strand, counting down.
GACCTTTAACTACTTTTTTGGTAGTATAGAAACTTCGGGTCATGATATTATCATCGGGGAAAGATTCCTCAAGGAACGAGGCAATGCCATCAACAGCAACAAATGGCATATTGAACTCACATTTCAAGGTAATTAGCCTAGAAGCGGCTTGTAACAATGTCATTCTGCTTCCTTCATACAAGGGTTTTTCTGAGGCTTTTAACATGTCAAGAAAGGCTTTTGCTTGTGGGTGTGGCGGTTGTTCTTCAGAAATAGTTGTATGGTCATCACTATTAAAAATAGTGGAATCCATAGCATCAACAACCATCTCTCTATATGGGTTCTCATCATTTTGTATTTGTTGGGTGTGAGTTTGTTCATGAATTGGAGAATATGCTTCTCCATGTGAAATCCAATTGTAATAATTTGGCTTAAACCCGTTTATAATGAGATGTTCTTCTACTACAATGTCAAGTTTGGTATTTCGGTTTTTGCATTTGGCACAAGGGCACCTAAGTTTTTTGTCTACCAAGTCATATTCATCTTGTTGTTTAGCAAATTCAATAAACTCGCTAACACCCTTTATAAATCTAGCGGTAGGACGTCTTTTCTTATTGGAATGGTCTAATCTTCCTTCATACATCCATGAACGTTCCAATCTCTTCATTTTAATCTAAAGAAGACCCCAAAGAAATTTAAACATTTTTAAAAAATAACAATAATATTAAATACAAAATTTAAACATTATACTCCACATTATACAATAAACATATGAAAACAATATATAAATATTGTCAATAAGTAATCCATCTTCGAATGGGGTCCTTATCACTCCAACCTAAACCCGTCAATGTACGTTTCAAGTCACTAGCAAACACACTTGTAATTTATTAATGAGGAAAAATTAAGCGACAATTCCCTTGATTCTCCAAATACACATATACATGTATTCGGAGAACATTAAAGGGATCGCCACCAAACTCATTCCTCATTAATAAATCACAAGTACGTGTTTACTACCTAAATGACTTGAAACGTGCACAAAGACAAATCCCAAAATGGGGACTATTCAAGAATTACTCCTAATGAGTAATTCTTGAACGGGTACTAAGTCAACATCAAATCAAACAACAACACAATCAAGTACTAAATTAATTAAGTCAATCAATAGCCCAATTCAACCACATAGTAAAGGCTTCTATCCTAAAGTCCGTAACATAATTTGAACTAAAATTAGTAAATTTAAAAAGTAATCGTAAGAGAAGGTTACCTAATCAAGTAAAAGCAAAAATGAAAAGAAAACAAGAAGCAACGAGCTACCACGTGACGGTGGTGCCTAGCAAACAAGGTGACAACCCCGAAAGAGAAAAGAAAAACAAAAATAACAAGGTTATTCTACCTCAATTCATCAATAACATGAATTATCAAACTAAATTTATCAAAATCAAGTCCTAAAGAAGGTTCTACTTAGCTAATAGATAATTTCTCTTAATCCAAAAGACGGTTCCACTTAGCTAATTCCATTAATGCAAAGGACGGTTTCACTTAGCTTAACATTAATAATAATAAGGCGGTTTAATTAGTAATAATAATAATAATAATAATAATAATAATAATAATAATTATTATGGTTTTACTTGATTAGTATGGGGATTTGTGCGCGGTAGCGGGTTATGGTTTCCTACCTTTCTCTTTCTCTTCACTTGGGGAGTTGAGTTCGGATGCTGTTGCCTTGCTCAAGCGGATCCAGAAATTCTCAGTATCTCGGATCTTTGGGGCTCGGGTAGCCGCTTACATTTTTACTCGTATTAGCTTTACTATTGCTAAGGGTGTGGGAGCCCAGCTTGTTTCTCGGCTCCCCACCAATTTCATGTAAACCTTTTATTTTTATTATAATGAAAGCTGCGCGCATTTTATAATAATAATAATAATAATAATAACAATAATAATAATAATACTAATACTAATAATAATACTAATACTAATAATAATAACAATAATTCCCTTCCCCCACCGCCACCACCCACGGCCACCCTTCCCCCACCGCCACCACCGTGGCCCACGGCCACCCTTCCCCCACCGCCACCACCCACGGCCGACCAAACCCCCACCCATAACCCTAAACCTAAACACAAACCCCCTTAATCATTCCCTTTTAATTCAAACACAAATTAAACTAAATCTAACTACAAATTAATCTAACATACTAACTACAAATAAATCTAACAAACTAACCACAAATTAATCAAACTAACTACAAATTAATCAAACTAACTATAAATTAATCTAATAAATTAAACTAAATAAACTGAAATTAAACAAAAACAACAAACCTAATTAAAGAGGGTGGATGTGGCGGTGGAAATGGCGGTGGAAGGGTGGTTGTGTGGTGTTGTTGGTTGGTGTCGTCCGTCGTTCGCCAAATCGCTGCTCGACTCTTTTTTTTTTTTTTTTTTTTTTCAAAGAGTAAAGTAGGAGAGAGGGGGTCGAAAGTAATTAAAAATTTGGCGATGACTTTTTGAATTTAGCGACGAAAAAAATCGCCAAATTTCATAAGTCGATCAAAAAAGATTCCCTTTTAAAATGACAAATGGTTTGTACTAAAAATTTTAGCGATCGATTGTCAATTTGGCGATCGAGTTTCGATCGCCAAATTGGCGACTATATCTAATTCGATCGCCAAATTGAAAGTTTCATCGCCAAGTTTGATTCCTTTTTTGAAAAAGTCAGTCGCCATATTGGCGACTAATTTCAGTCGCCAATTTAAAAATCAGTCGCCAATTTGGCGACTACTTATTTCAGTCGCCAAATTTCGGTCGCCTGTTTCAGATTTTCTTGTAGTGTCTTTTGCTATAAAGAGAGGCCTCGGATCTTCATTATTTCACACATTTGGAGTTGATTTTCCTCTCATCTTCTCTCTACCTCTTGAATTCTAGGCTGTGAGTATTACTCATCGACATTACATGCTTGATCAATCATCAACGTAAGCCCAATTCATGTTGTGGTATCTTCATAGTGCATTAGATCGATCAATTTGACCAACTCTCACAATCAATCAATCAATCTAGTTAACTAATCCTTGATTAATTCAAGGGCACTCTCCACGTAGTTACGAATAATCACTAAAATCGACTTAGTTAAATCTCGCGACACTAACGTACAAGTAAGTCTGAGGATGTTATCAACCCGCCTTAATCTTGTAATTATTGTTTTCTTATTGTTTATATTGTGATGTACATCGCATGTTCCAAACCCGGTCTCTTTTGGTTTTATAATCGTGAAATCTAAGTCTTAATTAAACACATAAATCTGTCTAACACAATGAAGGAACGCAAAGGTAGATGCGCTCCTTAGAAGAAACGCACATTATGGTGCACGTCTTCTAAGGGTCAGCCTGATCTATTCGTTTTACCCTTCTAAATTCCGTCTCGATTTGCTTGCTCGCTTAATGTTTGTTCGAGGATCATCCTAATTACGAGGCTCTTTTGTTTCAAACTTACATTTTATTTTCAAATCTTTTCTTAATTTCTTTTCACAAGTTTTAGTTTTATTTTCTTTTAAACCTTTTATAAAGTGTTAACCCATTTAAATAACAAATAATATTAGTTGGTTTGAATTCCTTTAAATCAATGTTCTTATTGTAGATGTCTAATAAGTAATATTAGAGTGTCAAATTTCAGTTTTTATTTTATTTTATTTTTTGAAAGAAATGATCAATTCATTAATAAATAGTCATACGACATTTATAACATGTGTCAAATTTGACCGGATACAACTCGACTAGAACCAAATAAAATAAAATCTCGTTCAAAGAAAGATCTGTAAACTTGAATTGCTCCAAAGCACATCCTCTATCATATCGCCGCAAACAGCTTTTCCCAAGAGGATTGTAGAATCTTGAGCCTTGACGAGAGACGCTTTCATCTAACCAAATTGAGTACAACCAACAAATCGACAACATATGTAATACCATATAACGATCCATTACGAAAATAATCTTTCGCATCTTCACCATATGAGGAACGATCAAGGCGCTCTTATCTATATTTCCAATAGAACTAAAACCTAAAACGACAAGGACTGAAAAAACTCCGAAAATAGAGACGGACAAACAGATCTCACCAAAAGAGAGGCTTTTATTGATTAATTCATAAAGTTTCATACTAATAATTGATGAATAAAGCTATTTGGGGGAGCTTACCATCGGTCAATAGTCGATAGAAGGCCCAAATTTGATTGATGGAGGTTAGAATTTTCATTTTATTTTTTTAGTTTTGACTTTGAGATTCTTTTCTGAATTCATTTTAATCAACCTTAAATCCTTGATAATTAAATATTACTCCCTTTTATTCTCTATATTATTCCACATTTGTTTTTTGGGTAGAATTTAGTGGGATGATGATATATGGATATAAATGAAAGTAAGAGAGAGAATGTGGGGTCATAAGTTATTATAACCACAACAGATAGACAAATAAGGAAAGTGGAAGATCTTTGTAAATTTGTCGTTTTAGAAAATGTGGGAGATGTTAGATAATAGTACTAGTTTAGATCCCGCGCAATGAATGCACGGTATTTATACAGTTACTAATATAGACTCTGTGCAATATATACACGGTATTTATAGAGTTTTACTTTTTAGTGTATTATTTATAGAATTTAAATTGATAATTCATTTATTTTTCATGTTTCTCTTTAATGTATTTTGATTACAGAAATAAATAAAAATTAAAATCGTAAGAAGTAATAAAATGAGTGTTTTTTTGTTTTTTTACCGAGAAATTAATGATGTTAATTTACAAATATTTACTAATAACATATTTTTAAGCTGCAAATTTTAATTATAAAAAGTCAATGAATTTTAACAAATATTTACTAATACTATATTTTTTAGCCGGAACTTCTTATCATAAAAAGTCAATAAACTTTTCTCAATAAGTTCTTTCAAAAAAAAAAAAGAATTTCCTTATCCTAAAAAGATCGGAGATAAATTTGTGTATGTGAAATATTAAATGTTATAAATTTTTTTTTTTTGGTTACAAAATGTTATAAATATTTAAATACAAAAGATTGTATCCATTTATAACTTATCATGTCCACACCTATATAGTACGGAGTATATGATAAAAATACCAAGCACTATTCTAGGAAATATGTTTTACACGGGAAAAGTTTGAGTTTCGCATATTCATTTAGTAACGTAGTTGCTCATTCATGGACGAGTTTTACTCTTTCATGGACTTTTTTTCATTATTTTTCCATAGCATGCCCTTTGTCTATAAAGAAAAAAAAAAAGAACTCTCTAATTCTTTCCCTCACAAAACTAAACAAATCCACAAAATTAGTCAAATCCGTCAAATTAGACAATTATGGATGCTAATTCTCGTATTGATCAAGTAATAATAATTCTTAATTTTATCAATTATATTATAGAAGTATCAAATTAAAGAATTGATTATACTAATTAAATTAGGGTTTGTTTAAACCGTCGCCGGCGTTAGGGGTGAGGGACGACCATGAAAGAGGATACATTATACTTGTAATGTTGTTGTCCAATGTCTGATCGGTGATACATTTAAAAACCATTCAACAATGAGTCTCGGTGATAATTTAAAAACCATTAAAGTTGTATTGTACGAATCCCATCGGCAGTACATGAACACATCGTTACTCATTATTGCTTTTGCTTGTTTGATTTTTTCGTTTTTCTTTTTTCTTTTTCATTTTAAATGTTTTGTATTTTTTAAAATTGTCTGAGGAGGTCGTCAAGACGGTCGGTGTATAAGGGAGGCGGCGGTGAGGGTGGTGAATGGTGGCTGACAGGTAGTGGTGGTTAGATGGTGGTAGTTAAGATGAGAAAAGATTAAATGAAGAAGTTAGAGAGAAGGAAAAAAAGTATTAAAACAAAAATCATTAAAATAAAAGGGGTATTATGGTCATTTACGTTCATAAAAGAGTAAAACTCGTCCATGAATGAACACCACCCTTTAGTAAATAGGGGATGAGGGACTAAGTGGGTAAGAGTAATTCTATTTCATTGTTGGGTCGTTTAATTCGCGTCCTCAAGTTAGGGCTTTAATATTCGAAATTTTGGATCGCTCTAGACTAACATATTTACATCGGTTCTTTGAGTAACGGTCAGTAAAGACCGAGTTCAAATTGATGTGTGAATTGTCATAGTAGTCATATTTAGCTCAAATTCACCATGAATAATGACTGGAGTTGTAATTTAATTCACCACTCTTGGACATGGCCATCAGTGAAGCTACTACGATGCTGCAACAAAAATGTCAAGTATTGAAGTAATAACAACAATTGTAAAAGTAGACTAGATGAAACGCAATTACAAACCCAATTCATCTCAAATCATCAACTTCTGCAAATCTGGCTTACTATTCCAAGCCATTAAACACCTTAACATCACTAACTCAACAGAAATCAGTCTTAATGTTAAACCCTTGGTTTACGCTTCTCTCTTGCAAACCGCAACCAAACTCAAGTCTTTTAATCATGGCTTCCAACTCCATTCTCACGTCCTTAAATCTTCTCTTCTTGCTAATAGTCTCGTGGGTAATAGCTTATTGTCTTTCTATTTTAAACTCGGTGGTTCGGGTTTGTTTCATGCGTCCAAACTGTTTGATGAATTGACTCACAAAGATGTCATTTCTTGGACTTCAATGATGTCTGGTTATGTAAGAGTCAACCCCAGAAAAGCACTTGACTATTTCCGGGACATGTTAAATAATGATATTGAGGTCAATGCTTTTACCTTGTCTGCTGGTGTTAAGGCATGTTCTCAGATTGGGGATGTTAAGCTTGGTAAATGCTTTCATGGAGTTGTTTTTAAAGGTGGGTTTGAGTTCAATTATGTCATTGCTAGCGCACTGATTGATATGTATGGGAAATGTGAACAACTAATGTATGTACGCCATCTGTTTGATCAATTGCCTGAACCAGACGCGGTCTGTTGGTCTTCCGTTATTTCATGCTTGACCAAGAATGAGTTATATGAGGAAGGTTTGACGTATTTCTATTTGATGCAGAGGAAACATAAGCTAGTACCCGATGAATTCACGTACGGCTCTATTTTGACTGCTTGTGGAAACTTGGGGAGATTGAAGCAAGGGAAGCAAGTGCATGCCAGAGTGATTATGACTGACCTTGGTGGGGATATAGTAGTTGGGAGTAGCCTAGTCGATATGTACGGGAAATGTGGGCGTGTTAAAGACTCACAAAGTGTGTTTGATAGGATGAGGAAAAAGAATGCGGTTTCTTGGTGTGCCTTGTTAAATGGGTACTGTCAAAATGGGCACTATGAGTCTGTTTTCAGGATTTTCAGGACAATGGATAATCCTGACCTGTACAGTTTCGGCACCATTATCCGCGCTTGCACGGCTTTGACTGCGGTAAGACATGGGAAGGAGGTTCATTGCCAATACGTGAGGAAGGGTGGTCAAGGTCACGTTGTTGTTGAATCTGCATTGATTGATCTTTATGCAAAATGTGGATTCGTTGATTATGCTGAGAGATTGTTTATTCAGATGCCTATCAGAAACTCAATATCTTGGAACTCAATGATATGTGGGTTCGCACAGAATGGTAGAGGTATTGAGGCAATTGGGTTATTTGAACAGATGATTAAAGAAGGTTTTAGTCCTGATTATATCAACTGTATAGGTGTCATCTTTGCTTGTAGTCATACGGGTTTGTTCGATGAAGGAAGGAGATACTTTGCCTCAATGACCGAACAATATGGCATCAGACCAGGAACCGAGCACTATAATTGTATGGTTGATTTGTTAGGTCGAGCTGGTTTGATAAAAGAAGCTGAAGAACTGATAGAGAAAGCCGTATGTAAAGACTCTTCTTCTCTATGGGCAACACTATTGGGTGCATGCACAACCAGCAGAAATTATGTTGCCGTGGAGCGCATTGCGCGGAAGATGATGGAATTTGAACCGAGTAATCATTTTAGCTATATTCATCTTATTAATGTCTACAAGTCAGTTGGTCGTTGGAATGATGCTATGAACGTAAGGAAGTTGATGGAAGTTAGAGGGGTGACAAAATTGCACGGCAAGAGTTGGGTTGAGGATACCAACATTGCCTTTGAAACCAACTTACCATCTGCTAATGTTCTCTAAGGTGACATACAACATTCTAACCACTCATTTCTTGAGGTTTTGGTATGTAATTGTGTACAACTGGGGGATCTTGCCTGCTATACATGTTTTGAGTGGCAAACTATCATTTGGGTATGTCTACTGTTATAGAATCTCCTTTTATACCCTTCAGAAAAGAAGGACAACACTGTTTTCTATATTTGCTGGGTTTTGTTAGGAATTGAAAATACATTAGTTCCAAAATATCCAATTTTTGAGCTTGTATCATCATCATCATCATATCATGTCATTCTAATAGTACATTGAGTTCCAAGATATCATGTCATTCTATATGACTCAGTTTGGTAAAACTAATTAAAAATATAGCTGAAAATTGAAAAACTAACTGAAACCTGAAAGACGGTTAATAAGGTAGTAGAAAATTAACTCAATGATTCTGTTACTATTGTTCCGGGTGTAATTCCAGAGCGAGTATTGTTACCACCCGTGGCTTGTAGAATGATGTCTTGAGTTGGATTCCTCGTCTCTATCGTTCCTCTCGGCCCCTCCTGCAACAATGAACGAACTGAGGGCTTGGCTTTGTGCCAAGCGTACTCACTCCGACGCTCAAGTCAGTAAACTTAGAGGGATAAGTTGTTATTACTTGGCTAAGGATATCCTTGACCTTGCTCAATATGTTGTGGTCAGCGGTGCAGAATATGCCCCATCAACTATAGCAACAGTTATAGAAGATGTGGCTTTGAGTTTCTGACAGCAATCTTATCATCACTGCAGCAGCTAATTTGCATCAGCTTGTTCCTCACATTCAGTTCATTCTGCAGCATAAGCCAAGTCAGAAAGGAATGCTGAGGGTAAGCCCATCCATTCCAGACTTGTTCATGCCAATTAACTTTAGGATTTTTATCCCTGATCCAATTCAATTGTAAGTTTGTAACCATCTCTGATTGTATAATCCTTCCTAGTAACATTCCATTCTCCATTTCTTCATCCCCGTCTAAATTCATCTTTAGTTTTACAGATCCTCTTCCAATTCCATCTAGAGTCCCAAGGGGCGGAGTCACCGTCCCAGCTATCTTTTATCTGTTGCTCCAAATGCCCCAACTTCGTTCCAAGGATGGATGAATCAAGTATTCAGGTCACTATTGCGGAAGTGTGTCTTAGTGTTATTTTATGATATTTTGATATATAGTAAATCAATGGAGGATCATTGGCAGCACTTGGGGCAAGTATTCAATGTCATGAAACATAGGAAAATACTCGCATCCTCCCGGAGGACGTCCTCCCTACACCCAAAGGAGGACCAAAATGGGAATTAAATATTGTAAAATCCTCTGGGTGTAGGGAGGATGTCCTCTCCACTTACCTTGCATCTCAAGGGAGACAAAGGTGGAAGCGGTCTACCGATCTTTGGCCAGAAGAGAAGTAATGATTAACAATATCTAGCAACATCTTTGAAGAGCTCAAATTAGAATGAAATATCAAGCTGATAAACCCAGATTTGACAAGGTTTTTATTATTAGTCAACTCATAAGATTCCTAGGACAAAACTAAGTGCAAAGCAATGGAAATAAACCACTACATCCTGGATATCTTCTGCAATAAACTTGACGCTGAGATTAGTAGAAGTGCAGCCAGTAAGCTCCAAAATTAAGTCCAAGCAATCAGTTCTAACTTGAGTTTTGATGCGGACAATTGCTAAGTTTTTTATTTGTTTTTTTGTGTTGTTTTTCATTTTGTAAACTTGTTTGGGACTCTACTCGCTGTAGGTCTCGGGGTTTACCCCGCCTTTTAATCAAAAAAAAAAATGATACAAACCCTTCTTGATACCCCACCTGAGCGTGTCTTTCATAGTAGAAGCTTTAGCCTGTAAGGGAGTGAAAGCGAAAAAAAAAAAAAAACTAGTTGTACCAGAATAAATAATGCTCCCGTTGCCACCTTCACGCAGAGCAAACCACTGAATAGGTGTTTTATGGTATAGACTATAGAAGACAAAACCATTGCTTGGGAAAACGGTTTTATAACCTCAAGGAAAACATCACTTTTCTCGTTCTTCGAGGCAATGTCGATACCAGCTTTGCAACAAATAAGCTGGCTAGACCTAAGTAGACTCGTTCTCTACAAATAGTTTGGATGGACCAAGTAACTTTTTTTTTCTAGAGATTAAAAAGAAAACGTTCTTAGCTCAGTGTCCTACATCATGAACATTTAACCAATATACATCTAGATAAAGGATGTTAGGAATTAGAACCACCCTGGCCACTTCAAAAATAAGATTACGACTAGCATCATCAAGGGTAATCAAATGTATCCCAGATATGAATTAGATTAAACACCAAGTTTATTGTTTTGCACGGAATCAGACAAATTAACAAAAAAAATTAACTTACATTGAACATGTTTGTGGCAAATTTGAGCCAGAATGTAAAATTAGGCAGATAAGTCAGAGGTGACAGAGCCATTGCTTACACTGTCAATCCCCTCTGCCAATCTTCTCTTAGAAGACTTGGTTCTGTAACACCATATCTCAAAAGCCTCAGTTAAGTCTGGATACCCCAAATGCTGAGATTCCATCCAACCTGCAAGTATATCAGCCTGATCATTTGACGGCAACGTCACTATCATTGAGACAATGGCTCCTTGTATAATCTGGCATAAGTCTTCATCCATCTTGTAAACCATACCTTCTCCCTCATCACCCAAAGTATCGAAAACAGGCTTCATTTTCTGAATATAAGGCAGCCATGTCTTCAGCAATTGCACCTTGCTAGCAGCTGCAACAATCACACTCCCATAGCTAACTGCATCGAATACTTTCGCTGTTATCTCAATTAGTTTTAGCTTTAGCCTCCACATGGCAGAGTCGAATTTGTTTTGTTCAACCACCGTCTGAATATTTCCTGATATCTCAGCCCATTTGAACACAAACTCTCTCATCAAGTTCATTTTTGGGAGTACATTACACAACCACTCAAAACCCAACAAGGTGTGTAGTATATTGGTCTCGGATGTTTCCAAGTCCAGGTCAGACTGCAAAAGGAGTCCAGATAACTCTGTGTGAAACATGGAAAACATCCGACAAAGACCAATCCTTATCTCAGATTTGACTTCTTCATCAGCTGTTACTAGGCGTGTGTCATCGTCTTCCCCTAGCATGTACTCAATCTGCTCTTGAGCAGACGTTCGAATTTCATCTCCAAAAGGAGGATTAGGGGTAGATATGGACATAGCATAGCGGACTGCAGCAAGGAAAACTGTTTTAGTTGAATTAGAATCTACAGGTTGAAGCCTTGCCAAAATAGGCATAGCTACATGGCCAAGCATGGGCACAACTCTTAGTATCTCCTCCTCTTCTTTATCCTCCCAAGGCGAAGCTTCTAAGTAATCAACACAACTCTTTACTATCTCCGGACATTGTAGAGAAACGGCAACCTGAAGAACGCCAATAGCGGAAGTAACACTAGTCCAGGAGTCAAGCAGCAAGTGAGGTGGAAGATGAAGGTGAGTCAAGACGTCAACATAATGATTGAAGTCAGAGGAGGAGCAGTGAATATCAATGCGAGAAGCGGAGTTTGGCAACGAAAGCAGGTGGGCAAAATAATTGCTCTTAGCTCTAAGGATTGAAGGATCAAAATGGAAGAATTTGTGAGAGCTTTGACAACTCGTCAAGCAAAGTGTTACATTAGTGATGTTATGATTGAGTTGTTTGTCCATGCGTTACAAGAAATGTTGTGTTGGTTCATAACTGTCTATTTAAGCTGCAAATCAGTAGGGGATCAAAATTAGAAACTGTTGTCTGTTTTAAAATCAGATGAAATCGCAAATAATTGATGGAAATTGAACAATAATATTAGTGGATTACCAACTAAAATGTGTATACAAAGTTAGAAACAATCACTGAGAATATAAGATTGCAAAAAGACATACATGGATTAGTAAATCAAACTTCAGAAAAAAAAAAGATTGACAGAAAGAAATGTACCAGAGAGAGAAGAGAGGAGAAGAAGAAAAAGAAGAAGAAGATGATGATGGAGAAATGGAAGAAGGGTGTTACTCAGGTTGAGAGTGAAATTGGGGATCCAGCAGCTGAAGCAGGAACAGCCTTGTGTTTCTCATATCTTCCTTCCTTTTTCTTTTCTTTTCTATTTCTATTTCTATGTCCGCACACTCCCTTGTCAATTCTTGGTTGGTCGCTCATCCCCTCTTCCTCACTAATCCACTAGGGACTGTTTTAATCCCAAGTTTCGGTATACAAGACCAAAATATTTGGAGAAAATAAGAATTTGAGACGAAATAATTGGTGAAATTAGATAGACTGGTAGAGTCGAAGTTTAGAAAGGCTAGAACATACATATTATGAAGACCGCGAATGAAAATGGATAATTTTAAAACACAAATTAAACCCCAATCCCGTTCAAGTTTCGTATCATCTCCAGCGAAGTCGCCAAATCGTGGACCACGCCACCTGGGACACGACGACACTCGCCCACAAAACCGCCTTATTTCACGATGAAGGGAGGCACGCCAGGGATCGCTAGGCTTGCTAACAGGTTGATTACTCACCCTCCTCCATCGAGTGGAGAACTCAGTAAATCCTTCGTTCTCATTTTGTGTCAGTACCTCCGGCGTACGGGTATTGGCTCGAATTTCAAAGTGTCTACATATTGTTCCGCGAACTCGACAACAACTTCATTCCGAATGGTGAACTTCTTAAGGTCTAGTGAATAGAATCATTGATGAGGGATTTCTTTCAGAGATGACAGGAAGCTCTGGATGAACCCTTAGGCTTGACTCCCATAGTGGAAATATAATCTTTGACCATTATGTGATTCAGCAGGTCTTCGACCTCCTTAAACTTAGGAATGTAAGTGAGGGTGAAGTTTTTTGACAGTTGATCACCAACGGGTTTAAATCGTCGGTTGTTCTCCAGTTGGATATTGTTTCCTTGAGCCATGAGGTTCTCTTCAAGAAGTTTTAGCCTCTTCTCAGTTTCAGTCAAAGTAGATGGAACAAGTCCTCCACCAGTTTTGTTTTCCATAATATTGATATGGGTTTCCATGTGTAGATACCTCATTTCTGCACCTCCCGCAAACCACCCGGTGATGATTGGGCCGCATGTTTGATACGCGGAGCGATTTGTGACAGTTCGTGAGATTATCGTCAAGTGTTTGCTCAAATATTAATGTCGACCTCTTAGTTGTCATCTACGTCCTGATACGGTCGTTTTGGCAGTAATTAGAGTACATTCGGAGTCCGGGTCAAAAACCGTCTCCATTTCTGATAACTGTTAAATCCCGAGTCAGAATATTCTGGAATGTTCCGGATATTTCTATTCCATATTTCATAAATTTTATCTTTTGGCAAATAATATCCCGTAATATTCATAAGATAATCGAATTATTTCCGTCCTACCATAACTCAAACGCGGAAATCTTTCTTGACGGGAGGAAACCTCCACGGGAATAGACGCAGCAGTCTTTGCGCCTCTTCCAAGAGACGCGATGGGCTAGCTGCGCCTCTTCCCAGGCCCTTCTTTGCATGATTTACGTATCTTTTTCATATCTTTCCGAGATTCACTTCCAAAGAGTCTCCGAAACCCTATTCCTTCACGTGATTAGTATAAATAGGAGCTTTCGTTCCTCATATTTCTCACGCGAGTGTCTGCCCTTCTCTTCTCCCTTTGCATTCTAGACTTCGTTCTTACTAATTGGCGCCTACGTGCTTGGACTTCCGACCACGTAAGCTCGGATCTTCCGGTACCACCCTCTCCGTTGCATGACCGACCAATTTGACCAACTACACTCAATCAACTTTAATTAATCAATCGTTTTCCTCTTACGAGGGCACTCTCTTTGCATTCGCGTCGAGCATTCACTAATCGATATCTTAGTTCTTCTCGTTTCGTCAACATGTAAGTCTGAGGGTGTAATAATCCTCTTTTATTTATTGTATTTTATTTATCGTATCATCATTGTAAGGTTTATGTCGAAAATACCGTTAAAATCGATTTCTAAAATCCTTTGTTAAAACCTGTTTTTGCGGATTTCCGAGAGACGATTGACGTCGAGAAAAGACGCAAAGAATCGCGCCTCTTGAAGGAGCGCGATTCTGCTGCGCCTCTTCGTGAGGCTGCCGCAGCTCTCGCTTCTTTTCTTCTTCCTCGTCCTCTGCAATTCGCTTTGTTATTTGTTCGTCCGTTAATTCTTTGATATAATCGCCATTGATAATTCACATGCATATTGTATCATATTAATCATCATCATTAACTCGTTTTAATCATCATAAGTCCGACTTAAATCCTAAATAATCCATATTTACGGGTTTTCGTCATTAAATTCAAACCCGGATTTCAGAGATTCAATTTGTTCATATTGGGTTTTAAAGGATTCGTCATTGATATAGTTTTCGTTTGTTTATTCACATGTTTGTCGTATATTCGTTGTATATTCATCATGTTTAGACTAGTTAATTGATTTCAACAGAGGACTCATTCATTAACATCGCTTCATTAATTCGTCATATTCCGTCTCATCCGTGTTTTATCGCTTTTATGACCATCATTCACATGTAATTAATCTGTTAATCACTTTCATCCGAGTAAATATTATCAATCAATCATTAAATTTACCAATCGACATTAACGGTTTGCGATTCGGCTTCACGGCCAGATTCACCCTTGGAAATGCAGACGCGGCGTCTGCGCGCCTCTTCCGAGGGCGCGGTCTCTTGCTTTGTTCCAGGATGAGTTCTGCCTCTGAACTCTTTTTCTGCCTTGACGTAATTAATTATGCTACGTATTAATTAACTAATATCCGTATTATCACCTTCTGATTCCTGTTCGTTAATTTATTTTATTCTTTTATTCTTTTAATTCTTTTTTTCTCAAATCATCCGTTTTAGCGGTATTTTCGACATAAATCGCCTATTCCATTGTAATTATTGTAATTTATTGTATTTCTTTTATTGTTTGTATGCTTTCACATGCAAATGAGCATTAATTCCTACTTCGACCCCAATTGTTTGCTAATTACGTGTCAACCGACTTAGTTAAGGTCTCACATGCTAGGATTAATCTATGGATGTTGCATTGCATGCATATAGCCGACGATATATCGAGTACGAATAACTTCCCTAATCATTAGTAGAGGCCGCTATCGAGGCGGGCGGGATTAGGTGTTCGATCAAAAGAGCTTCCTAATACGTACCCTCACCCCTTACTCCAGATCTCCGTGAGCACCCGTGTTCATTGGCATCCACGAGAGTCATTCTAGACATAGAATGCTAAGGGTAACGATTGCTTAGTGTTCATGTCACTACTTTGTGTCTTGACATGACACGAGGTATTCGAACGGTTCCAATTTCCCATAAAAATTGGTGGCGACTCCATACAAAATGCAAACGCTTGTCCCGTTTCTCACCAAGCGCCCCCGTGGGCGGCCTGCTGTCCACACCATGTGATTGATTGTGACTTTGAGAGGAGCGAGCAAGTGAGCTAG
The DNA here is from genome assembly GCF_048544455.1 of Silene latifolia. Taxonomy (NCBI): domain Eukaryota; kingdom Viridiplantae; phylum Streptophyta; class Magnoliopsida; order Caryophyllales; family Caryophyllaceae; genus Silene; species Silene latifolia. The sequence continues at coordinate 105,814,982 of NC_133529.1, read as the reverse complement.
TTGTGCATTGCTCATTCCTTGGTTAGGTTGGTTGATAGTGGCATCCGAGCTTGCTAAGGTGGGGGGCCATTATCTAGGAGAAAACACTTCACATTACATCTCGGCCTTGGCACGGGCTTATGCCAAAATAGACAGAATGACATACACGTTTTAAAAAAACACTTAGGGTAGACTGAGAAGAGAGTGGACAGCCTCTCGGTGTTGACTCATTTTTGTAAGTCGTGAGTGTCGACTTTTGGGGAGGTGTGGCCGAACCTAACTCTAGACATAGGTTCACCAATATACGGTGCAACTGAGGAAATATGTAAGTGACCCGTCGCATATCATAGAGACGGAAATGGTGCAATTGGATAATTCACTAACCTATGAAGAGGTAGCAAAGGAGACCTTAGATCGAAAAGTGAAGAAGACAAGGAGTGGAGAGACCATATTGGTGAAGGTACTTTGGACTAATCATGACCTGGAGGAAGCAACTTTGGAGCCCGAGGAGTCCATGAAAGGCGATTCTCGCATCTTTTCACGAGGTATAATCTATGTTCGGTGGACGTAATCTTATTTTTGGAGGGTTAGGATATAATAACCGCAAAAAAATTTGTTAGTCTTGTTGTTTTTAGAAGTGTATTATGAATATGTATAGTTGGATAGTCAAGTTGGTATTGTCGTTGCGGGATTAGAAGTTGGTTGTGATCAGAACCGAGCATTGCATTATCAAATTATGTTGTTGGCTATAAGGATGAGTGTGCAAAACATTTTAAGAGGGAAAGATTGTAATAATCCGTATTTTCTAAGGAGACTCTGTAATACCACATTTTTCTATGTCCTGTTACTCGGTCAAATAGGGCTTACTCGGCCGAGTAATGCGTCGTGTGTTTCTGGTCAGTCTACTATCCAAGAATACTCGGTCGAGTATACTCAATACTCGACCGAGTATCCGGTCTGGCGGGAATTATTTCCGCGGTTTGATTAAAGATGATTAGAGTTATAAATTACGATTAACAGTTTCACTTTTCACTTTTACCAAAACTTAAAACATTCCTACGTAAATCTAATCATCTCTAATCTCTCCCAAGATCGTCGATTGTTCGGGAGTCCTTGTTCATTTCTCTCTTGCGTCGGTAAGTCACTAGTCTTATAGCTTTGTCAGTTTTGTCTTTCAGAGTTTTAACCTAGTGTTGGAAATTGGGAAAAAGGGATGTTTTGCATGTTGTGATTGGATTGTATGATTGTTGTTTGGTGGACAATTCGTAGAAGAGCAGTTCTAGCTTCCTTGTTGACTGGTAATCGGATTTGTGCTAAGGTAGGGATTCCCTACTCAGTTGATTGCGTAATTGATTTAAGATGTGATGTTGTGATTTAATTGATATGATAATATTGTGGTTGATTGTATTCTACAGTATTGGAGTTGTGATGGATTGATTATGATTGTGAGGTGTGTCCTCGGCTGAGTGGAGTCCCTTACGGGAGTGGCTTTACGTCCTTGATTTTCCCCTTGTGGAACCCGCCACAAGAGGGGATGTGCATATTAAGGAACATGGGTTGTTGCTCGTTGCGATGAGCGGGGCTTAGGTGGACAAGGCTGAGGTTCCCCACTGGCGGTGAGGATTATCCGTCGCGGCAGTAATCTGGCAGGACTACACACTTAAGTGTGTAGTCAGTTATGTGACATGATTGGGAATGGAGTATGGTTGTGAAATAGTTGTTATCGATATTGTTGTATTTTGCTTATCTTAATTATGCAGTGAACTGACCTCGTTGTTTTTTTGTAAAACTGTGGTGATCTATCGAGGATGTGAGCAGATTGTGACAGGTGATGGTTGTCTTTAGCTACGGGGACAAGATGGGATGTCATCACTTCGAGTCTATCTTCTACTGTTACGAGTTTAGCTGTTTTTGATATCAGTTGTATTGAGATTTATATACATTTCTTTTGGTTTGGTTTTGAGACAATGTAATCGTTAACTGTATACTTTAATAGATGTTTTGGAATGGTTACTTTTGATATACTAACCTCGGGAAACCAAGATGGTAATAGCTTCTCATGCTAGGGTGGTCCTTGGTAAGACACCTTGATATATGGGGGTGTTACAGACTCGGCCGAGTACGAGGTTAGTACTCGACCGGGTAGGTGGGACTCGATCGGGGGGGTGGGGGGTGGGGTGGGGGTGTTAGTGGTACTCGACCGAGTGCCCAATCTGGGCACCTTCTGATTTGTGTCACTCGGCCGAGTACGAGGGTAGTACTCGATCGAGTAGGGGCTACTCGCCGATTGAGTCCCGAGACTTGGTCGGGTCGCGTCGGTCTGAAAAGTTTATTCGGTTTTCTTTTGTTTTTACACTAAGGGTTGAGGGGTTCTTATAAATACCTTAGTAGCCATCATTGTCAAACTTCTACATTGAAACTCACCCTAAAACCCTATTATCATACTATTACCATCTTATTATTTACTAAGAAGGGAGATTTGAGACCTAAAGGAAATTCTGCATCCTTAATTAATCCTTTGTAATTTTGCATCCAATCTTCATCCAAAATTCTGAGATTTTGTTCTCTATTCATATCTTAACCACTTTTATGAGGATTAAGACTAAAGAATTGAAGGATTTTTTCTTAAGTTAACGAGTTCTTGAATCTTGACCTAGAAATTAAGAATTTTAGGAAGTCGTATGTAATTGGGTAAATTGATTGCAAATAGTCTTTGATTATGTGTTATTATGTTTGTTTAGGAGCCGAATTTTTAGAGAAGCACTTTTGATCTTGCTTGCTTGGTGATCTTGACTAAAGGTAGAGATTTTCACTACTCAATTCCTGGGATTATGTCAATATGTGATGATTATGATTTATTGTTGAGATTTTGACAGTGTCCTATCACCTATGAGATTATGTGATTATGGATGATTATGGTGGATATGGTATTGAGTTGGCATTGGACCTGTTGTTGGGGATCGCTACGGGTAACCGAGTTCCTAGGGCACCGTCATACGCAGAGGGCCGCGCGGAGTTTCCTCTTGTGGGCCCGCCACAAAGGTGCTATGCAAATTTAGTATTCGAGGAGGGTAGTTCGCCGTGTGATTTGAGTAAAACGTATTGCCGTGTGATTTGTAGCACGCTTTGGTATTGGTGCCGTGTGACTTGTAGCACCCTTGTATGTCCAATTGCCTTATTGATGATGATGACTGAGGATGTATGTAATACTACGGTTTTCTAAGTCTGTTACTGATACGAAATTTGCGCGGAAGCGGTTTCAAAGGATAAAGAACAATAATGAAAAAGGGATATTTGCTTCGAAATCTGTCTTGAAATCGAAACAATGGGATATTTGCGCGATCTAGACCTATAGATCGAACAATGGTGATTGAATCGCAAGACCTATTGCTATCAATCGGGTTAGAGTTTGAAAACGCGTCAAACAATAACAGTTTCGGAACGAAACACGTCGATCCTATGTTTACAGAACTTGCAAACATAAACAAAGCAACAACTTTGATTTTAATTCAATATCATAATCTATCTGAAAATAACATACAACGACTTCTATTTATACTAGAAAATAAACGACCTAGTGCTGCCTTGCTTCACAAGTTAATATTTTCCTAAAACCCGACTTATACAATTACCTTATTCTATTATTCTGAAACTAGGAAATAAATAAACTAGTAATAATCTAATTAGGAAATAAACTAGTTCTATGGTTTTTAGGAAACCTTTATTAAACTCCTAATTAAAATATCAGCAATAAAAATTATAGTATTCCTCCTACATCGAGCTAACCATTTTCGGATCATCCCCTCCCCCTTTGAAAGGAATTGTCCTCAATTCATGTAACTTAATCCGCCAGGATCAAAAACGAACACACCTTCGACGCCAAGCCTCATCTCGTTCATTCCTCTTAATTTCAGCATCCTCTTGTGCCATAACTGCATGTGCCTACCACCCCTCCTCCCTCCATGCACAAGTCTTGAAAATTCTCTATCAGCCTGATTGTTATGAATCGTTTTGATAACAGATTCAACTTGAAAGAACAACTTCTCAACACTTCTATCATGCTCCTCTATTTGAAAATCAACCATCCTAAAATTCAAAAGTTCCTTAATCTCAATAAAGTACCACGCCTCCTCATGATCATATTCATCAAAGATAGGAGGTGATGTCGGATCAAACTTAACATTCTCCTCGTAGGTGCTTTGACTTGAGAATACTCCCGACATGTTTAATTTTTTTTTTTTTTTTTTTTTTTTTTTTCGGATGAACAGTACCGCGCGTGAACAGTAACTTTTTTTTTTTTTTTTTTTTTTTTGTAACCTTCACGCCTTGAGTAGCAAAAGTTACTAGAAACTTGCTCTTGAGATGCAAAACCGATTAACCCTCAAACTACCTGCTTGAGTTTAACCCTTGAATTCCAATCGCAATCAGAAATTCAACTAACAACTTGGCTTTGACACGCCTAGGACCGTCTAGATTTAGGGAAATCAAGAGCCGAAGCTCTGATACCACTTATGATACGAAATTTGCGCGGAAGCGGTTTCAAAGGATAAAGAACAATAATGAAAAAGGGATATTTGCTTCAAATCATCTTGAAATCGAAACAATGGGATATTTGCGCGATCTAGACCTATAGATCGAACAATGGTGATTGAATCGCAAGACCTATTGCTATCAATCGGGTTAGAGTTTGAAAACGCGTCAAACAATAACAGTTTCGGAACGAAACACGTCGATCCTATGTTTACAGAACTTGCAAACATAAACAAAGCAACAACTTTGATTTTAATTCAATATCATAATCTATCTGAAAATAACATACAACGACTTCTATTTATACTAGAAAATAAACGACCTAGTGCTGCCTTGCTTCACAAGTTAATATTTTCCTAAAACCCGACTTATACAATTACCTTATTCTATTATTCTGAAACTAGGAAATAAATAAACTAGTAATAATCTAATTAGGAAATAAACTAGTTCTATGGTTTTTAGGAAACCTTTATTAAACTCCTAATTAAAATATCAGCAATAAAAATTATAGTATTCCTCCTACATCGAGCTACTCGGCCGAATATGGCTTACTCGGCCGAGTATGCGTCGTGTATTTCTGGTCAAGCTACTTGATGAGTAGTATTTTGGTCACATTTTACCCCTCATTTATACTTTATTTCGACTCGATTTTGCGTGCTTAAATGATTAAAAAGCTCATTTATTAACTAATTTATAATAATTAGGTGTCTTAGTTATATTTAATAATTAGTCGGTTTTATATAATATTAGTTTTATATAATATTATTATTATTATTATTATTATTATTATTATTATTATTATTATTATTATAAAATGCGAGCAGCTTTTATTATTATTATTATTATTATTATTATTATTATTATTATTATTATTATTATTATTATTATTATTATTATTATTATTATTATTATTATTATTATTATTATTATTATTATTATTATTATTATTATTATTATTATTATTATTATTATTATTATTATTATTATTATTATTATTATTATTATTATTATTATTATTATTATTATTATTATTATTATTATTATTATTATTCTAATTTAATGTGTAGGTGAAACGGGAAAGCAAGACGGAGTTTGAGACGATATAAAGAATGGCAAGAACAAAGTCAATCTTTGACTTTATCAAAGTCAACTCGTCATCATCACCATGTTCATCCTCCAACCCCAATCAATCACTGCCAACACTGGCCTGCTGCTCCATCTTCAACAAAGAGCAACATCAAGCAGCAGCCCGACATTATCAACCAATTCATCCACCTCCACCTTCATCATCACCCTACCATCGTCCCAGAACCATCATTCAATGCCACCATTAAACCCCATTTCATTCAACCATCACAGATTAATCACCATGATGGGGCATATTCTGCACCCGCTGACCGAGTCAACATATTGAGCAAGGTCAAAGCTAAAAGACAGCAAGTCAACATATTAACAACCGACGCAGCGACATTGTCGGCTGTCACTGGGTCTCGGCTGTCAATCACCACCGATACACATCCGCGTACTCACATCCAAGACCCCTCGGCATGGAGTCAACGGGCCCGCCGGCCGCCATGGGTTCCTCGGCCGGGGTAGAATGGTCTTTCCACCGCTCCGCCACTTGGCCACTTGGCCACTACGTGACAAAAGGTGAAAGACTATAAATACTCCTCAACCCTCATTGAGGAAAGGATCCGCAAATAATCAATTAAACATACTAATCTGGTATATACTCCCTTATCTCTCTACAATATACTTTGCCAAGTAACACACAACTTAATCCCTTTAAGTTTACTGACTTGAGCGTCGGAGTGAGTTCGCTCGGTACCAAGCCGAGCCCTTAGTTTGTTCATTGTTTGAGGAGAGGCCGAGAGGAAGAGTCAAGCAAAGTCATCATTCTACAAGCTTACGTGGTAACAAATCTGCTCCGTAATCACACCCGGAACAATTGGCGCCGTCTGTGGAGAGCCATACTAAAAGCTAGTCAAATCCCTTACAAAAAAAAAACACAAAACAAAACCCACCCAACAAGCTAAGAAGATGTCAAAACAACAAGAAGCAATTGTGACCGACGAAACTGCATTCTATCAGGATGACACGACCCACAATTCGACATTGGGCGATCCCCACCGGCCGAGTAATTCAACCGGCGTACGGGATGCCAATAATACCAGAAACACCGCTGCCCGCCGGCCATGTCACTATCATGGGACATGTGGTCGATGCAGCCAAACTGAAGCTGCTCCTGGACCTGATGGGTAATAAGCCGATCACCCCCGCCGCAACGACGGTGACGGCAACACACCCGTAGGTGACCAGGGCCCATAAAGTGACCCCGAACAACTTGTCTGGGGCGATACAAGGAGCCGTGCATACTAGGACACCGGCGGAGCCCATACTGTCAGCGGCAGACCAAAGTCCTTCCCCCACTCGTGGGAGGACAGCGTCGCCGCGTCAACGAGGTCACCCCCGAAGAAACGAAGAAAGGAGTCCGACTCTCGAAAGTCGGACACCAAGAAGCCCTTCCCGCCACGGGGAGAGAAGCCGGACTAGGGCTGCGAGGAGCCGATCGCCACGTGTCATTCGACACGTGGTCAGACAGCCCCTTAGTGCCTATGTCCTCTACGTCTCCGTGCCGACCAAACTGAAGCTGCCGTCCTTGTCATACAAAGGGGAGAGTGACCCAACCGACCACGCCGAGGCTTTCGAGTCTTACATGTCGGTATGGGAGCCGCCAGATGAGGTATGGTGCCGAGTCTTCCCAACAACCCTTCATGGGATGGCCCAGAGTTGGTACAAGGGGCTACCCAATGGTTCGGTATATTGCTATGCCGACCTAAGAGACAACTTCATAGCCCAGTACTCTTGCAACAAGAGGAGGGCCGTGGAGACATTCGATCTCCTCACTATCCGACAGGGGGAAGACGAGTCCCTCCGGAGCTACGTGAAGAGATTCGACGCAAAAGCTCAGCAGATCCGTGAGCTAAACAGTGAATTGGCGGCCTTCGCACTAATGAAAGGCCTGCCGAAAGGCGACCTAAAAAATGAGCTGATCAAGTGCGAGGTCCTCAACTTGGACTCCGCCAGAAGGATGGCGGACCAAGCCGTAAAGGTGGAGGATTACCACAAGACCTGGGTAGGCCACATTGAAGCTGGGCACCAAGAAAGGAGGAGCCGCGGAGAATATCGATGAAGGTCGCCGTGACGATGTAATAGGTCACGGCTGAAAGATCTAACAGAAATGAACTCGGCGGGCGCGGGGGAGTTCGGGACCATACACCCATAAGCGGTACAGCGGTCCCACCCCTCTGGTCAAATCACCGGCCGAGGTCTTCGCCCTGAGCAAGAACGAAGGGCAGAAATGGGCAAGACCCCCCAAGATGAAGGGGGAAGGCGACGCAAGCCAATTTTGCGATTACCACGGCCAGACCGGCCATAAGACCGACGATTGTCGGCATCTGAAGAACGCCATCGAGGAGCTGATCCGAAAGGGGGCCCTCAGCAAGTATGTAGCTAGGGCCCCGGAATCAAGCTCCGACGGGGCAAATAGGAAATCGGTGTTCCAGAGGATAGGAGTGATCCAGATGGTTACCGGAGGTAACGAGAACGGAGGGTCCGCTAATGGGCATAAACGGCACCTAAATGAGCTTTACCAAGCCATCAACTTTGTGCCCGCCACAGCGATCCCCGCTTCCACCGTCCCCGATATAACCATCGGAAAGAAAGAATACGAAGGAGTCGTAGCCCCACTCAGCGATCCGCTGGTGGTCCACCTAGACATAGCCAACCACTTGGTTAAGAGGTGCCTAATTGATAGAGGCGCCTATACAAACATCATGTTCAGGGAATGCTTCCTCAATCTCGGTCTGAAGATTGAGGACCTAAGCCCCTGTACCAACCCACTATACAGACTTCTCGGGGCCGCCTGGTGCCCCCGGGATCAATCAAGTTCACGGTGATGTTTGGCCAAGAATATGCGGCTAAGAATGTTTGGTCTGAGTTCGTGGTCATTGATGGTTCGTCTGCCTACAATGTCCTTATAGGCCGAGTCACTCTGAGCGAGGCCGATGCTGTAATGTCCATCCGGGCCCTGACATTGATGTATGTCTCGGACCGGAGGGAGGCACAAAAGCTCGTCTCAAAGGACGAGAAAGACGAAATTGTCAATGTCCAAGTATCCGCCAGAGGGTGCAACATGCAGTCCCTCAAAGTGGCGAAGAAATCGGAGAAGGGGAAAAGCCCATCCTTACGACAGGAGGGTGATCCGATGAGCACCAACACCGTCAGCATGGTCGAGGGGGCCGAGACCGAGCAAGTGGAAATTGACCCGGGACGCACCGTAATCGCTTGTCGGCCGGAGCCAAAGTTCGAGCCGATCTCCTTGACTGCGAGGAAGAATAAAGACGTCTTCGCGTACTCGGCCGCCGAAATGCCGGGAGTGAGCCGAGAGGTGATCGTTCACAAGCCGAACGTGCTCTCCAACGCTCGCCCATCAAACAAGATGAAGAACTCCTCGGCCGAGAAAGATGAGGCCATCAAGGCCGAGGTAGACAAACTATTAGAGGCAGGCTTTATCATGCCTTGTACTTACCCCGAGTGGCTAGCAAATGTTGTAATGGTGAGGAAGTCATCTGGGGGGTGGAGGATGTGTGTGGATTTTACAAATCTTAATAAAGCATGTCCTAAAGATTGTTATCCCTTGCCTCGAATAGATAGTTTAATAGACGCAACGGCAAAGCTACACTATCTTTGAGCCTCGCTCGACGCCTTTTCGGGTACCATCGGTATTCATGGCCGAAGAAGACATGCCTAAGTGCGCATTCATCACCATACACGGCACATACATGTATAAAATGATGTCGTTCGGTTTGAAAAACGCTGGCGCAACTTACACTAGGCTGGTGGACAAAGTGTTTCAAGGTCAAAAGGGCGAAACATCGAGGCTTACGTCGACGATGCTATTGTAAAAAGCAAGTCCGACGGCGAGCACTTGGCCGACTTGAGCGAAACGTTTTGTTCACTAAGGAAATACAAGATGAAACTTAACCCAATGAAATGCAACTTCGGTGTCCGGGCAGGTAAGTGCCTCGGCATGCTTGTCAGTGCCAGAGGAATTGATGCCAATCCAGAGAAAGTCCAAGCAATACTGGACCTACCGGAGCCGAGGAATCGAAAAGAGGTTATGATGTTGACCGGGAGGATGGCGGCTCTTGCCCGTTTCATCTCTCGGTCAGCCGACAAGAGCACCCCATTCTTCAAAGTGTTGAAGGGGAATAAAGACTTCATCCGGGGAGGAACGAGCACGCTTTCGTGCAATCGAAAGCTCATCTTCAAACTCTCCCAACCCCGTCCGGCCGATCTTTGGGAGACGCTATATCTATACATAGCGATTATCTCGCCACGGTCGGTGACGTGATCATCGAGAAGAAGACAAACAAGAAGACTAATCTACTTTGTCACCATACATTGTTGCCTCGCCGAAAAGAAATTACCCACGATTGAAAAAGCGACCTTTCTTCGTCATCGTTGCCGCAAGGAAACTAAAACCTTACTTCGATGCACATCCCGTGACGGTCTTAACCGACCAACCATTGGAGAAAGCATTGGAAAAATTTGAACAATCCGTGAGCTCATCAAATGGGCGGTAGAGAGCTATCCGCTTCGGCATTCAATACAAGCCGAGGCCCTCGATAAAGAAGCAGGCACTTGCAGACTTCGTGGCCGAGTGTGCATATCAAGAGAACCAAACCCCGGAGTATGGGAAGTATACACCGACGGGTCCTCCACGGCGAACAGGCTCGAGCCGCATCCTTATCATCAGCCCAAACGGGGACGAGTTTGAGTACGCCTTGAAATTTACCTTCTCGGCCTCAAACAATGAATCCGAATACGAGGCGGTGATAATCGGAGTCGAGCTAGCTAGAGCTTGCCGGTGCGAACACATTGTGTTGAAGACAGGACTCACTATTGGTTACTAACCAAATCGAGGAGAGTTTGAGGCTCGGACGACGGGATGGTAAGATACCCGGAAAGGGTAAAAGCGACACAAAGAAAATTGAAATCTTTCCAAATCCAATGCATTCCTAGGTCTGAGAACAACCGAGCCGACGCTCTCTCAAAACTTGCGAGTTCTACCATCAAGAATGTCACCGGACCGTCTTTGGTGGATATCGGAATGCTAAAAGCATCACTGAGACCGTCGGCATGGTGGGCGACATAGAAGCCGAGACGACGTGGATGACTCCGATAATGAAGTACAAACTGACAAATGAGTTACCGGAGGCACGCAGTCTCTCCCAGAAGATAAAAAGGATCGCCGCAAGGTACTTGGTGTTTGAAGGAGAGTTGTATAGAAGGTCCGTAATAAGGCCACTAAAATGTATCGGCCCGGTGACGCAGAGCTCATACTGACAGAGATTCACGAAGGCATCTGTGGACATCACATGGGGGCAAGAACACTAGCCCACAAAGCTCTCCGAGCCGGCTACTTCTGGCCTACCATGCTTGAGGATTCCAGAGCTAAGACCAAGAAGTGTAAAAATTGTCAGATGCATGCTCCGGTGATACATGCACCTTCCCGAGACATGCAACCGGTGCTTAGTCCCCTTCCTTTTGCACAAATGGGGATGGATTTATTGGGGCCATTTCCAACGGCCTCCGGAGGAAGAAAGTATCTGATTGTCGCCGTCGACTACTTCACCAAATGGGTCGAAGGCGTCGCGGTACACGCCAAGACGACGGCGGCCGTAAGAAAGGTAATCTGGGAGAACGTCATAACTCGATTTGGGTTACCCCAAGTCATGGTGTTTGACCACGGCCGAGAGTTTTGGAGTGACATAGTGATGAACTGGCTAGAAGAGCTCGGTATCAAGTTTGCATACTCTTCCGTCTGCCACCCTCAGAGCAATGGGCAGGCGGAGGCAGCTAATAAAACAATCCTAAACGGGCTGAAAAAGAAAGTTGAAGATCTAAAGGGAAGGTGGGTTGATGAACTACCCGGCGTCCTGTGGTCCCTTAGAACCACGGAGAAAGAAGCGACGGGGTACAGTCCATTCCACCTGGTCTATGGATCTGAAGTCGTCCTGCCAATTGAAGCATCGGTGCCAACATTCAGAAGGCAAACCTTTGACCCAGTCGGGAATGAGGAAGGCTTGAGAGTCTCCCTAGACCTGGTCGAAGAAAGCCGAGACACGGCACGGCTTAACTTGGCAGTATATCAAAATCGAATGAGAAGAGCATACAACCGTAGGGTCCACAAAAGAGACTTAAGAGTAGGAGATATAGTCCTAAGAAAGTCAGCCGCCACCAACAAAGGAAACATCCATGGCAAAATGACGGCCAACTGGGAAGGACCCTACAAAGTGGTTGAAGAAATGAGGCCGGGTACATACCGGGCCGACAGACATGGGGAGTGCCTCTAATGAGCCACTGGAACACCGACAATCTTAGAAAATACTTCGTATAGCGGCGGAGGTGTCCGAGACCGTTGTAGGCACCCCAACGCTTGATTATATCTAATGAAGAATGTTCCAAGTTTTCTATCAAAGTGACATGTCCCTCCCATAGTCATACCAAGATATTTACAACATCAGTCAAAACGTAAACTCGTTCACCTCGGCCAAAGCCGGGAGTGACGAGGGAAACGCGACTTGCCCCACAGCAGTTGATTCAACATGCTTAGGAACGTATAAGTACGGTTGAGAAACGCAAATCGGACGCCTCGGCTAGACCGAGAGTGAAAGAGGAAGCGATCAACACGTCTACGATATTGACGCTGTCGCGCAGAACCCCGATTGCCTCGGCCAGACCGAGAGTGACGGGGACACAACGACCGATACGCTAACATGTTCACAACAGCGGTTGGGAAACGCAAATCTGACCGCCTCGGGCGGTGGAGGAAGCGACCGACACGCAAACATGTTTAAAAACGTTAAGTATAGTTGAGGTACGCATTCTAACTGCCTCGGCCAAAGCCGAAGGTGGAAACAGAAAAAAAAGCGCTCAATTAATAACGAAGGAAGACAACTCAGACAAAAATGAGAAAAAGACCTCGGCCAAGCCAGAGGCAAAATAAACAAACTCTTCGAAAATGTTTACGGAAATACAAGGAAGAAGTCGACGTAGTCCCCATAGGGATAGCCTAAACACTACCTACCAAAGTTTACAAAAAAGAAGGAACAACAAAAGGGTACGGACATAAGACATGAAGTGCCAAAAGATAGCAGGAGGATAGGCTTAATAATTGGCCCCGAACACCGGCTATCCGAGATGCTTAGGTGAACCTGGTGACGACCACCCGTCTCCCGATGCTGTTCTTTGCTGCCACCGGCGACATCGCGACATCATCTTTGGTGGGCGACCCGTGAGGCGACTTGGCGGCTTCACCACCCTTTGCCATCTCGCTTCCTCCCTCGGCCGCCTTCGCCTTTTCGGCATGGGCCGCCTTCTCCGCAGACCTCCTCTTCCTCCTTCTTCACCTTTGCCTCCTCCGCAGCCTTCTCCTCCGCGGCCTTCGCCTTAGCATCAAGCTTATCATCAAACAGCTCGTCAAATCTTTGCCACGGGAAGAAGCCTTCAGGAAAGAGCTCTCCGATCACTTCCCTGGCAGCTTCTTCGGCCAGGTCTCGGTATTGGGCGCACATGTTAGGGAGGACGACGCTTTGGAGCGTCTCAATGTCCTCCTCCCTCTGGGTGAGGATTGCTTTTGTGTTCCTGTGTGACTTCGCCTGGGCCGTATACAGGGACTTCCATTCCTCCCTCTTCTTGGCAGTGAAGTCGACGGCAGCCTGAAGGTGGTCACGCTCCTCCAGCAGCTTAGCGGCATCAGCCTCCGCAGCCTCAACCTTGGCTCTCTCAGCAAGGACCGCCTTTTCAGCGTCCTCCCTAAGTTTTCGCTCGGCAAGGACCGCCTTTTCAGCCTCGACCTTGGCCCTCTCGGCTTCCCTCTTCGCAGCAGCGAGCTCAAGCTGTGGGGCAACTTCGGCCATGACCTTTTCTTGCTCCATAATATGAGCACCGGTCATGTCAGCCCACTTCGCCAGCATCTTCCTAATCTGGGCGGGGGAAGTCTTCGGGGAGGAGGAGACGACGGCGGCATTCTTATCATCAGTCTGCACAGGCCGCATCTCTAATCGCCATTCAGAGGGACCGGTAGACGGCGGCGGTTGATCTACAAAAAATGCGGACAAAGCATCCATGTCAACATTCATTGACATGCGGAGAGCTGTCATCGAACGCCTAATGAACCAATAAATCGAGCCACGAGTTAGATCCGTACCGATCCTGGGCTTCTTAGACAGAGGGGCGGCCCCCCATTTCTTTGTTTGGCCTCGGTAGCGAGTAGCTTGTGCGGCAAAGCAGCAGTCTCTTTTCTCTTACGTAAGAGAGGAGATTCCTCTTCCACGGTGGTCTCCTCATCGGTAATATCGACGACCACCACCGTCTCCTTTTGGACTGCAGGGATTGGAGGTGGAACTGAAGTTGACGCCGTCGCCGCCGAAGACGTTGCTTTTCGCTTCCGGCGCGGAACGTTACCGGCAACCTTCGCCTGGGCCGCCGTCACATCTAGGGCCTTCAACTGCTGATCCATAAGGTCATTTGGCGCCGGTCTGCGATCACGTGTATCGGCCTTCGGACGCAACTCAACAACTTTCTTGTCCTTGTCAAGTCCCATCTTCTTGAGGATTTCCTCAGACAGATCCGGGCCAAAACGGTCTATAAAAGAAACGAAGCAAGAGTTAAATAAAAGAAATAAATCAAGGTTCAAAAAACAGAAACATTAAAAGCAGAGATGGGCCTCACACTGACCCCACTCACCCTGTGCTAGGGCCGGTATGAGGCCGACGTGGCAGAGCGGCTCATCTTGAAGAATGATCTGCATCAGGGGCATCCATCCCTTCGGCGTCCCATCCTTCTCGCCTCAAATTGACTTCATTGCCCGCCGTTCGTCCGCATTAAGATGGACCTTCAAGGCATCCGTCTTAAGCTTATCGGAGACATATTTCTCACGCTCCCCTTTGCTCTCGCACCGCAAATTGACACAAGATCTTTGGAAGGACCGAGGCGATGGATAATCCCCGGAACCTCAACATATACCCACCGTGCCTTCCGGTCCTTGCAGAAGTAAGCTTGGGGACGGTGATATAACCTGGCTCGGTCTGTATGCTATACCACCCCTTGCCACCTTGAACATTCAGTCGAAGGTGATGAAGCCGGCGGAATAGGTTCACCGTTGGGGCCTCCCCCTTAAACTGGCATAGCCACACAAAGCCAACAATCGTCCCGATGGCCAACGGATGCGGTGTGCCACAACGACGTTCATTGCTTTAATTATGGCGAAAACGTATGCATTGAGAGGAAACCGAGCCCATACTCCAGTGTCTCATGTATACGCCGATACAACTGACTTGGGAGGGCAACAGACGGCCCTCCCTCTTTAGGAATAACAATCCTATACTCCTGCCGAAGGAGAAATGATGTTCGAAAAAGTCGGGGCCGTAACAATCGCGAACTTGTTGGTCCAAGCACGATCGGGCCGATCTTACAGCGTCGCCGTGATCCGAGAGATGCGGCCTCTCCTCGTCGGAATGAGTCCTTTCCTCATCATCACCATCATCATCACCGTCATCAACATCATCATCATCATCCGAGAAACCATCCAAATACCAATCATCAACCTCGGAGAAGGAGGCCTAGGGCCCCGACCTTATCGGGATGGTGGCCGTGCCTCCTCTTCATCGGGCGACGGGGAACCCCCGACGCAGATTACTAGGTCCGGACATCGGCGAAGACATGACAATGAATATTTAACAAGAAAAAAGATTGAAGAATTTGTTTGATTACCTTGGAAGGAAGGGTTACACCGAGTAAACGCTTCGAGAAATTAGAAAGAGAAAGGAACTCTGCGAAAAGAAAAGCTTAACAAGAGAAAATTTTTTGAAAATAAAATGCGGAAGGCCAAAATGAGGGGCTAATCGCCCTATTTATAGAAAGCAAAGCCCACTCAATCCGACCAATCAGAGCAAAGCCCATGAAGCGTCAACCAATCAACGCCGAGCCACGTGTCAAGCATGCGGCCATGGAATGTCAATCGACAAACGGTTACAAAACTTCTTCAACACGCTCCTTGACAAAATGCCAATCGACGTATCTTCTTCAACACGCTCCTTGGTATCTACTTGCAAAACGGCCCGCCGATTCAACCAAGCTTGGCGACCTACCGGGGGCAATCAAAAGCACACGGCACTCACAACCTCGGTCTCGGCCGGCGCCATTTTCTTTTCCACATTTGATGCCCTTTACACATCCATGTGGAGGGGGATACTGATGTACGGCCTAAGCGAGAACCAAGCCGAGGTAGAAGAAGCAGGGGCGAAATTTTTACTTACGCAGAATACGCTCAACACTCATCGAAGGTCCATACCACGACATAGACTACGCTGGGGCAAATTGATGGGGCATATTCTCGACCCGACCGAGTCAACATATTGAGCAAGGTCAAAGCTAAAAGACAAAGAAGTCAACATATTAACAAATTTAACCGACGCCCTATCGGCTGTCACTTGGGTCTCGGTACTGTCAATCACCAAATGATACATCCGCGTACTCACATCCAAGACACCTCGGCATGGAGTCAATAGGGCCCGCCGGCCGCCATGGGTTCCTCGCCGAGGGTAGAATGTCTTTCCACCGCTTCACTTGGCCACTTGGCCACTACGTGACAAAAGGTGAAAGACTATAAATACTCCTCAACCCTCATTGAGAAAGGATCCGCAAATAATCAATTAAACATACTAATCCTGTGATATACTCCCTTATCTCTCTACAATATACTTTGCCAAGGAACACACAACTTAATCCCTTTAAGTTTATCGACTTGAGCGTCGGAGTGAGTTCGCTTTCGATCTGCACGCCCGAAGCCCCGCCTGTTTGTTCATTGTTTCAGGAGAGGCCGAGAGGAAGAGTCAAGCAAAGTCATCATTTTACAAGCTAACATGGTAACAAATCTGCTCGGTAATCACACCCGGAACACACCATATTCACCTGCTCCTCAACTCCGTTCCAAAACCCGAGTTGAGTTCACCATAACCATTATCGTGCCCTGCCACCATCATTTTGCATCTCCTCTGCTCCTCCATTCACGCAACACCACCACCAACACCATTCGCCACCTGCAATGTCAAAACCCAGCAACAACATCGACAACAACAACCAGCAATTCTCCAAAATTCCAATCAATTCAACCTGCATTCATCACCATCAGTCACCGTGGCTGAACCCAGATGCCACCATTATGCCGTCAACCACCATGCCGCACTAACACGGTAGCCACCCATCTCCGTCCTGCATTCAATCGACCAGCTGAAGCTCAATATCGACGACCGTTCGAAACCCGAGTTCAGGCCATCAATATTCAACAGCCCATAAGCCATCGAGATCATCTCAATTGGGCCATTCATGAGTATGGAATCCGCAGAAATTTGGTTGCCTTTAATTGATTGATGATTAAAGAAATGAGAAAAAGGGAAAAGACGGTATCCCCTTGCTGCATTTCACAACAGTTGTGATTTTTGATGAAAGAAGACGTGAAATGACAAAGCTGCCCTTGGAATCACTCATTCTGTTGAGTTTAAGTGAGGGGCAGTTTTGTATTTTTACGTTTTGTGTTGGGGGAGATATAAAACGCAAGAAATCAGAAAACAAAAGGAACCCTTGTATTAATATAGAACGCAACCCGCAGAAGCAGAGAACAATGGGAGACGGCTGTAGTTAGAAGAATAGTAGGTCTCAAAATAAAACCTCCTCTTATTTCCCCCCCTTATTAGTTTAATTAGATATTAATTTAGTTCATCAATTCGGTTCAAGGTTTAATCTTTTTGTATTCAAGTTATAGATCTATCCCATTTATGCAATCTCCTTTCATATGGTACAATTTTCTCATCTCCTTTTTTATTGTTCTTATCATTTTCATTTCATTATTTATGTTAGTCTTACTTGTTAATTCAATCTAAGTGTGTTCTTTATTAGTTTAATTATGTTTATTACATATTTATTATTAGTGGGTAGCTTAATTATTGTGTCCTTAATTATGTTAGAGTAGAATAATTAGTTAGGGGGAAGGGATTAGTGTATTAAATTGGGATTTCATTTAATGGGTAGTCATTCTTATCCTTAATCGTTAAGTCATTTGTGTTAATTTGTCACTTAATTGGTACTTTAATGTGTTGTGTAACCCTAATGACGATTAGTGTTATTTGACCTTGTTATTGAGTCGATGTGGGAGACCCGAGACTTGATTAGGCGCATTAGGGTGAGACCGTTTCTTATTATTGTCACGAGAGTGAGTAATAGGGTGGTTGGGTATTTAGTGACTCGAGAGAGTATTAAGACCTCGAATTAACACTTATACTTTGTCGATTAATGAATCTTTAAACCCCATTGAGAACTCAATTAGATACATGAACCCCCTTAATCCCCCTAACTCCCTTAATTAGTCGTTTTATATCTACTTTCTTTGTTTACTTGTTAGTTATTCATTCATTTCTTGTTTTAGTTACTTTTAGAATATTTTAAACATCAATCTCATCGACCGACTAGACTGAAACTAAACATTAGACTTGTAGCCTAACCCCACCATCCTTGTGGTTCGACCCCGATTTATACTACTTAAATTGGGTTACTTTACAAATAGTTTTGGTACCGGAGGTGACGGCAAAAACCGGTCATCACTACTGTCCAGGAATACTCGGCCGAGTATGACCGAGAATCCGGTCTGACAGTAATTATTTCCGCGGCTTGTGATACATGTCGTCTAGTACCAAAAATAAATACCTAAATCAACTAACAGAAGCCAGTGGAAGTAGGGTCGATCTCCACATGGAGGCTATTATATCTATCTGCTATCTAAGTCTGTCGCGATAACAATTGGGTGGTTTGAATTTGTTTTCTAAACTAAAAGGATTAAAGCAAAGAGAATAAGAGAAATAAAGACCGTAAAGAGAAATAAGTTGTAATCAAATAAAAAGGGGAATGTTAGAAAGTCGGTTCACCATGGTAATTAGCCAAATCACTCATAAATAACTCAGACGGTCTAATGTGAGAAGGGTATAGGAAAGGTCCTCTCGGTCCATTTTCTGCCCTAAGATACAACTAACTTAACTCTCGTCCTCATTAGTGTAGTCTTACTGTTCAGAATAGGTCTATTCATTCCAATCTCTCGATCTAGGTCTGAAGTTAACCGTATTAACTGGTTTAGAAGCGTGAACTCAACTAAAAGATTACAATTATATTGTCATTAAACAGTTCTCACAATTCAACCATCTAATCTATTCATAACTTCATTTATTCACTACCATGGCTCCCCTAATCCTAACATAGAGGGATTTAGCTACTCAGAATATTGATGGAATAAACAACGACGATATATGAATTAGCAAGAGACATAATATGATAAAGATGAAATACATAAACTAGCAATAACAATAACTACGACAGGAATTAAAGGCAAAAGATTAAGAGAATGCAAAGAAGAATTAAATTGAGTATGAAGAGTGAAGAAAGATTACAAAGTTCGAGGTCCGGAAAAATAAGAGCAAAGCGACGCAGTCAAAAGAGAGAATAGTCTTAAGCAGTAATTAAGTTCCTGAGATTAGAGTCTAAAACAGAATGATAGAGTCATTAAAACCTAATTACGTCTTCCCTTATATAAGAAGATATTTATTAACTAAACTAAGATATTAAATAAGTTACACGAAATAGAAATCCCGTGTTTAAATAGCAATCCTCTCGATCGCGTGATTTGAGACTCCTCGATCGAGCACTATCCCGGCAATTCCTCTCGATCGAACAAGCAGGGTCTTCGATCGAGTAAACTCCAAATGCTTCATTTCGATCGAGTTCAGCAGGGTCTCGATCAAGCTTCCTTGACCACCAGAACCACTCGATCGAACATAAAACCATTCGATCGAGGACCAGCCACTGAACCAGCTTGACTCTTCATTTGGTTAGCTTCCAACTACTCCTTTAAGCTTCCTGAGGCACGGTAATTCTGCTCAAAACCTTCCATCTCCACAAATGCATGCTAAGGGGACTGAATAAGACACGATTTCACTACTTTCAGGTCCGTTCTTGCAAATGAGACGAACCAAACCAAAGTAGCCTATTCGGGGCATTTTGCAATACAAAACTATGAGAATGACATGGAAATGCATGCAAAAAGAGGCTAAAAAGGACTATATAAATTGCACGTATCAGTTTGATTTAGAGAGGAATAGAGTTATATAAACGGGATTTACAGTTTCTTAATCACTTTTACCAAAACCTAAATCTCCAACGTAACTCTAATCATCTCTAATCTCTCTCAAGTTCGTGGATTGCTCGTGAGTCTTGTTCATTCTTCTCTTGCACCGATTGTGTCGGTAAGCCTCTAGTTCTACAAGTTTTGTCAATTTGTCTTTAGAGTTTGCCCTAGTTTTATGATTTGGGGAAAGGGGATTTTGACATGATGGAAATTGGAATTGTATGGTTATTATTAGGTGAAGATTTCGTAGAGGAGCTGTTTTAGCTTGCGTGATTGTCTCGTTTCAGATTGTGCTAAGGTAGGGTTTCCCCTACTCAGTTTACTGTATAATTGATTTAATGCATTGTTGTGATTGATTGATTGATTTGATTCATGCTATTGATTGATTGTTGTTGGTGGATTGGAGTATGGGTGTTTGAGTTGAGATGAATGTTAATGTTTGCGAGGTGCGTCCTCGGCTGAGTGGAGTCACTTGCGGGAGTGACTTCACGCCCTTGATTCACCCTCTGTGGAATCCGCCACATGAGGAGAAGTGCATATTAATAAATAGGGTTATCGCTCGTTGATGAGCGGGGCTTAAGTGGGCAAGGCTGCGGCCCCCCACTGGTAGGGCTACATACTTTGGTGTGTAGTCAGTTGTGAGATGTGATTGGGAGTTGGAGGTGGATTGTGGAACAATTGTTTATCTTTATCGTACTTTGTCTTATTTTGATTATGCAGTGAACTGACCCCGTTGTTGTTTTGTAAAATCTGTGGTGATCCATTCGGGGATGGTGAGCAGATTGTGACAGGTGATGATGGTCTTTAGCTATGGGGACGAGATGGGGAGTCATCACTTCGAGACTAGTTTCTGCTGTCACGAGATTAGCTGCTTTAGATTCATTTGTTTTGAGTACTAGTGAACATTTGTTTTGAATTTGATTTTGGAACTTGTAAAATTTACTTTATATACTTTAATAAATGTCATGGAATGGTTTCTTTTGATCTACTAACCTCGGACAACAGGTATGGTAACAGCCTCTCATGCTAGAATGGTCCTTGGTAAGGTACCTTGGTATGTGGGGGTGTTATAAAGTTGTATCAGAGCGACAATTATGGAACCTAAAAACCAATGAACCTAATGAACATAGGGAATTTAAATAAAATGAACCCGGGGAGAGTTGTTTGGAGCTACCACAAAGACTTGGGAGTCGTCCCGAAGTCGCATTGAGGCCCTTACGATCTCGAGCCGGTCACATGAGGGAGTCGTGGGAACCATTGTGTGTTTAAAGCTATATGTGTTGTACCTGTAGCTGTGAATCTTGTGAAGTTGTTGGATGAAATGATAAGAGAATTGCGTAATTTGAACATGGTAATATATGAGGAAGTGAATTGCGTAGTTGAACATGATAGATTTGAACATGATATGTGATTTACTACTTGGCTTTCAAAAGGTTAGTGAAGTATCGTATATAGAAATGCATGTTTAAGTATGCTAACGTAAGTTTATAGCTCGTTTTGGCATGACTCGGCCGAGCAGGGCGGGTATTCGACCGAGTAGGGGATACTCAGCCGAGTAACTAAGCACTCGACCGAGTGTTGGTTAGTGTGTACGCAGCAGTAGCTACTGGTTGTGATCACTCGGCTGAGTAGTAGGCATACTCGACCGAGTATCACCCATACTCGACCGAGTATGTTCTCTGTGTTTTTGACATTGGCTACTGGAGTGGAACACTCGGCCAAGTAGTAGTAGAACTCGACTGAGTAGTCCATACTCGACTTAGTATCTCACCGTACTCGACCAAGTATATCACCGTACTCGGGCGAGTGCTTCTTTGGCGGAGGGTCTTGTTTATTTTGAGCCGTAGGCTATGTGCTTACGTATCCTTGCTTTTATCAGCTCAAAATGCCGCCAAAGAAGTCAGCAGCATACATCCAAGCCACTGAGATGACTGTGGATGAGGTCGCCCGTATGATTGAGCAGCAGGATGAACTCTTAGAGGCTCTTAAGAACGTGGGAAAGGGAGGTGAGAAACCGGTGGACGCAACCCATCTAAGTACCGTCGTTCCTCGCTTCAACTTTTTGACTTATGAGGGCACTGGAGAGCCTAAGCTGCTCGATAACTGGCACCGCGAGATGGAGAGTTTTCTTGAGGTTGTAAAGTGTTCGGGGGAGTTGGCGATCGAACAGGTAGCGTACTACCTAAGAGGTGAGGCTGGGGTTTGGTGGCAGAACGTGAAAGAGGATGCCAGCTGAGCATACTACAAGGACGAGGGATACGATGTTATACCGTGGTCAGGTCTAAAGAGTGCTATGAGGGAGCATTTTGTGCCGGAGCACATCTGTCACAAGCTGAGGGTTGAGTTTGATTCTTTCACCATGGCTGATGATATGACTGTCACAGAGTACTATCACCGGTTCCTAAAGTTGTCACGTTACACAGAGGATATGCAGCTGGGTCAGCGAGGTTTGGCTCTTCGTTTCAAAAAGGGGTTGGCACCTAAGATCATGGATAGACTATCAGCTAGGATACTTACCGATCTGAAAGAGGTATATGCACGAGCTGGGTATGCTGAGAGGTTGGTGGACTTGGCCAAGGAGGCTAAGGAAAGAAACGCTGAAAAGAGGAAGGTAGAGAGTGAGAGTGGCAACCAGTCGGGCCACAAGAAGAGCAATCATGGTCAGTTTAGGGCTTTTTCTGGAGGGTCTAGATATACAGAGGGATCTCGAGCATGGTTAAGAGGTGGTGGTCGGAGCACTAGTGACAACTCCAATCTTACCTGCTTCAACTGTGGCGGAGTGTGTCACAAGAGGCACGATTGTACCAATGCCAGAGTTGGGGGAGGCTTTTCGGGAGCTTACCAGGGGAACTTCTCTCAGGCTCCGAGCCAGAGTTTTGCTAGCAACAGACCATCTGGGGCATGGGGCAATCGTGGAGGGTAGAACAATAATAACAATGGCGGTTTCAACCGCAACAATGGAGGATCCTATCAGCGCTCGAACAACAGTGTGACTCAAAACTCGGCAGCTAAGCCGACTACTTCGAACACCTCGGTCTAGGGCGGAGGTCAGAAAAGCAGCGGGAAGCTCTTTATGATGGGCAAGCAGGAGGCAGAGAATGTTGCTCATGTGGTTACCAGTACCTTTCTTGTTCATAATACACCATCTTTCATTTTGTTTGACTCGGGACAACCCATTATTTTGTGTCTAGGGGTCATGCCTTAGCTATGGGTTTGGGGGACTATGAACTGGTAAAAGATAGTGTGTTTATACCTTATGGGGAGTCGGTGTCTTGTGTTAAGTTGTATAAAGACGTGTCCATGTTGGTAGGGGAGGTAGACTTACCGGTCAACTTGTTAGAGTTTCATATGGATGGGTTTGAGGTCATCGTCGGGATGGACTGGTTGGGTAAGTATGATGCTAAGATAGATTGCAGATAAAAAAAAGTGTCCTTAAAGGGTCCAAGGGTGTCAGGGTATCATATAAGAGGTTTGTTGTGAGACCAAAGTGTAAGTCCATCGCTGTGATGACTTTAAAGTCATGTCTAAGAATGAAGTGCCCCTTGATTCTTTGCCAAGTGAGAGATACAAGTGTGGAGAAGCTGGCGGCATCTGATATACATGTGGTTGGGGAGTTTAGTGATGTCTTTCCAGATGAGATACGGGGGTTACCACCTAAGAGGGATATCGACTTCAATGTTGAACTCAAACCGGGGACGGGTCCTATATCTAAAGCACCGTACCGTATGGCACCTAAAGAGTTAGAAGAGTTGAAGAAGCAGTTGAATGATCTGTTATAAAAAGGGTATACCCGGCCTAGTGTGTCACCGTGGGGAGCACCAGTGTTGTTTGTGAAAAAGAAAGATGGGAGCATGAGGCTATACATCGACTATAGGGAGCTGAATCATGTCACGGTGAAGAACAAGTATCCTTTGCCAAGGATTGATGTTCTTTTTTACCACCTGAGTGGCGCATGAGTGTTTTCAAAGAACGACCTAAGGTCGGGTTATCATAAGTTGAGGATAGCAGATGAGGATATCCCTAAGACAGCTTTTCGGTCGCGTTATGGTCACTATGAGTACGTAGTGATGCCTTTTGGGTTGACGAATGCACCAACAGTTTTCATGGATCTTATGAACCGGATTTTCAGCCCATTCTTGGATAGGTTTGTGATCGTCTTCATTGATGACATCTTGGTCTACTCTAAGACCAAGGAGGAACATGATGAGCATCTGAGGTTAGTTTTGCAGATTTTTCGAGATAACCAGTTATATGCCAAGCTATCTAAGTGCGAGTTTTGGTTAGAGAAGTTGGCTTTTCTGGGTCACGTGATATCTAAAGAGGGTGTGTCAGTGGATCCTAGCAATATTGAGGTAGTAACCAAGTGAGAATTACCAAAGAATGTTGTTGAGATTCGGAGTTTCTTGGATTTGGCTGGCTACTACATGAGGTTTGTGAAAGACTTTTCTACGATCGCGAGGCCTATGACAACATTGATGAGAAAAGAGACCAGATTTCATTGGGATGAGAGTTGTGAGATGGCATTCCAAACTTTAAAGGAGCGTTTAACCACAACTTCTATCCTAGCTTTACCTGAGGGAAGTGAGAACTTTGAGGTATACACCAATGCTTCAAAGAATGGTTTTGGTTGTGTTTTGATGCAGAATGGGAATGTTATAGCTTATGCATCAAGGCAGCTGAAGCCGTATGAGGAGAACTATCCTACTCATGATTTGGAGCTGGGTGCAGTTGTTTTTGCTCTTAAGATTTGGAGGCACTATCTTTATGGGGCAACCTTCAAAGTATTTTCAGATCATAAGAGTCTGAAGTATATCTACACTCAGAAGGAGCTTAACATACGACAGAGGCAATGGATGGAGTTGATTGGGAACTATGACATGAAGATCATCTATCACGAGGGTAAGGCTAATCTTGTGGCATATGATTTGAGTAGGAAGAGTGTTCATTCATTGTGTACAGCTATGTCCTTGCTGAGGCTGAGGGATGAGATGTCCAAGATAGAGATTCATATGATTCGGAAAGAGGATACCATCGGGGACTTGATGATCGAGCCAGAATTGTATTACTATATAAAGAGGAAGCAAGAGCTTGATCCAAATATTCAAGAATGGAAGTCAAGGGTAGAGAGTGGCACGGTTTCGAGATTTTCTACCCACACAGATGGGAGTGTTCATTTCGATGGGAGATGGTGTGTTCCTAATGATGCAGATTTGAGGAGGGTGATCACGACAAAGGCTCATTGCACTCCTTATTCAGTTCACCCAGGGGGTGAAAAGCTTTATAAGGACCTCAAGAAAACATTTTGGTGGCCTAATATGAAGAAGGATGTGGCCGAGTTTGTGGCTAAGTGTCTAACCTGCCAGAGAGTAAAGGGTGAGCAACGAAGACCACAAGGTAAGATTCAGTCACTTGAGGTACCAGCATGGAAGTGGGAGTCGATCTCTATGGACTTTATCGTGGGGTTACCAAGGACTCAGCAGGGTAACAATATGATTTGGGTGATCGTCGATCGTTTAACAAAGTCAGCTCACTTCATTCCGATGAAGGATACTTTGACCAAGATACAGCTAGCTTTGGGTTATAAAAAGCATGTGGTTCAGTTACATGGTGTGCCAAAGGATATAGTGTCGGACCGAGATGCGAGATTTATATCACGGTTTCGGCAAGAGTTGCAGGATTTGATGGGAACGACCTTAAAGATGAGTACAACTTTTCATCCGGCGACAGATGGTCAGACTGAGAGGACTATCAAGACCTTGGGGGATATGTTGAGGGCTTGTGCCATGAAGTTCGGTGGGAGTTGGGAAGATAGGCTGGACTTGATCGAGTTTTCATACAACATCTATCACAGCAGCATTGGAATGGCACCGTTTGAGGCTTTGTATGGCAGAAAGTGCAGGAGTCCAGTTTGTTGGGACGATAGTGCAGAGACAGTGGTTTTAGGACCACAGATGGTGCAGGATATGATTGAGCAAGTTCGTCTGATTCGTCAAAAGATGAAAGTAGCTCAAGATCGCCAAAAGAGTTATGCAGATTTGCACCGCAGGGACATCGAGTTCGCAGTGGGTGATAAGGTCCTTTTGAAAGTATCACCTATGCGAGGGGTGATTAGGTTTGTCAAGAAAGGGAAGTTGAGTCAGAAGTTTATCGGCCCGTATGAGATCTTAAATCGTGTAGGTGAAATAGCCTACCGGCTAGCTTTACCACCAGCGTTAGATCGAGTCCACAACATGTTTCATGTTTCGCAGCTCCGGAAGTATGTGAGTGATCCATCACATGTGCTTGAGGTTGAGAACATAGAGCTTGATGAGTCTCTAACTTATGCAGAGATTCCTAAGAAGATCTTAAACCGAAAAGTGCGAAAGACTAGGAACGGTGAGACCGTCTTACTAAAGGTACTTTGGTTTAATCACAATGTGGAAGAGGCCACAAGGGAACCAGAGGAGTCGATGAGAGAGCGTTTTCCTCACCTTTTTAATCAGGTATGTTTGGTTACGGGGACGTAACCGTTGTCTTTTAAGAGGGGTAGGAGATGGCCGCATGCTTGTTTTTGGGTTAGTTTGAGTTAGCTTAGCTATATTTGTGTCATTTTTTCAGTTTGAGTTGGATTTTTTGTCTTTTATAATGGGAGTTGCTTGGTACCTGGAGTAGTTATCACGTTGTTGTTGAGGAGTTGTGTTGTAGTTGTTGGTTTTGTTTTGTGTATAGTGTGAACTTCGGGGACGAAGTTCTTTTTAAGGAGGGAAGACTGTAACACTACGATTTTCTAAGTCTGTTACTCGGCCGAGTAATACGTCGTGTATTTCAGGTCAGGCTACTGTCCAGGAATATATACTCGACCGAGTATCCGGTCTGACGGTAATTATTTCCGCGGTTTGATTTAGAGAGGATTTTTTTTTGTGAAATGTGAAAATTATATTAATAATTAAGAGTTGAAGTACATTAACACCAATACAAGCAAACATTAGTTATCCTATGCCACGCAAATAACTAAACAAATTTACATCCAAGGTGACCAATTCAAACATTGATACTTGGATGTCCACTTCCAAGTTTGTCCTCTCCCCTGCATAATGCTCTGAACAGACTTGAATACATATGAAGGCATAAGAAGCTGACTCTCCACCCTGCACAGGTTTTGAGCCATCCAAATCTGATATATCATGGCCAAAATAGCTGTAATGACAATCTTCTTTCTCAACAGAGACCTGCATCTCCACAAGCAGCACCATTCTAAGATCCCTATACTAGGCAAAACAACACCCAACCAATCAGCTAACAAGGTCCAGCATTGAGCACTAAACCTGCACTGGTATAGCAGATGGATATGATCCTCAGGCTGATCCATACACATATCACATATGCTATTTTGAATGATGCCAAAACGTAGTAGTCTATCCTTAGTCATAAGCCTCCCTTGGATAGCCAGCCATCCAATAAACGAGTGCTTGGGCAAGTTGAGTCTGTTCCAAATAACAGGGTGCCATAGAACCTTAGTCTGATCTCCTTGCAACCAAGAGTACCTCGCAGAGATAGTATATCTTCCTGTATGTACTCCACTGTCCATTACAATATGCAGACTTGAACTGATCCTTGACCTGGCATATTTTTCTCCATGTCCAGCTAGAGCTAGCAGTAGGAACATAGTCTAACCAGTTCTGACCTTTAATATACATGTGATTCACCCATCTAATCCACAAATGATCAGCCTTCTCTGCTAGCCACCAGACATATTTGCCAAACATTGCTACATTCCATAGCTTGGAATTTATAATACCAAGCCCTCCAAACTTCTTGTCAGTGCAAACCTTATCCCAAGCCATATGAGATGTTTTGTGAAAATATTCAGAGCCACTCCATAGGTAGTTCTTACAGATAAGCTCAATTCTATCCATCACTGTAAGGGGAATGATAAAGATACGAGACCAAAAACTGTGGAGTTGTGATAGCACAGCCTGAACAAGCACAAGTCGACCTGCATAACTTAGCTTTCTGGCACCCCAGCCACGGATTCTCATCACCACCCTCTCAACAAGTCTGGAACCGTCCCCCACTACCATTCTCTTATAAGAAATGGGGATTCCAAGATACCTGAAAGGGAATTGCCCCTTTCTGAATCCAGAGACTCTCGGAACAAACTGGCTATCCTCATTACTCATACCATTAAAATAAATGTCAGACTTCTCTCTATTCATTACCAGACCAGAAGCCCCGGAAAATGTGGCAAAAGCTCTTAGAATGGTGCAAATAGAATGCTTGTCAACCCTGCAGAACATTAGTAGATCATCTGCAAAGCACAAATGAGTCAGACTAAGTGCTCTACAAAGAGGGTGGTAGTTGAACTCCATAGTATTTGTCACCGAGGTCAAAATCCTACTAAGGTATTCCATGCTAAGGGTAAATAATAAAGGTGGCATGGGATAACCTTGTATGATCCCTCTCTTGCCTTGGAAATAACCAAAGTTGGAATCATTAAGAGAAAGAGT
This sequence comes from Silene latifolia, assembly GCF_048544455.1. Classification (NCBI taxonomy): domain Eukaryota; kingdom Viridiplantae; phylum Streptophyta; class Magnoliopsida; order Caryophyllales; family Caryophyllaceae; genus Silene; species Silene latifolia. The sequence continues at coordinate 105,786,689 of NC_133529.1, read as the reverse complement.
AAACCAAGGAGTTGTGATGCACTCCATTATCCATTGAATCATCTGAGGAGGGAAATCAAGAGCATACAACATTTGTCTAATGAATTCCCATTTAACTGAGTCATATGCCTTCTTGAGGTCCACCTTCATCAAACACCTAGGTGAGCAAGCTTTTCTTTTGTAGAGTCTAACCAAGTCATGACAGATTAGGATGTTATCAACAATGTCCCTCCCCTTTAAAAAAGCACTCTGATTCTCACTAACCATATCAGGCAGTACAGAGGCTAATCTAGCACATATCACTTTAAAAATAACCTTATAGACCACATTGCAACAAGCAATAGGTCTAAAATCAGCCATAGTCAGAGGTCTTTCCTTCTTAGGAATTAAGGTCAGAGTGGTAGAGTTTACTTGCTTAAGCATTTTCCCAGCAGAGAAAACCTCCTTCACAACACCACATAAATCAGCTCCAATAATATCAAAGGCATCCTTAAAAAAATGAGAAGTACACCCATCAGGTCTAGGTGCTTTATCAGCAGGAATGGAAAATAAAGCCTCATTGATCTTCTTATCAGTCACAGCTCCAGTTAACAACAGTTTATGCACATCAGTCACCAGTTTACCTTTTTGAACAGTTCCCCTATGAACCTTAGCCACTTTTGTTTGAGTTCCCAAAAGATTCTTGTAATATTTAATAAAAGCTCCTTCAATGGCATCAGGGGTGGTGTGATTAGTGCCATCCATGTCACGAATCCCAATGATCCTATTCTGTATCCTGCGTGCTTTGATGACACTATGGAAGTAGTGAGTATTGTCATCACCATCTTTTAGCCACTGAGTTTTGGCTTTTTGAGCAAGAAAGCTTCTCATAGCTACCTCCCTTTCTTTATAAAGAATATCAGCATCCTTTACTGCCTGCTGCAAAGTAGTATTAGTTGGGTCAGAGTGCAATTGGGTCTGCATACTGTGGAGATTCATCAGAGCTACCTTAGTAGTGGTCTCAATATTTGCATAGCCAGCACTATTAAGCTCTTTCAGTGGCTTCTTTAGTAACTTCAGTTTTTTGACAAACTGAAACATTTTATACCCATACATAGGTAAACTCCAAATATCTTGAATAGTATTCTGACACCCAGAGTCCTTTCCCCACATATTGAAGTATTTAAAACATCTTTTCTGTTTGCCAACTTCAGGAGTGAGATTCATAGTGCAAGGGCAATGGTCAAAAACTCCCTCAGGGTGATACACAGTAATGGTATTAGGGAATTCTAACAACCGGTTATCATTCACAAGCGTTCTATCAATTCTGCTGAACTTCAAGTCACCAACCTCGTGTTTGTTTGTCCAGGTGAAGAATGCTCCCTGAGAAGGTATATCACTCAAACCACAAAAATCTACACATTCCTGAAACTCCCTCACCTCAGCATCAGTAACAACTGAACCAATTCGTTCATTCATAGCCAATACATTATTAAAGTCTCCCATGATAACCCAAGGCCCCAGGATATAAGTCTTCATATTTTTAAGAGAATGCCATAAAGAAAGACGATCAGCAAGTCTATTAAACCCATAGACCATTGATAACCACCAAACAACCCAGTTGGTAAATAAGTAATTTTGGTATGCACCATCTGAGCCTCACTTCTCAAGACCTCAACATCATAATTACTAGCATCCCAAATGATCCATATCCTACCTCCATCATGGTTATCATTGTTATGGACCAAGGACCAATGAGAACTAATCCTCTGATTTAGAGAGGATTAGAGTTATATAAACGGGATTTACAGTTTCTTATTCACTTTTACCAAAACCTAAACCTCCAACGTAACTCTAATCATCTCTAATCTCTCTCAAGTTCGTGGATTGCTCGTGAGTCTTGTCCATTCTTCTCTTGCGTCGATTATATCGGTAAGCCTCTAGTTCTACAAGTTTTGTCAATTTGTCTTTAGGGTTTGCCCTAGTTTTATGATTTGGGGAAATAGGATTTTGACATGATGGTAATTGGAATTGTATGGTTATTGTTATGTGGAGATTTCGTAGAAGTGCTGTTTTAGCTTGCATGATTGTCTCGTTTCAGATTGTGCTAAGGTAGGGTTTCCCATACTCAGTTTACTGTATAATTGATTTAATGCATTGTTGTGATTGATTGATTTGATTCATGATGTTGATTTATTGTTGTTGGTGGATTGGAGTATGGGTGTTGGAGTTGAGATGGTTGTTGATGTTTGCGAGGTGCGTCCTCGGCTTAGTGAAGTCACTTGCGGGAGTAGCTTCACGCCCTTGATTCGCCCTTTGTGGAACCCGCCACAGGAGGGGATGTGCACATTAATGAATAGGGTTATCGCTCGTTGATGAGTGGGGCTTAGGTGGGCAAGGCTGCAATCCCCCACTGGCAGGGCTACACACTTTGGTGTGTAGTTAGTTGTGAGATGTGATTGGGAGTTGGAGGTGGATTGTGGAACAGCTGTTTATCTTTATCGTACTTTGTCTTATTTTGATTATGCAGTGAACTGACCCCGTTGTTTTGTAAAATATGTGGTGATCCATTCAGGGATAGTGATCATATTATGACAGGTGATGATGGTCTTTAGCTATGGGGACGAGAGGGGGAGTCATCACTTCGAGTTTAGCTTCCGCTATCACGAGGTTAGTTGCTTTAGATTCATTTGTTTTGAGTACTAGTGAACATTTGTTTTGGATTTGATTTTGGAACTTGTAAACTTTAACTTATATACTTTAATAAATGTTGTGGAATGATTTCTTTTGATCTACTAACCTCGGGCAACCGATATGGTAACAGCCTCTCATGCTAGGGTGGTCCTTGGTAAGGTACCTTGGTATGTGAGAGTGTTAAAATGTAGGATGGGCTATGATTATATCATATGATGTATTGACTACGGCCTCTTGAGGTTACTTGTGCATTTATTGTCTCTACTCAACCTTGTGTTGACTTGGTGTTTTCTTGTGTTAAACCTTTTTAAAAACTATCTACGATGATCCTTTGATATTTTCGGTCATGTGGTGAGTAGGTAGACTTTTGGGTACTTGATGATGATTGGATGCTTGAGGGGCATAGGGACCATTGTGACATCAAGTCGATAGTCTAGTTTTAGTCTTGATAGTTTGGAAGACTTAGAATTTGTTATATTTCCGTTTTGTTTTGGAGACTAGTAGTTTGAGATTTTGAGATTTTGGTTTGTGTATAATTCACTAAACTTTGGCCTCATTAAATATTTGTTTCTTAATTGACGTTATGATATACTACCTCGAGAATCCGATAGTATCCTCAATTACCTTGGTCGGGTAAGAGGAGGTGTTATAGTAATATAGCAATTCCTATTGAAAACGACGTATTTAAAAGATTGTCCTGCGAATTAAATCTATATAATAATATAAAAAGGCAAGCTAGGTAGCTAATTGAGTGCCATATAATATCACAAGAACATGCCACGTAACATCGATTTTCTATGCATGCTTGCTTCTCAACATTTGACGCTAATCAATGTAGGCTACCAAATTAAACACACTTGATAAAGGAAAACGTAAAACCTTTTACTCCGCATTGAATAAAGAAGTTCTAAAATCAAATTTATATTAATGCAAAATTAATAAACTAAGTACTCAACGTAACCCCTTTTATTCCGTATTGAATAGAGAAGCTCAAAAATCAAATTTATATTAATGCGAAAGTAATAAATTAAACTAAGTAAAACAAGCGTATGTTCTTCTCTTTTCCCCTTCATATAAACATGCTAACCCCTTCACATAATCCATAATCCCAAAACATCAATTTTCTCACAAAATCTAACATGTCTACCTATTCACTCTACGACAATTGTTTACAATGCAACCGCACCAATTCCGTGATTTTTAACTCAACTAATTAGCCGAGGTTTTTCCATTCGTTCATAGAGAATAGTTTATACGGAGTATCTATTTTGTTTCTTTAGTTTTATTCTAGATTTGATCGCCCATATGAATTGAGGCTAAGTATATATGTATTTCTTGGTTTAAAATTATATTTCTCATCAAATAGGTTGTTAATATTTCGATAAGACTTTGTTAAAGAAAAAACATTTTGTTAACAAAAGATTCATCATCATGTTAAGCAGCGCCAGAATTATGACGATGAGAAGAGAGAAAATGGAGGGAACCACAAATCCATAACCGCGAGGGAAAAACCATTGAAGCGAACTAAAGACACCATTATCAACCATGGAAGTAAGTTAATGTTGGAAGGTCTCGGTCAACGACGAAGACATAACTTGAATGCACACCGGGCCCGGGGAATCTAACCTGGGCCAGATAGATGGGGCTTTGCCAGAAGAGGTGACGGTGCAGACTTTAACACCGTTGTTAGGATGCAGGTGGGCATGGCGACTCATAGGTAGAACCCATGGTGAAGTTTACGACCATCAAAAGTGAATTTTGTATTTGTCATAATGTTAAGATAGAATGGTGCGACCCCTGTACCACATTTATAAGGGCATAAGGCATCAGTGCCATAGACCATTGAAAGGTTGCAACATATACCAGTATACCATTACGCAGCTAACCTTTTTTTTTTAAGGAAACGTAGTTAAACTTTTCTTATAAGCAAAAGAGCAACCTAAAAAGTAGGAGTACTTTGTTATGTGGAGGTTTTGAGGCAAGAAGCGACGTGAAACTAGATACATTTGTCCGAGTTTGTTAATTGTGAAGTAAATGGGCGACATATTCAATTTGCATATTATGCCTAAATTAGATGACAATCTTATACTCTGTCCTTGGTTTTCTTTGTATGAGTTTCTCTATAATCCCTTACTTTGGAACCTAAAAGTATTAAGTATCCCATATTATGTTACTCCCTCCGTCTCGGTCAATTGTGTTGTCCATTGGTTTTGGCACAAAGACCAAGAAAAGAGGAAGGAGCCAATTACTAAGTGACAAGTGGAATAAATTGGATATAAATGATCTAATTACTAATTAAATTCATTTTTAAAATAGAAAGGACAACAATTGACTGAGACACTCCAATATGGAAAATGACAACAAATAACCGGAACAAAGGGAATATTTATCATTATATTATTCATATTGGGGCGGTTCTAGATATAATAATCAAATGTATGTTGTATTTCATTTCTTGAAGAATTATAAAAATTTGAGATGGTTTCAAAAGTTCAAGATACAACAAAGTTGTTACGAAATAAGCTTTTAGGAGCAAGCAAAGCAGATTGATAAGTTTCTATCTAAGTATATACACATATTATATTTTAGATTCGCTATGAGAACTATTTGTTATTACACCATCGATTCTATTTTTATTGTCGTCTTATCTCTAAAACTTATTTCAAAATAATTGTACGTATGCGGAGTATTATATGAATGAACTACCAATATTGTACCTAATTTTTTAGCAATCACTGCTCCCTTTATCAAAATGACTAACTCTAACAATTTTATTGTCCGCGTTTTAAGATTATATTACTACAAAGGTTTTTAATTAACTACGGCCATTTTTAAAGGCGATATTTAAATTTATGAACAAAAAAAAAAAAAAAAATCGACAACGCGAGATAGAAAAGTTCGCGTGATTTTCACGGGTAACAAAACTAGTTAATTATATTAAATTGTCATCCAAAACTCATTTTCAATGGAAAGTTAAATTTATTTTAACAAAATAAAGTAGAAAATGATAGGGATAAACTTATAAAGAAAAATAAAACATAATGTGCAACAACTAAAACAAGGGTCATGATATAATCATATTCTTTGTGTAAAAACCCTAGCATCCATCAATTATATGCGGGACTCCTATTGATTATCAACCTATCGATGGTAAGCCCCAAAATTGTTTTAATTTTCAATCAATAGTATGCATATCTATCTTCTATTCAATAAAAGTCTTCCTTCTGGTGAGAATTGTTTTTCCGTCCCTTATTTCGGGGATTTTCCATTCATTCGTGGGTTTGGTCTCATCAGTAATATAGTCAAGAGTAGTTTGTTGATGGTTCGTAACATATTCTTTCAAAGGGTACAAGTTATTTTTCAACGATCTTTGAAATCGGTCAGAGGTAAATTTTATCTCGTAATAACGAAGGATCCCATCAAAAGCTACATGAAGATAGCGATAATAGGATGAGCCGAATTGTCAGATCATGTTTTGAGATTTCTAGTTTATAAGAAAGTTATTTTTTTTTTTCAAAAAATTGGTTTCGATTATAGCTATACTTTGTAAGTGCCGTATGATGATATAAAAATTTTGATTATCAAACATATAGGATTCGACTAATGTAATCACCGGGATTACAAAAGCGAAGACAAACTTCTGCCTGCGGTACGGTAAATTAAAGAACAAGGATAATAATGGTATCGTAAATCCTATGATGCCGTTGACCTTACTGTCCAAAGCTCGATTCCATAATAATGACTAATGAGGTATGTGGTGTCCTATGGGGACATAATTATAAGCATTTCTTCAAGCTCATCACTAATCTATTTTTGATCATTTTTGCTAGCTTTTCTTTCTTCCTTTTTCTCCCCAGAATAATGGCTCCAATGTCCTTTGAAATATTGGCAGACTTCAGCTTTAGTCTTTTTGTTAAGAGTATAATCACCTGTCCCGATAATTTAATAATTTATTCATCTTTATTTTTGACACAAACAACAAAAAAAGAAAAGAGAATTATTTATAACTAGTGTTACTGGATGAGAAGTGGAACAAAGTGGGGTTGGTTGATCAAATAGCTCTTAAAAACAATCCAAAATAAAAAGGTAAATAAATGAATAAGATACCTAAAAATGAAAAAATAAAAATAAATAAATGATCAAAACGGAGAAAGTGTATCTTTAATCACTTTACACATAATTTTGCATGTTTGCTTATCTATTTTAACTTAGGACAATAGGATATATATAGTAAATACTCACTCGTCTCCCACTAAATTAGTGGGAGATATAACATGAAAAACAAAAATTAAAAAACTCTCTCCGTTTATCATGTGTGAGATCTCTCAATAACGCTATTGAGAGACCGCATTTCCAAAGTTTTGGTGTAATTTATAACACAAATATGTCATTTGCTTAGGAGATGACCCACAATCACTTACTCTAAATAGCTATTAATTGAAATACCATAAAAAGAAAATAGATAACTGACCGGGATGAAAGGAGTATGTCTCAACCATGACTTCTTTAAATAAATCTCGAAATATATGGGCTGCGCTGACGGGTTAGTTCACCCGTTTGTCTAAAATGACTCACATAAAGCATTTATATAGGTTGCAGCGAATGCAACAAAGTGTATTTTATGTTAAAATTTAAGAGTAAGGAAGACTAGTCTCTCAATAACTTATTGAAAAATTGTCTCTTTCAAATTTTAGTAAAAATTTAATATAGCTTAACCCAAATTATTAGGATGATTATGGTACAGTGGTAAATAGAAGTTAAAACCTATTATGGTAAGTTCTTTCTAGAGACAGACATTTAAAATTGCATACAGCAAATTAACCCAAAAACATAGGCAAACAATAAACATATGGATCCTGATATGCCGGCTTTGAAGGACCTCTAATCATTCTTGCGTTGAAAGTACCCTTTTATTTTCAAGATTTTCAACTCTTTAGCATCAGCTGATTATGAGTTTCCTTTTTGGAGTTGATTAAGTGGATTAGTGAATAGAGATAGGGGATTTTGTTGGCAAACTAAGTAGATATAGTAAGTATAGAACACAACATAAAAGATAAAGGGACGTGCTATTTCCAACACATTTTTTACTAAATTCTACACAAAATATCTGACTATTTTTGACTTTGACCTTCTCATTTGATACCCCCAATAAAAAAATTAAACCTAATCCCTTCCCAACACCGACCACCCTCTATCCCCTCTCACAATCCAGCCTACAATGGTCAGGACTCAGGCGCCACCAACCGGTGATGACCACCGCCTCCACCGCTGTTAAGGGAGTGTAGTGATCGGTACGGATGTTAAATAAGGCAATTGTAATTTTTTAGAAGAATTGGCCAATCGCAAGTGTAGGTAGGTTGAGTGATTTGCGACGTTTTGATTCAGAAATTAGCGATTGAAGTGACAGTTTCGAGGGTGACGGTTGATTGAGACGATTATCGCGTCGATTTGCTAGGATCACCTTCGGAGATATGTATGATATGTCAACTCCCCTCCGCGCGCTAGTGGTGGCCGTCAACGGTTGGTGCCGCCTGCCTACAGTGGTCTGGGGTGAGGGAGGGGGGTGGTCGGGGCTGGGTTTGAGTTCAGTTTAATTTTTTTTATTGGGTGTGAAATGAGAGGGATAAAGTTGGAAAAGTCGGTAATATCGTTGTAGACACCTCGTTTCTGCACCTCCCGCTAAACACCCAGTGATGATTGGGCCGCATGTTTAGTATATGTCGCGATTTTATGACGTTTCATAAAACGGTTAATAAAAGGTAACTCGTACACTTGTGTCTACCCCTTGGTTGTCATTTAGGTGTCATTACGGTCGTTTTGACAGTAATTAGAGTACATTTGAAGTCCGGGTCAAAAACCGTTTCCATTTTCTAAAACCGTCAATCCCGAGTCAAAAAGCAATGTGCTTGTCTACCTAAGGTTAGGATGTCATAAAATGTTAGGAGTATATCCCATTTTGAGTCCCATGTCACTTCTTTAGGCTAAACTTAAGTTTACATTGGAAAATGTGCATTTCATTTAGCTAAAATGACAACCCGAACTTTAGGCCCATTTTACGAGGTGATAAAGACTTTTTTGGGTCTGGCCTTTTTCACAGAAAGTTCTAGATCTTTGTCTTAGCTTTCCAACGCCACCAAAATCACCTTAATCCGAGTCTTGTAGAGAAAGTTATGCCTAATCTACGACAGACTGTCAACGCGCTTTCTTGCAGCGCAGGAAACCGCCCTAGAGAGGACGCACTATTTGATGCGCCTCTTCCCCAGGGGGTTTCTCAGCAGAAAATCAAAGTCGGCATGTTTCTTTCCTATTCCTTTCCAAATTATACCCTTTCCATAATTCCTCCACGTGATTAGTATAAATAGAGGCCTTCGCCTCACATATTTCTCACGCGAGTGTCTGCCCTTCTCTTCTCTCTTTGCATTCTAAGACCGCGCTCTTACTTTTCGACGCCTACGTGCTTGCTCCATGCAACCACGTAAGTCCAGATCCTTATGGGTACCAGTAACGTTTGCATGACTGACCAATTTGACCACTACACCATAATTAATCAATCATTTAAAATCCTTTTTCAAGGGCACTTTTATATTTGCATAGATCGAGTCGAGTTACCACTAAAAAACCGATTTAGTTAAATCTCACGACGCTAACATGTAAGTCTGAGGGTGTAAAATCCCACTTTAATCTTGTTTTATTTTTGTATCATAATTTTTGTAATAACTTATGTCATAAGCATGCTCAAAATCGTTTTCAAAATCACATTTTAAAACCCTTTTGACGGAACAATAGAGAGACACCGTCGAGAAGAAACGCAACAACTGTTGCGCCTCCTGGAACAGTCGCAGCACTTGCTGAGGCTGCTTAGCCGTTGTTTCTCTTCTTCTTCTTCCTCGTGTTTCTTCATTGATGTGGCTAAAGTCGTATTACCAAATCAAAGTAAAACTATCTCAGGACTAACAAGAATAGCTAGCGATAAGACAGGTATCGAATCCACAGGGAGGCGGTAAAAGCTAGTCTAAGAGTATTTAAAGCGTGTCTAGAAGTAACCAATTTCGGGGTTTTGTTTTGAGTTGATTCTAACAAACTAATTGCAATAAATAAAGGATGAATAACAATATTATTAAAAGTCTAGGAATTAGGTTCACTAGGTCAATCAGTCGGGGATTATCAATCAATTACTAAATCTATCAAGTTGTTTAAGGTCATAAGATCGGTCGACTCCATTATGCCCTTTAGATCGATTCTAACATGCGGTCGCTATGATTAGATACTTTCTATTTGATTATCGCAGCCTATATCAATTCTAACCCGGTCGGCGATAGGATCGATTCGCTACACTAATTAATAACTCAGGCCTCAAGTGATTAACTAGAAGAATTACAACAATCAAACAACAACTTTAATGATATATCAATAACAACTAATTGATTTTCCCTTCTTGATTAACCTAGATCCCCTTCATCCTAGATGAGGGGATTAGCTACTCATGATTATAATAACAACAACAAACATGATTAAAGATGAAAACATAATTGCAAGATGAAAACAATAATTGAAGAACATAAAATAATGATTTAATTAAAGAGGAAAGATTAGTACCATACAAAAGGAAGATTAGGGTTCTTAAGAGAGTTTTCCAGCAATACTTAGCAAAATATAACGTAGGTTAACAATAAAACCCGAGTCTTTAATTTATAACAAAAGATTAACGTTTTAGGAAATTCCGGAAATAAACCCGAAAAGGATCCTCGATCGAGTCGAGGTGACTCGATCGAGACGGCTGCTCGATCGAGTCGAGGTGACTCGATCGAGGATGGCTACTCGATCGAGTCGTGATGACTCGATCGAGGAACTAGCTCACAAGTTCCTTCTTCTCTTCTTTGACTTCTAGTCTTCATGATTCCTCGTTTCCCGTGCCATGCTTCGTGTATTCTTCTATGCCGTCTCCGCCATGCTAATCTTAGCTTGATCATACTCATAACGAGTCATTTCTGCATCAAAACACAAAATAGCGGCAGTATCGACAATTCATTGAAATAAAGCATATAAATGATATAATAGGCACGAAACGGTATGTAAAACGGTATAAAGGGAGCTATCAAAGTATATATGAAAGTGATACATCAAACTCCCCAAACCAAACCTTTGCTTGTCCTCAAGCAAAGCGATCAGAACAAACAAAGAACAACAAACATATGGTGAATGAATAACTCGAGCAAATGTCTAGGCACATACAAGACTCATTATCCATATCTATAACAAAGTAATGACCGAAGTTGTGCTAATAAAACAAATTCAAAAAGCACGGGTAATAGACTCACGCAGCTCTTACTCAAGATGTGACATGATACCGAGACTCAACCAAACACTTTTCAACCTTGCAAGACCATTTTGTCGGATTCTCGCGGTTTCACTCATGCACTCATAATGGGTGATTTATGTAAGATAGAAAGAAATAAGACACTCACTCAACTTATGAGATATGCATGCAATCTAATGTGATAAGAGATTCTCCAACTAATACGCATTCACGAAATGAGACCAAGTACATGTATCAGGACGAATGGTGGTAAAGTGGCATGGGTATAGAAGTGGCTTGTGCAAAAGCACGTATGGATATGTGGGGCTCGGACGGTAGTCGCGACTCTAGACCAATAGCCAAAACTAATAAGTAATAAATCAAACATCCAACTGGAGAAATAATCTCAACTTTGACAACATATGAGAGAAATGTAAAGGCTCTCCAAATGTGCATTAGACTCCGGTAATTACCACACACGACCTCCTAACAAAACTGAATGAAGCATACATTTTTCTCTTCTTTTCTCTTTTGAATCTTTTCTTTTTTTTTTTTTGAAACTTTTTCTTCTTTTTTTTTTTTTTTTTTTTCTTTTCTTTTTTTTTTTTTTTTCTCTTTTCTTTCTTTCGAGACTTTCATTTTTTTTTTTCTAGCTGCTTCATAATACTTCTCTTTTTCAACATAAGAGGTCACACAATTGTTACAAAAAGATAGCTACTACCCACATGACAAATAAAGTCCCAACCCAACCAAAGTAGCTATAACAATAAGGCTCAAACAAGCTGCATTGTCCCGAAAAAGGTAGGCAAATTCTGGAATGTAGCTAAGAAATAGGATATAAAATGGCTACATGGTTCAAACGGGCTAACAAAAATGGGTAATGTAAGGCTTATTTGAACAATGAGAATCGCCTATCCACATGTACTTAATCAAATGAACGCGCAAAAGCTAAGAAACTAATGTCACACTTATGCAGTTTGATATTACATATACCACAAGGAGACCACACTCATTAGCCTAAATAACAATGAGACCGGTTTATTAATGTTCCCGGCCTAGGAAGCTCTAAAGACTTCAGAAATTTAAGTGGTTTACCAACAAAATAAAGTCAAGTCTACTCGGCATAAGGCATATTGTGACGGTCAAGACTTGAGTAAAGAGCTTTGTTCATCATAGCTAACAGGTCAAAACAACGTACATGGACAACTAAATGAGACTCAAATGCAAAGACAAAGCAAGTTATCATCATTGCTATACAATTCACCATGACTCGACTCAAAATAAACAAAAATAAACAAAAGACATGTTTTTGGTTTTTCTAATTTTTCAATTTTTTTTTTTTTTTTCACACAATAATAAATAAAAGCACACAACGGGAATAAACACACTCCCCCAAACCTAAATGTCACAGTGTCCTCATTGTGACGCCTCTGGCTATATAGCAATCACACGAAAACCAAAGAACCTATAGGACACTACTAATAAAGGAAAGAGGGTAAAAAGAAATGCAATAAAACAAAACAAGAAAGATAATACCAGTGTAATGCAAAGAGCCTCCCCAAACCAGTGGAAAGAGAGGGATGTAGTGACCACTTTGTCACTCTGGGCTCAAGAAGCATCATCAAAATCATCAATATCAGCATATAAGGACATAAGCTCAGGATCAGGAACGGCACTGCGGCCACGGCCTCTACCACGAGTGGGTCTCCTAACACGGCTGCGACCACGAGTGCCTCCGAGCGGTGGTGGAAGTAGAAGCGATAAACGGCCGAATGGGCCTCTCTGGGAACAAGGGATGCCGGTGTCCTCCCCGAAAACAGAAGTAGGCTGAGAGGGGCGGACTGGAGTGTAGAAGGGACGGCCTAATGCACCAAACTCGGTGCTAAACTGTCCAAACTCTGTAGGAGTCACTCCGTAAAGATGAAACACATGGCCGTCGTCACCGGGAGTAGTGTAGTAAGAAGGTGACACACCGCCATCTTCCCCCGAAGCTAAAGTCATAGCCTCCATTTGTTCCCACATCCTCCTCTCTGTCAAAGCAGTGTTGATGCCAGTATGCATCCTCACTTCCCGTTTAACGACGGGATCAAAATGGTAACCTGAGCATAGCCTTTGAAGTGGGATAGGCGGAAGGAGGTGGAGGAGGAGCGGGCTGGTAGGAACCTGCGATGGGTAGTGGGTGCACGACGTCTCGGCGCCCGCCGGTGGTGGTGGTAGTGCTAGACCCGGAAAAGTAACCAAAAGATCCTCGGGAATCGGATAAGTAACGGGTGGGGTCGCACCACGGCCGTACTCTCCTCGAGGGGGTCAACAATGAGGCAAACGGGCGCAAGGAAGAAGCATGTACGACTCACCTCGGACCCTCCAAAGAATGGTCCTTCCCATTCTTAATATCAATATAGGAAATGTCATAGCGAAGGTGGTCATCATCAACAAGTGGCTCATAGTCGACCATGGGCTCATATGGGTCATCACCCTCAAAGTCACAAACACCTAACAATCTTGGTGATAAGAGCACCACGAGTCAAGGTTCCGTACCTCCCAATCGCCCTATCAAATGCTGAACACACAAGAGCTGGGGGAGAGAATTGGAATGTCTCCTCCCTAAAAGGATTCAAGTAACTAGCAAGTATTAAGACCTCAATAGTGGAGGTCTTGCTCTTATCAGTCCGACCATACAGCAAATAACTCAGATACCTCAAAAACAGACGAAGACAAACGTGTTGGACATCTAACAAAGCCATAGCACTGACGTCCGCATCCATATAACCAGTAAACAATGGAAAATAACGAACGGCAGACAACCCACCAACACCATACAAGTCCCCTTCAGTATGCTTATCCAACTCCAAGATTTTAGAAATACGGCCAAAGGTTAAAGACCGTTCAACATTAAGCAAACGAAATCTGATTAGGTGATCACTGGGGAAATAAGTATAAGAGCTCAGAAATTCAAGAGTTAGGGCAGGGTAAGATAACTCGTGGAGCGTGAAAAGACCCTGCAACCCGATTTCATTAAACATGCCAAACATAATGTCGTCTATCTTCAAAGTGCGCAAAATTTTCCTATCAACACATCGAGTGGCACTCATAGACTTGGATAACAGATACACAAACCTGTCCTTCGCACTTTTGTCACGAAATTCGATAAACGGATAATCGTCTAAGGGAGACAAATCATCCTCTGAAGACACAACCTCCTCAGGAATTACTTCGGGTTGTTGAACCGGTGCTCTCCTTTCTCTAGTCCGCTTATTTCCTTGCCTGGAAGTCGACATTATCTACATAAGAGCAAGTAGAAAATTAAACTCCAACAATGTCAGAAAACAGTCCCGGTTTTGGCACTCATGGGTCCGAAAAATCAATTTTTAAGACTCCAAATGACAATGAAAGCATCCAAAAACTTAGGGGAACATGAGTATGTATCAAATATTGAAGATTCCTAGCAATAGAATACAATTCTAACCAATTTAATGCAAAATTTCTACCCGGATTTTGAAGAACCCTAATTCCCAAATTAGCAAATTAGGCATGAATTTCAACAAGTAAGGGGCTAGAAAGCAAGGAAATAGCAATTGTATACTAGCAATGGAAGATTGAATACAATAAACTCAAGATTTAAGCAAGAAAAATCCAAATTTTCGAGACATACAAAGACCAAATCGCGACTTACCTTGGTAGTTTAAGCAATAGAATGGAGAAAATAAGCACAAGAGAATGATTCAATCAAGTAATAAGCAAGAAAGCACAAATTGTAAGTGAGTTTTGATGATGATTGATGAAGAAAATAGAGAGAATGAGTAGTAGAGGAGGAAGTATGCAGGGATTATGTCGAAAAAGGAAGAAGGAAAGTGAAGGAAATAAGAGCAATTAAACACAAAACCGGCAAAAACAAAACGCGGGCACCGGTTTATTTTGGTTCCTCGATCGAGTCGCAGCTGACTCGATCGAGGATCCAATTTCAGGACTACCCAACTCTCGTTTTAAACTTTTCTTAATTCTGCGCAGGTTCCTCGATCGAGTCGCAGCTGACTCGATCGAGCTGATAGGTTCCTCGATCGAGTCGCAGCTGACTCGATCGAGGAAGTAGTCTGGGGCTCCTTTCTTCGTCGTTTGTTACTCATAGCTTCAAATCCCGTCAAAATTCCTGCAAAAGACACTTGAAAGCATATCAAGTACCCTCTCCACGCCTCTCAAAGTTCAAACAAACATAAAAACAAAAGCAATACGCGAATTTAAATCCTAATTACAAACTAATGATTTACAAAATCCGAGCTGCCTCTCGGTAGCGCTGGTTTTTGCGGTCCCGCACGACCGTAATTCTTCATCAGTGAGAAGAATCAATGGGGAAGAGGTCAAGAGCCTCTATGATCCCCACGAAAGCACCTTCATAGTACGTTTTCAAGCGTTGCCCATTCACTTTGAAGGTCTTTCCTGTGTCAGAATGCAGTGTAACTGACCCAAATTTGTTCACATCGATGAATGAAGTGAACGGTCCAGACCATCTACTCTTCAATTTACCTGGAAACAAGCGCAAACGAGAGTTAAACAAGAGAACTTTCTCACCAACATGAAATTCTCTTTGCAAGATATGCTTGTCATGCCACTTCTTCGTTCGCTCCTTGTATACTTGAGCACTATCATCAGGCATGCGATCGAAATTCATCTAGCTCATTCAACTGCATCAGTCGTTTCTCACCCGCCAGTGAGGGATCCATATTCAGCTCCTTAATGGCCCACATAGCCCTATACTCAAGCTCCACAGGTAAATGACAGGACTTGCCATAGACAAGTCGGTAAGGTGAGGTGCCAATCGGCGTTTTGAAGCGATGCGGTAAGCCCACAAAGTATCATCGAGCTTCCGACTCCAATCCTTTCTATTCTTGCTTACCACCTTTTCCAAGATCTGTTTCAGCTCTCTGTTGGAAACTTCTACTTGTCCACTGGTTTGAGGATGATAAGCCAGTCCTCTTCGGTGTGTAACGCCATACTTCTTCATGAGAGAATTGAGATGACGCTCATTGAAATGCTTGCCTCCATCACGATCACTCGCGCGAGGCACTCCAAACCGTGGAAAGATAGTCTTAAAAACAGCTTAACAACAGATTTAGCATCACAAGTGGGGGTGGCAATTGCCTCCACCCATTTAGAAACATAATCTACTGCTACTAATATGTATTGGTTCCCAAAAGATGTAGGGAACGGCCCTTGGTAATCAATGCCCCAAACATCAAAAATCTCTACTTCGGAGATTCCAGTTTGAGGCATCTCATGCCTTTGCGAGATATTGCCAGTTCTTTGACAAGCATCACAAGAACGGACAAAGTTAGTAGCATCCTTAAGGATAGTAGCATCCTTAAGGATAGTAGGCCAATAAAAACCCGATTGCATTACCTTAGCAAATGTCCTAGAAGGACCATGATGACCACCATATGAAGAAGAGTGACAATGAGAAAGGATGGCACGTACCTCACCCTCTGGGATACATCGTCTGTATATACCATCAGCACACTCTCGGAACAGATAGGGATCGTCCCAGAAGTACCTTTTCACATCATGCATGAACCTCTTCTTCTGCTGATAAGATAAATCAAGAGGAAGTGTACCTCCTACCAGATAGTTGGCATAATCTGCAAACCATGGGGTATTTGCAGCTACAGCTAGAAGATGGTCGTCTGGAAAAGAATCATCGATGGGCAAAATCTCTCTTCCTGAGAATCTCAATCTGGACAAATGATCTGCAACAACATTTTCAGCACCGGACTTATCACGGATTTCCAAATCAAATTCTTGCAATAATAAAATCCATCTAATAAGTCTAGGTTTAGCCTCTTGTTTGGTTAACAGATATTTTAAAGCTGCATGGTCAGTGTGTACAATAACTTTAGAACCAACAAGATAAGCTCTAAATATGTCTAAAGAATAGACAACTGCAAGAAGCTCCTTCTCTGTAGTAGCATAGTTGATTTGTGCATCGTCGAGAGTCTTGCTTGCATAATAAATGGCATGTAACACCTTGTCCTTTTGCTGCCCCAAAACAACTCCAACTGCATAGTCACTGGCATCGCACATAATCTCAAAAGGAAGGTTCCAATCCGGAGATCGGATAATAGGAGCTGAGATAAGTGCTTGTTTGATCCTGTCAAAGGCTTGAACACACTTGTCAGTAAACACAAAAGGAGCATCTTTATGAAGAAGCTGAGTTAGAGGTTGAGCAATTTTAGAAAAATCCTTTATAAAGCGGCGATAGAACCCTGCATGACCAAGAAAACTACGCACACTTTTAACATTAACCGGCAGGGAGTTGCTCAATTACCTCAACCTTAGCTTTATCCACTTGAATGCCCTTACCTGACACCAAATGACCGAGTACCACTCCTTCAGTAACCATGAAGTGGCACTTTTCCCGATTGAGAACAAGGTTGCTCTCCTCACAGTGACTGCAAAACCTTAGTCAAGTTTCTCAAGCAAACATCAAAATCAGTACCATATACACTGAAATCATCCATAAAGACTTCCATGATAGACTCTATGTAATCAGAAAATATGGCCATCATACAACGCTGAAAGGTAGCAGGAGCATTACATAAACCAAAGGGAATCCTCCTATAAGCAAATACACCATATGGACAAGTGAAAGTGGTCTTTTCCTGATCCTCAGGATGAATGGGTATCTGAAAGAAACCGGAGTAGCCATCTAGGTAACAGAAATAACTATGACATGCTAATCTCTCTAACATTTGGTCAATGTAAGGAAGTGGGAAATGGTCCTTTTTAGTGGCCGTGTTCAACTTCCTATAGTCAATGCACATCCTCCATCCTGTGACAAGTCTAGTAGCAATCAATTCATTTTTATCATTCTTTACTACTTTAGTACCTCCCTTCTTAGGTACAACTTGGACAGGACTGACCCATTTAGAATCAGAAATAGAGAAAATAATACCAGCATCAAGTAATTTCTGTACCTCTTTTCTTACCACCTCCTGCATAGGAGGATTTAGTCGTCTCTGACCTTGTGCACTAGGCTTGTGGCCTTCTTCCAAGTGAATTCTATGCATACAAAAGTCGGGACTAATACCTTTGAGATCGTCAATGCTATACCCAATTGCCTTTTTATGAGTTCTCAAAACAGTCAACAAAGCGGATAGTTGACCTTCAGTTAGGTTAGCATTGACAATCACTGGATTCATCTCACAGTCATCAAGAAATTCATATTTGAGATGAGAGGGAAGGGGTTTCAATTCAGGTTTCTTTACCTCAGTTACCTTAGGTGTGACACCCAAACTGTATACCTTCTGATGTGGGCATTCCTCTCCAGTTAGAAGCTTCTCAATTCGATGAACTTCTGGACTCCATGAACCCGCCTGATCAGCTGGATCAGAAACCAGGGCAATCTCCAGAGGATCCCTGTCAAAACACATAGGAAGACACTCATCAATAGTAAAATCAACAACATCTATACTATGACAAGTCTCTTCTATCATGGGGTTTTTCAATGCTTTTTCTAAGTTGAAAATAATCGTGTCATCCCCCACAGCTAAGGTCAATCTCCCTTGCCTAACATCTATGACCGCCCCCATGATATGTAAGAACAGTCTGCCCAAGATGATAGGGATCTGGTTGTCTTGACCATGTCCATGACAACAAAATCAACGGGGATGAAAAACTTCCCTATTCGAACGGGAACATCCTCTAACACCCCCGAGAGGGTGTTTAACGATTCTATCGGCCATCTGCGGTGTCATATATTAGTAATCACAACGGACCCATATTTAACTTTTTACAGATAGAATACGGCATAACACTGACACTAGCTCCCAAATCACAAAGAGCTTTACTAATAGAAAGATGACCAATTTGACAAGGGATAGAAAAACTTCCTGGATCCTTTAATTTCGGTGGTGAGTTAATTGGCAACATGGCACTGCACTTCTGAGTGTAAGCAATAGTTTCTACCGCGTCAAAGGATCTCTTCCTTGTCAAAATCTCCTTCATGAACTTTGCATAAGCCGTCACTTGAGTGATCAATTCAGTAAAAGGGACACTTACCATTAGATTCTTCACGACCTCCATAAACTTACCGAACTGCTTATCCAGCTTGGATTTTTGTTGTCGGTGAGGAAAAGGTAGAGAAATAGTTATGGGCTCGGCTTGCTTATCCTTAGAAACCACTTTTGAAACACCGTCGGCTGGCGATATTGGATCCTCGATCGAGTCAGGGGTGACTCGATCGAGCTGGGTGGATCCTCGATCGAGTCGCCTGTGACTCGGTCGAGGAACCTTTGCAGGTTCAGCTTTTTCGTCTTTTTTACTTTTATCGTCAGCTCGTGTTTCAACTTCGTCAGGCTCTTTCTCATCATCACTAAGCTCCAAATTACCCAATCCTTTGGGATGCATGTAAGGGACTTCATCAACAGTAATGGGCACTTCATTCTCAAGACTTTGCAGGTCGGGATTCGTATAAGAAGTACCGCTCCTCAATGAATAACATTAGCTTGCTCATGAGCTTGCTTACCTTGAGGAGGAAGACCTACGGCCTGTTTTGATGGGTTTTGAAGTGCCATCTGAGCCACTTGATTATCTAGCATCTTGTTATGGGCAATCAACTCAGAAATCTGAGCCGTCTGCTTCTGCTGCATTGACAAAGTTTGTTGCAAAAGATTGCGCAACTCTGCCATATCATTATTCGGAGCTTGTTGAGGAATTTGTTGAGGAGTTTGCTGAGGAGGCTGCTGATATTGATTGTTGAACTGCTGGCCTCCTTGATTTTGCCTTTGATATCCCCCTTGTTGCTGATTACCGCGATTGTTAGGAGGGATATAAGGATTCTTTTGCGGTTGTGACTGCTGCGGGTTTTGCACATTCTGGCTAGACCATTGAAGGAATGGATGCTCCTTCGTTCTTTCATTGTAGAAATTAGAGAAAGGTGTACCTTGTGCACCTTGTCTGTAAGCTTTGAAAGGTGTTAACTCGCTCAAATGTGCTCATACAATCACCTGCACCATGACCATCTAAACCGCATCTAGCACAAGTCTCTTCTACTTGCTGACTCATAGCATGAACTCTCTCTTTACTACCCAATGATTGGGTAGTCTTCATCTCAAATCAATCGGGCGAAATAGCCTCCAGGTCTTGCTGCCAAAGCACTATCAACCCCAGATTACCTCGCGTGTTTCCCTAGGATTTCCATACCTCGCGGTATGGGTAGCAATCTGATCAATCAACTTCCACGCGTCACCATCTAGTGTGTTATCTTGAAACCTCCCATTAGCAGATGAATCCAAAAGGGCACGATGATCGTCAAACAACCCGTTATAAAACTGGTTGCAAAGGAACCACTTTGGGAAACCATGATGGGGAACTGATCGAACTAAACGCTTGAAGCGAGTCCAAGCTTCGTTCAAATCTTCAGTGGCCGCTTGCTTGAAACTAGTAATTTGATTCCTCAAAGCATTAGTCTTCTGAGGCGGGAAGTACCTCTTGTAGAAAGCAAGAGCCAAGGAATTCCAGTCTGTAACTCCTTCTGTATCCATATCTCTTAACCACTCAGCAGCTCCATCTTTCAGAGAGAAAGGAAAGAGCACCTGCTTAACTTGGTCTTGTATCACTCCAGCTCTTAATGGGATAGAACAGCAGTAAGTGACAAACTTTTCCATATGCATTGCAGGGTCCTCAGCAGCTGTCCCTCCGAACATGTTTCGTTCCACCAAATTAATGTAAGATGGCCGAATCTCGAATGTTCCATTGGTAGAAGTGGGCAGCTTGAAACCTTGTGGAATAGAATCTAAGGTTGGCTCAGAGTGACTGGCTAGGGTAGACATGATGATAGTTTCAGGAACAGGAGTTTCAGGAATAGGAATATCAGAGATAGGAATTTCTTCCTCTTCCTCTTCGTAGGACCGATCGGCTGTCTCTGTAGGGCTCGCCGTTTCGACGTCAAGTATACTCAAGTCTTCTACTTGACTCACTTCTTGATTAAATTTCCGTCTGTAGCGAAAAGTCTTCTCAGGTTCAGGATCAAAAGGAATAATCTCGGACCTATTAGACCTGGGCATAAACAGAACTAACAAGAAAGTGTGAGAACGGTCTCAAGGAACTGGGTTCCCTGAGACAAAAAGACAAAATAAACACAAAAAGACTAAACAATTGTTGCCTCCCCGGCAGCGGCGCCAAATTTGATGTGGCTAAAGTCGTATTACCAAATCAAAGTAAAACTATCTCAGGACTAACAAGAATAGCTAGCGATAAGACAGGTATCGAATCCACAGGGAGGCGGTAAAAGCTAGTCTAAGAGTATTTAAACTGTCTAGAAGTAACCAATTTTGGGGGTTTTGTTTTGAGTTGATTCTAACAAACTAATTGCAATAAATAAAGGATGAATAACAATATTATTAAAAGTCTAGGAATTAGGTTCACTAGGTCAATCAGTCGGGGATTATCAATCAATTACTAAATCTATCAAGTTGTTTAAGGTCATAAGATCGGTCGACTCCATTATGCCCTTTAGATCGATTCTAACATGCGGTCGCTATGATTAGATACTTTCTATTTGATTATCGCAGCCTATATCAATTCTAACCCGGTCGGCGATAGGATCGATTCGTTACACTAATTAATAACTCAGGCCTCAAGTGATTAACTAGAAGAATTACAACAATCAAACAACAACTTTAATGATATATCAATAGCAACTAATTGATTTTCCCTTCTTGATTAACCTAGATCCCCTTCATCCTAGATGAGGGGATTAGCTACTCATGATTATAATAACAACAACAAACATGATTAAAGATGAAAACATAATTGCAAGATGAAAACAATAATTGAAGAACATAAAATAATGATTTAATTAAAGAGGAAAGATTAGTACCATACAAAAGGAAGATTAGGGTTCTTAAGAGAGTTTTCCAGCAATACTTAGCAAAATATAACGTAGGTTAACAATAAAACCCGAGTCTTTAATTTATAACAAAAGATTAACGTTTTAGGAAATTCCGAAATAAACCCGCTGAAAGGATCCTCGATCGAGTCGAGGTGACTCGATCGAGACGGCTGCCGATCGAGTCGTGAGTGACTCGATCGAGGAACTAGCTCACAGGTTCCTTCTTCTCTTCTTTGACTTCTAGTCTTCATGATTCCTCGTTTCCCGTGCCATGCTTCGTGTATTCTTCTATGCCGTCTCCGCCATGCTAATCTTAGCTTGATCATACTCATAACGAGTCATTTCTGCATCAAAACACAAAATAGCGGCAGTATCGACAATTCATTGAAATAAAGCATATAAATGATATAATAGGCACGAAACGGTATGTAAAACGGTATAAAGGGAGCTATAAAAGTATATATGAAAGTGATACATCATTCATTGTTTCATTCGAAGATCTTTTCCCGTCTTATTTCTTATTCCTTTCAAGTATTCATTTTTTCCTGTTTCTAAATTTATTTTATAAAATCCTTTTCAATAACTTGCGACTTAAATCCCTTATAGTCAATATTTGCGGGTTTTCGTCACTTAATTCAAACCCGGATTTTAAAGGTTTGATTCTTCCATATCGAGTCTTTAGAATTCGTCTTTTGTACATAAACATGTTAAAACACTTCTATTCGAGTCATACATCAATAATCAATGTAAGTTAACCAACGAACAATAACAAACCGCGGGCCTGACTTTCACTGTCATAATCCAACTCGAGACAGTCGCATAAACCGATGCACCTCTTCCAGAGGACGCAGTTTTTGCTGCGCTTGTTCTGAGATGGCTTCTGTCTCTGAACTCTTTCTCGTCTTGACGTAGGGTTTATATTTAGGCCTTTACTCAACTATTATTCATATTATCACTCTTAGTTGAACATATTTTCCATATTTTTTTATTTTATTTCTTTATTTTTATTTTCCTAATTTATTTTATTTCCTATTTTCTTTTAATTTCCTTATTTTTCCTATTTCCTTATTTTTTCCAATTTCCTTATTTTTTATAATTTCCTTATTTTTCCAATTTCTTTATTTTTTCCAATTTACTTATTTTTCCTATTTCCTATTTTCTTTTAATATTTTTTCTTTTATCTTTTTATTTCTTTCCTAAAATCTTTTGGCATGTTTATGACATAGACCGTTTGTCATTTGTAATTTCATTATAATTTGTAATATTTCATATATTTATCTTGTATGATTTATTTATCTGGCGTTCACATGTAATTAATCTAACCTCCTCTTAATGATGTGATTACCACTAAACATGTTATAATGCAAACATCCTAATTATGCAAGACTAACTACACATCAACCTAAACAACATCACATTATTGAAACCGAGTAGGATTAACCTACCTTTTAGCATAATCTACAAGCTAATCGAAATCACCAACTATCCATCTCATAAAACCGTCTCATCCTACATAAATCATGTAATAATTATCACAATTCGCTCTATACTAAATTACAACATAAAATACCTCATTATTAGTTACTAATTACTCATTTTACATAACTAAATACTAATTAACCTCTCTTAGTAAACCCTAACTCGAATTTACTCATAAGACAAAGATGAAAATGTGAGATTTCTACTTACAAAGGTAGATCGGGACATAGGAGAGGTGTTCCACCATTAATCCAAGCTTGAAGGCCAATGGAAGGGCATTGGGAGCATTTTAGAGAGAAGGGAGAAGGTTTTAGTATAAGAAGGAAGAATGAGAAGAATGAATGGGATATGGTTGGGATAGGATGAAATCCCGAATATCTTTTCTCGGGCACAGCTCAGCACCACTCGACTGAGTGATCGGTTCACTCGACCGAGTGGCACTCACTCGGTCGAGTGTACCCTCACTCGACCGAGTGCCGACTTACTTGGTCCACTTGGGGTTCTACTCGGTTCACTCGAAGTCTACTATGTCTAGTTTAGGTCTTACTTGGTCTCGTAGGAGGATCATCCTTTACTTCCGAGTACGTGTGGGTTCCCTCACGTGTCCCTAGGTCTAAGTACGGGTCCCACAAATATCGGGTATTACAATCTTCCCCCCCTTAAAATGAACTTCGTCCCCGAAGTTCGCCACTCACTCTCTTTCCCAAATATTCCTCGGTCTACTTTCGAGCCTCTTTCTCGGTTCTCGTTTGTTCTCTTGCCATCATCACTCTTATTGTTACACAAATATATCTTATCTATCCTAGGTCTTGTTCATTCTCAATACGTTGCCACGTATCGTGCTCTTTCATTTCTAAATTTTTTTCCGAGTTCTTACATTCACTCCCCCTAAAAGAGAACTTCGTCCCGAAGTTCGCTATAAGTCTCACATGACACTCTCCCGGTATCTACCATTATTGCCACATGTTGTGTTCTCCAAAAGGATCTCGGCTTATTTTACTATATCTATATGTTATGCGTGGCCAAGGTCGGCTAGTTTGTATGATTACTATATATATATATCCATGTATATGAGTAATCTTTATGACT
The DNA here is from genome assembly GCF_048544455.1 of Silene latifolia. Classification (NCBI taxonomy): domain Eukaryota; kingdom Viridiplantae; phylum Streptophyta; class Magnoliopsida; order Caryophyllales; family Caryophyllaceae; genus Silene; species Silene latifolia. The sequence continues at coordinate 105,762,291 of NC_133529.1, read as the reverse complement.
AGGCTCAACCACTCTTAATATTCAACATATCATTCACATATCATATTGAACCGCCACAACACGTACTGCTAGTGTTACAAACTCATCACGTGGTGTTTACTTACTACTATTATTTACTTTGCCACAACTATTACGGAATGTCTACACATTTTCATGTACTTTATACCATCATATAAACATTTGTAGGTTGACTATGTTTGTATACCACCCAAGCAAGTGACAAGATCAAAAGTAAACAATTCATAAAGGTCTATCGTGTGGGTTTTCTATGGTCAATCGACTCTTAGTAGGTCGACATAGTCCAAAATCAAGGTCAAATGCTATTAGGATTTAGTGCCTTGAATTTGTGTCAAATACGGAATAAGTTAAGGCAAGAAGAAGAAACAACAAAAGCCAATAAGTATTCACGTAATTGACGTTGTATAGGAAAATCGTCAACGTCTAAGGCTTACGTGACTTGGCTTTGTGTTCTTGGAAATTTTAGTGGGTGTGGGACCCACTTGGTGTTTCCTTATCTTTGGTCTCTTAGGTTGTTTTCTACGTGAGTTTTGTATTTGGTTTAGGAAATTACTATTAATTTCCTAATCGTCTTTGTTTTCTAATTAGTCTAGGTCTTTTATTAAGGGTGGAATAATCTATATAAAGACCCTTATATTAGTCTAGGTTAATTAAGGAGGTGGAGATAGTATTTATGAGCGCAATCTTATGAGAGTCGATTTGTGAGGTTCCCTCCGGGGAGGAAGCTTCTTTTTGTTCCGGGCTCAAGTAGATTGGCGTTCGTATGAATTTGGAGATTGAAGGAGTCTCTTCGGATCTTGCTGATCTCAAGATCGTTTGTCCTTCGTCTCGTTTGCGGTAGTCTATTTTGTTCCTTTGAGATTACTATTTTGTTGGTAGAATAGGGTATACTTTTGGCTCATATTGAGCGCGTGTGTACCGGTCTACTTTTGTACTATTATCTCCACAATAGTAAATTTGCTCTCCTTCAGGGTGGACGTAGCCAGTTATTTGACTGGTGAACCACGTATATCTGTGTGTCAGTTTATTTATTATTCGCTATATTTTGTTCTTATCACCCTAATCAACTAACTATTGGGTAACGGGACGAGCTTGACATGTATAGTAGTAAACTCCACCTTACCGTCAACACTACCATCCTTACACAAACTCATATGCTTTTGCGTCTCAGTGAGGCGGTTTGGGCTCTAGGTGGAGCTATCTGGGTTCTTGAAAAAGAGTCGTTGGGATCTCGTAAGGGGTCATCTGAAACTTCGACGGGAGTTTGTTCTGTGGAGCTTTTGGGTTGGACTTGGTAGTCTAACAATTTACATCTTTAATGGAGGTGATTTGTGCTCGTATAGAATGTTGTTTTGGTTTCGACTTGGGTATTTGTTGCCTTGGTGTAGGCATGTTGGTGGTGTTCGCGACACTCTTTTGTACCAGGTGAAACATCTGTTTTGTTCATGGCATTTGTGTCCTTATATGGGCAATCTGGTACGACGGTACATTTGGCCATGAAGTTTGGAGGAGATTTTGTTTTGGAATCTAGTGTGTGTTTGTTTTTGGTACACCGTTCCATCATTAGTGACATTGAGTATCTCATATATTTGTGTTGGCGTTTGGTAGCTTTTGCCCTTTACGGAGTTTGCTACGTTTGGTCGTCCTGTGGTATGAACATATGTTGGGTACTTAGTACATTTGGTAGTTTCAGCTTACTACATTGGGTACTTCGTATATTGGTCACGTTTGTTGCACACTTGGTTCGTTTGTCCATTTTGTGGGTTGTGCTCAAGTCAGAGTGGAGACTATCGGGATAGATAGTGACTTGAGGATCGACTCTGTTGAAGCTGATTTGAGTTTGGTTCGTGTTTGTATAATTCAAGTCAAGGTGGAGATTGTTAGGATTTAGTGCCTTAAATTTGTGTCAAATACGGAATAAGTTAAGGCAAGAAGAAGAAACAGCAAAAGCCAATAAGTATTCACGTAATTGACGTTGTATAGGAAAGTCGTCAACGTCTAAGGCTTACGTGACTTAGCTTTGTGTTCTTGGAAATTTTAGTGGGTGTGGGACCCACTTGGTGTTTCCTTATCTTTGGTCTCTTAGGTTGTTTTCTACGTGAGTTTTGTATTTGGTTTAGGAAATTACTATTAATTTCCTAATAGTCTTTATTTTCTAATTACTCTAGGTCTTTTATTAAGGGTGGAATAATCTATATAAAAACCCTTATATTAGTCTAGGTTAATTAAGGAGGTGGAGATAGTATTTATGAGCGCAATCTTATGAGAGTCGATTTGTGAGGTTCTCTCCGGGGAGGAAGCTTCTGTTTGTTCCGGGCTCAAGTATATTGGCATTCGTATGAATTTGGAGATTGAAGGAGTCTCTTCGGATCTTGCTGATCTCAAGATCGTTTGTCCTTCTTCTCGTTTGTGGTAGTCTATTTTGTTCCTTTGAGATTACTATTTTGTTGGTAGAATAGGGTATACTTTTGGCTCATATTGAGCGCGTGTGTACCCGTCTACTTTGGTACTATTATCTCCACAATAGTAAATTTGCTCTCCTTCAGGGTGGACGTAGCCAGTTATTTGACTGGTGAACCACGTATATCTATTATTCGCTATAGTTTGTTCTTATCACCCTAATCAACTAACTATTGGGTAACGGGACGCCTCCGTTACAACAAATGCGTCGTAGGTGGTCCAAAACTCCTATAAAAGTTCAAATTTCACTGTACTCGGTCGAATTCAGCAGTTACTCGGTCGGGTCAAAGTCACTCGGTCGAATGGTCACGCCACTCGGTCGAGTGGGGGTATTTACAGGAGGTTTTCAGGTCTGTCTTTCGGCCTACTCGATCGAGTGGAGCTGTCACTCGGTCGAGTCAGAAGGGTACTCAGCCGAGTGTTAATAGGTGGTCCAAATTTTCGGCCACTAATGGTCTCCAAGTTCCCCTATGGTCGAGCATACATGCAATGGAGTCCAAACGGTGTTTACCACACCATTCAATCATACAAGGTCCACTAGTATTGGCCTTATGGCCGACTTACAAAAAATAATTACCTAAGTACTACTAACAGAAGTCAGCGTAAGTAGGGTCGATCTCCATAGGGAGGCGGTCACTATCTACTTGTCAATTTAGTCTGTCTGAGGTCACTAAACTGGAGGTTTGAGTTGTTTAAACTAAACTAAATAAGATTAAAGCGAGAGAAAATAATAAGAGGGATTAACAAAGAGAGAGAGAACTAGGATTGTCGGTTCATCAATGAATATCAGATAATTGCAGCTAAGTGTGGACGCGGGCCCACGGGGGCGCTTGGGAGGAGAACAAGCGTTTGCATTTGTGGAGTCGCCACCAATTTATTGTGGAAAATTGGAAACCGTTCGAATACCTCGTGCCATGTCAAGACACAAAGTAGTGATATGAACACCAAGAACTCGTTACCCTTAGCATTCTATGTCTAGAATGACTCTCGTGGATGCCAATGAACACGGATGTTCACAGAGATCTGGGGTAAGGGGTGAGGGTACGTATTAGGAAGCTCTTTTGATCGAACACCTAATCCCGCCCGCCTCGATAGCGGCCTCTACTAATGATAAGGGAAGTTATTCGTACTTGATATATCGTCGATTATATGCATGCAATGCAACATCCAAGTTTTGATCCTAGCATGTGAGGAATTAACTAAGTCGGTGAACAATTAATTTAGCAAACAATTAGGTCGAAGTAGGAATTTAAGTTCAATTTCAAGTGAAGGCATACAAATGGTACAATAAAAAAAAAATACAATAATAAATACAATAATGAAGATTACAATAATTACATCGGATTCAATGATTTATGTCGAAAATACTTTCAAAACGGATAATTTGAGAAAGAATAAACAAACGAATTAACGAACAGGAATTAGGCGATAATACGATTAATAGTTAATTAAATACGTAAACTAATTAAACTAGGTCAAAGCGAACGGAAGTTCGAGACGGCAATCAACTGAACAGCGCAGCAGAGCTGCGCCCTCTGGAAGAGGCGCAGCAGTTGCTGCGTCTGTTCCAAGGCTGAGTTCTGGCTGTGAAGCCGGAACTGCAAATCGTTAATATTCTTTGGTGATTTTAATGATTGATTATGATATTCGACTCGGATGAAAGTGATTAACATGTTAATTACATGCGAATGAGTCATAAAAGCGATAAAACATGGATGAAACGAATGTGAACGAATTAATTACATGAATGAAAGATTGATTAGTGATATCGGTGAACTAAATAGGGTAAATATAACGAATTAATGACGGATACGACAATAGACAGATGGAAATATACCAAAGATCAAATTCCAGAGACTCAATATGGAAGAATCGAATCTCTACAACCCGGATTGATTTGAATGACGAAAACCCGCAAATATTAGTTATAAGGGATTTAAGTCGGGAATTAATGATGAATTATATGTATTAATGATGATAAATAATGTACATGTGAAATTATTATGCTATTATGTCAAGAAATTGAAGAACAAACGAAAACAAACAAAAAACAACGAATTGACAGAGGACAAAGGAAGAAGAAAGGAAGCAGGAACTGCTGCAGCCTCACGAAGAGGCGCAGCAGGTGCTGCGCTCATTCGAAGAGGCGCAACAGTTGCTGCGTCCTTTCTCAACGGTTGTCCTCTGATAATACGTAAAAAGGGATTTAAACAAAGGGTTTTAGAAATCGGTTTTAGAAGTATTTTCGACATAAATCTTACATTAATGATACAAAAAAGTAAATAACAATAATAAAATAGGGATTTACACCCTCAGACTTACATGTTTGACGAAACGAGATAAACTAAGTTAACGTTTTAGTGATGCTCGACTCGAATGTAACGAAAGTGCCCTCGTAAGAGGAAAACGATTAAGATTAGTTAAGTTGATTATGTGGAGTTGGTCAAATTGGTCGGTCATGCAAACGAGGCTGGTACTCAGAAGGATCCGAGCTTACGTGGTCGAATGTTCAAGCACGTAGACGCCAAAAAGTAAGAACGTGGTCTAGAATGCAAAGGGAGAAGAGAAGGGCGGACACTCGCGTGAGAAATATGAAGAGCGAAGGCTCCTATTTATACTAATCACGTGGAGGAATTAGGGTTTTCGGAGAAACTTTGGAAGTGAATCTCGAAAAGATATGAAAAGATACGAAAAATACGCAGAAAAGGACCTAGGAAGAGGCGCAGCAGACACTGCGTCCCTTGGAAGAGGAGCAGCACCTGCTGCGTCTGTTCCCAGGTGGTTTCCTCCTGCGGAAAAAAGATTTCTGTGTTTAATTTATGGAATAACTGATTAATCTTATTTTTCTTAATATTTTGTGTGAATATTACGGGAAATTCTTTACCAAAGATTAAAAGATTGTGAAATATGGAATAGAAATATCCGGAACATTCCAGAACATTCTGACTCGGGATTTAGCGGTTATCAGAAAATGGAGACGGTTTTAGGTCCGGACTCCAAATGTACTCTAATTACTGTCAAAACGACCGTATCGACGCGTAGATGACAATTAAGAGGTAGACATCAGTGTTTGAGCAATCATTTTATGATAAACTTACGAACTATCACAAATCGTTCCGCGTACCAAACATGCGGCCCAATCATCACCGGGTGGTTTGCGGGAGGTGCAGAAATGAGGTATCTACACTAAGGCCACAGATCGGTCGCGTGTATCAGTCTAAGGGGCAACGAATATCTCCTTCCGGTCTCAATTCACCCTAAAACACTATTAGCTTAGCTTCCGCCCACTAAAGCATCTTAATGTTCACTGCAGGTCTCACCCCTTCCAACCTTCCGGTCTAGGTCAAGGCTTACCAAGATTAATTAGCTAAGTGCATCGATTCAAGCAGCTAGTTACAGTTAATTGCAGTGATTAACAACAAAGACATGATAGCAATGAATGATCTGTAAACCTAATTAGCAACTAACAATAATTTATTGAATCCCCTAAATCCTAGCAGGAGATTTAGCTATGCATAATGGTAAATAAGACAAGAGTGAGAGATAAAGGAACAATAAACATAATAAATTAAAGAGAGAGTAAAGAAAGAATTACAGATTAGAATCCGGAAAATAGAGGACCAAAGAACAGTATCAGGTTTTGAAAAGAAGAAGCAGAAGAAGAGATTAAGAGAAAAGAAGAGAGAGCTAATCTTAATGACGTCTTTCCTATTAATAGGAAAGACCATTATTAAACCTAAAACACGAAATTAAAAGGAAAGGCAATAAACAACCCACGGAACTAACAAAACAAGCTAATTGATCCAATCTATGGTTGTAAAAATCATTTATTACATACGCAATGGAAACTTAAAAGCAAAACAACTAAAAATTTAAACTCCGGGTTGCCTCCCGGACAGCGCTAGTTTCAGATTGGTCCCAGCTCGACCATCATTTCTTCAACCAATTGCTCCAGTTAGTCACAATCAAAGCAACTCAAAGCTCTTAGCATGAGATCATAAACCTGCGCATGTGCTACACAAGAGCATATGTAGCACCAAAATAAAGAAGGAGCATATAAAAGCAATCTAAAGTATCGTCTCAGCCTAACAAATTTTCGATGACAAATATGGTGAAACTTTATAAGCTTATTTGTCCAACTGGGAGGGGGTGGAGTATTGAAATATAAAGCATAAGTCATATGAGATAGTCTACTATTAATACCAACAATAATGAAATTATCGTTAACTACCTCAGGTCGGTTGCTCCTAACGTCGGAATCATTGACAAAAGAATGTATTACCTCTACCGTGCTAGGAACATTTCCGGACTCAACTACCTTCTCATTCCCCTCCTCTGTGGGTTCTATCTCGTAAATCGCAGCCACCAAGGCATCCAGCTCGGCTTTGAAAATGGGGGATTCACCATAACCATTGTCTTCTTCAAAATCGTCATCCAAAACGGACCAAAGTGACATATCGTTGCTCTCCGTGGCCAATATGTTCGATCGAGAAAGGATGGAACTAGATCGAAAGCTTTCCTCTTGAATATCACTCGATCGAGCAGATCATCGAACACAGAGATCTGCTCGATCGAGATCTTCCTCATAATAGTTGTTCGATCGAACACTTCCTCAAATATTTCACTCGATCGAACAGTATAACCAGTTCGATCGAGTGTTTGTTGCTGTATAGTGCAGAAATCTTCAAGTAATGCGTCGTTTTCAGATAGATCTTCGTATTCCGAGTCATACAAATCATCAGTATCGATAGGCAACTCGGGTCCTTCATGGGAAAGACCACTCTCGGTGTAGGTAACGTATACCTTCTCTGCGTGCCTAAAGTTCATCTCAGCAGCTAACTGAGCTATTTGAGACTCCATCTCTTTGAATTGAGCTTCCATATATCTATCATCTTCTTGCAATTGGAGTGCAAGTGTCTTAATCAAAGATTTCAACTCAGCAATCTCTTCTTTTTGTTTATCAAGAGGAGGAGCTTGTTGTTGCGGTGGCCAAGCAAATGGAGGCTTTTGATAGCCTTGTTCTTGAGACGGATGTGGTGGCACATATGTAACGGAATGATTATCTTGTCTACGCTGCCTAAACGCATAGACTTCATCACGCCAAATTTTTACACGGTCGTATCCCACTAGACAGATGACAGCATTGTGCCCCGCAGCACCACATCTCTCACAGTAAACCACCTGCTGCACCATAGGATGGAACATAGGTGGAAGATCAAAGGTACTCAAGCCTTCCCTTTGATGATCTTTTACCTAGAACTGCCTAGGTAGGACCTGTAGGGCCTATCAAAACAACACTAGAGAAAAAGATGAGAACTGCCTCAAGGAATAAATCCCTGGAGGCTACAAACAGACAAAATTAAATAAGTAAATAAAATAGTTGCCTCCCCGGTAATGGCGCCAAAATTTGATACCGTCGTTTAGTACCAAAAATAATTACCTAAGTACCACTAACAGAAGTCAGCAGTAAGTAGGGTCGATCTCCACAGGGAGGCGGTCACTATCTACTTGTCAATTTAGTCTGTCTGAGGTCACTAAACTGGAGGTTTGAGTTGTTTAAAATAAACTAAATAAGATTAAAGCGAGAGAAAAGAATAAGAGGGATTAACAAAGAAAGAGAGAACTAGGATTGTTGGTTCATCAATTAATGTCAGATAATTGCAGCTAAGGTCACAGATCGGTCGCGTGTATCAGTCTAAGGGGCAATGAATATCTCCTTCCGGTCTCAATTCGCCCTAAAACACTATTAGCTTAGCTTCCGCCCTCACTAAAGCATCCTAATGTTCACTGCAGGTCTCACCCCTTCCAACCTTCCGGTCTAGGTCAAGGCTTACCAAGATTATTTAGCTAAGTGCATCGATTCAAGCAGCTAGTTACAGTTAATTGCAGTGATTAACAACAAAGACATGATATCAACGAAAGATCTGTAAACCTAATTAGCAACTAACAATAATTCATTGAATCCCCTAAATCCTAGCAGGAGATTTAGCTATGCATAATGGTAAATAAGACAAGAGTGAGAGATAAAGGAACAATAAAACATAATAAATTAAAGAGAGAGTAAAGAAAGAATTACAGATTAGAATCCGGAAAATAGAGGACTAAAGAACAGTATCAGGTTTTGAAAAGAAGAAGCAGAAGAAGAGATTAAGAGAAAAGAAGAGAGAGCTAATCTTAATGACGTCTTTCCTATTAATAGGAAAGACCATTATTAAACCTAAAAACACGAAATTAAAAGGAAAGGCCCGCGTCTAATATCCTTCTGCTCGATCGAAAGCTTTGAAATGCTTCGATCGAGTAGAATCCAGCAAAAATCATTCGATCGAGTAAACAAGCAACTCGATCGAGGAACTCCTAAAAAGCCCACTTCGATCAAACAATGATTTCATTCGATCGAGGTCTTCTCCTCTTCAAAATACTCGATCGAGCATTAAAGGCCTTCGATCGAGTGACGTTGACTCAGCCAAATCATTGCGTCGTTAGTTCCAGCCATGACTTGCCGATTTAGCTTCCGAAATGACTTTACGCGTCCCATAACAGCAGCATTTCCGCTCCAAACCCACTTATCCTCTAAATGCAAGCAAAAAGGACAGTTCCAGGCTCGATTCCACTACTTTCGGGTCCATTCCTTCAAATAAAGCAAAACAAACCAAAGTAGAATATTCGGGGCATTTCGTAGCATAAAACTACGAGAATCGCGTAGAAATACGTGCATAAGAGGCTTATAAAGACTATATAAAATGCACGTATCAAAGGTCCTAAGGAGTTCGAATCATAAAACCACCACTACGCGGAGGGCTTCCTCTTCTTGTCAATGCTTGACACCCATCTTGCCCACCCGGAATGACTCTTCCCCGTCTTGATTCCTCCTTGAGCTTTTTCCTCCTCCTTGTCCTCTTCCTCTTCTTCATTCTCCTCTTCATCCCCCGGTGCCCTACGAGCCGCCTCCTCCCATACTTCATTAAGGTCCATGGCCTCCGCCGCGGATGTTCCCACCTCACTTCCACTCCCTTGGTAGACATTGCCAGGATAGATCCCGGCATCACCCATGTATGGGTCACACAAGTGTCCCACGCCAAAAGGAAAGTTGATCTCTCAATCCAATGGTTGGATACCATAGGCCTTAAAGACTCCGGAGGTGTCTCCAGGTCCGGGCCAAAAGGTAGGGCAGTAGGCGGGTCGTACTCCTTGATTATAGGCCGCCTCGTGCATGTCTCTCAACACAAGGTCGGTGTTCACTCGGTGTATGAGGTACGACATGGGATAGTTGGAGTCAAAAGTGGGTGGGGCTTGGCCAAAGTTCCCGACATATGGTGGGGGCATCATAGTTGTAGGCATGGAGTGGGGAAAAGATGTGGGAGCTTGCTCGACGGGAGCACAAGGTGAGGGAGGTAACGGAGGTACCTCCCGCTTCTCGGTAGCATCATCTAGGTCAAAAGTGAGGCTAATAGGGATGGTATACATTTGGGCCTCGGGGCAGGGTGATGCCGCTCTCTCTAAAGGGGAAGTCGGGGGTAGATCCTCACCGGCGGGGAGCTTCATATACCACTCATCATCAACCCTTCAAGAATAGGTGTCGTCCTCCTCTCCATCTACCACCCAAGACTTAGCTCTCAACCAATCAAGATCGAAATAAACCACTTTCTTGGACATGGGTGCATCCACCGCCCCCGGTTCGTAAGCTAACAAGTTCTTGGCCAATAAAGTCACCAAGGCCCCACAATCTAAGGAGCATTGGTCTACCTCGGTCATCCTCCCAAGAGCAAGACACACCAAAGACACGGCATTGAAGTGGACGGCTTTCATGGCGAGGGTTAAGGTAGGAGCTCAAGATCAACACCTCTGTGGAGTTAAGTTTGCTCGGGTCCTTCCTCCCATAGAGGAGGTTGGTCAAGGAGCGCAAGAAAATCTTTAGGACGGGGTGCTCAATGTCACTACTCTTCATGTTACTCACACGAACCTTTTCCTTACTCGTATAAAGATGATAATACTTTGAAGCTTTCATGTCTTTCTCAACCTTATCATGATGACCCAAAACTCGCTTACCCACCCCTAAATGGTCGGCAAAAGCATCACTACCTAGGTTGAAAGGAGTATTCTTGAGCCTAAAACTCACATTATGGGTCTCCTTGTCATTGGTGAAGGAGCTCAAAAACTCAAGGGTGAGGTTGTGATAACTTATCTCTTCCAAATTGTACAAACCTTCCAATCCGAGAACCGTGAAGATGTTATGCACCTCCTTCTCTATCCCTAGGGTCTCCAAGGTACTTACCGACATGCACTTGGTCGGGGCCATCCTCCTAGTCTCTAGGACCTCAAACTTATCCCGGTGCTCCTCACTCCCAAAAGCTATAGACAGCCAAGACAGGTAGTCCGGGAGGGTGATAGCGGGCGGTGCCTCTTGTTAAGGTTGGCGAGCATTCCTTCCACGACCGGTTCTAGTGTTCCTTGTCATGCTACAAGAGAATCACACACAAGATATGGAATGGGAAAGGTAAGAATTGGAAGCAAATGTTGGATGTGAATGAGGATTTTCTCAACTTCTCAAATTGATGAATGTCTAATGCAAGGAATCTCCAAAGATAGTTTCATTTGAAATTTTAACCAATTTTTTTTTCAAAGATTTTCACATGTTACAAATTCTTTTCCGGAAATTAAAGACTCTTGTGATATAACATGGTTTTTAAACATTACTTTGATTACATGTATTATTCTTATTCATCATCCAACTTATCAAATTTCAACTCAACCATGACACATTACACTAGTTTCTTATCGTATTAGCCATTTACCAACACTTTAAAGTCTTACTGAAGAGGTTACATGTTGATGTCGTGAATTTAATTTGCTAAGCTCAATAAAATGAGAATTAGTAGGGCAAAATTTTAAAAGAGGTCCGGGCAAGTGAGATACTTCGTTGTCATTTTAAAATCTTTAAGTCGAACAAATTTTTGAGTGTAAGGCTACTTCAAGCACCATGGTTTGGAGTTTTGGAGAAATCATGAGAAAATGACGCAAGTAGTAAACAAGGAATTAAAATTTTGACATGGCTAGTGTCGGATTTTTCAAAAAATTGAGACACAACTTCCTATAATCCTTTTTATAGAATAGTAATGACCATGAAATTCTCAACCTCACAACATAGAAAAATTATCTTTAAAACATGAAAAGACATTGTTCATGGAAAAAAAAAAATTCACTCAAATTTTAAGACAAAATATCAACCAAGACAATGGTCTCATAAGGCAATGGTTTCATTTTGGGACCACATGCCACACTATCAACCAAGACAATGGTCTCATAAGGCAATTAAACCAAGTTTTACTCATGTAAAGTCTAAAATTGGGCATGAATTGTCTAAAATTCGAAAATTTAAGACGAAGTTTTAAGACAAAATTTATACATATTAAACAAGATCCACCCATGAGAACAAAGGTTAAGCCCTTATTGTCTAATTAGACACAACAACCATCAACAAAATCCCATTATTGGCTCAAGAACACTACTTTCGAATTCAACAATGGTGGACAAGATTTCATCACAAAAATTTGATTTTTATTAACAACAATGGTGTAAAAAGCTTGTTAGTATCATGAATTAAGCAAAATAAACAACTAATTAACAAAACTCAAAGGATTTAAGAGTAGATCTAAGAAAACTCAAATTAGGGAAAAAGATGGAAGAAGATGAATATGCTTACCTTGACTAATTAGTGGGATTAAATGAGAAAAGTGAAGTAATAGGATGAGTTCCAAGCAAAATAGAGCAACAATGGAGGTTTTTGGGGAATTTTGGTGAAGAAAGAGATGAAGATATGGAGATATGAAGATAAGAATGAAGAATTGGGGAAAATAAGAGCTCTTAGCCGAGCGGTCCAGTCCGTGTAAACCCACTCGGTCGAGTGACGGTTTTTGCCAGAATGTATTACCTCCTAGAACTGGGTCTACTCGGTCGAGTGCTTGCTTACTCGGCCGAGTTGGTACTCGCACTCGGTCAAGTGATTCCGTTGGGTCTAAATTTTCAATAGAATTTTATCGGTGGATTTCCTGCAAGACAATACAAAGTTCGGGAGTCCACCGTCTATTGGTGACCCGTCCCGAGTTAGTTCATACGTTGTTCTACTCACCATCTATGGTGCGCTATCGCAACACTAGTGGCTACTCCACTAGCATCCATTACTATTCAGACATGATCAAGGATACTAATAGACATTCAATTAACACACAGTGTGATACAAAGATTGAAACTATTAACCATACACCAACACATGTTAATCATTTACAGAACACGTTATTCACACTAATCTAAGGATTCAACTTCCATACACATGTGAGATTCATAGCATGCAAGAGTTTATCCACAGCCATATCCTTCATGCAATCACACAACATTGTCTATATCATTCAACCTTATTTGTAACCACCCACGTAGTGACCAACCGAGGCAATAGGCACTAGTTTTGACATGAGGGTGCCCACTCATCCAAAACCGATCTCCTATCGTGCTAAATTCGGGTTCATTTTATTAGACACACCTAGGTTCATTTTGGTTCATTGATTTAGGTTCCAAAATCGTCGCTCTGATACCACTTTGTAACACCCCCTTCTTACCCGGCCAAGGTAATGGGGAGATGTTACCTTCTCGGTTTCCCGAGGCGGTGAATCAGAGATACAATAAAGAAACATTTATTATAAATGATAAGTTTAGTGATTACAAACCGTTAACTAATAAATAAAATACGACTCATGTCTACTATACTCATCTAACTAACTATACTCGTCTCGTGACTCATCAAGCTCGTCCCGTCTCCCGCGTGCTATCCAAACAATCTGTACCTAACCTGCTCCCCATATGACCAAAGGATATCATATGGATCAACACAGGCCACCCCAAAAGATACAGGTGACAATTACACGACACAACAAATGTCAGTTTCAATAAACAAATAAGGATGACACGACTCAAATGTGAACATGCAACATGACTACTAATGTGAATGAGACGTTATCGAACAACCACCACCATGGTACCGGGACACGCCCAGACATACCGACAACCACATTGGTACCGGGATACGCCCAAACATACCAACAACCACAAATAGGTACCGGAACACGCCCAGACGTACCGGGTTCGGAAGCCAACCGGATCCCCTGCCAGACGTCGTGTCTCAACCACACGAGTCCCTCTGTAACTCAAGCCATTAATGTGCATATCCCTCTTGGAGTGGAAAGCTCCAAGAGGCGACTTAAGTGTAAGACGGTCTCCCAACCGTCTTACGTCTCCAAAACAACAACAACAACAACAACAACAACAACAACAACAACAACAACAACAACAACAACAACAACAACAACAACAACAACAACAACAACAACAACAACAACAACAACAACAACAACAACAACAACAACAACAACAACAACAACAACAACAACAACAACAACAACAACAACAACAACAACAACAACAACAACAACAACAACAACAACAACAACAACAACAACAACAACAACAACAACAACAACAACAACAACAACAACAACAACAACAACAACAACAACAACAACAACAACAACAACAACAACAACAACAACAACAACAACAACAACAACAACAACAACAACAACAACAACAACAACAACAACAACAACAACAACAACAACTAATCCTCCAACATATATGATAATGACCAATGCATGAACCACAACCAATATATCATGATCATCCTCTTAATGATGTTGTGATTACCACTAAACATGTTATAATATAAATATCCTAATTATGCAAGACTTACTACAACATCAACCTAAACAACATCACATTATTGAAACCGTGTAGGATTAACCTACCTTTTAGCATAATCCACAAGCTAATCGAAATCACCAAGTATCCATCTCATAAAACCGTCTTATCCTATATAAATCAAGTAATAACTATCACAATTCCCTCTATACTAAATTACAACATAAAATCCCTCATTATTAGTTATTAATTACTCATTTTACATAACTAAATACTAATTAACCTCTCTTAGTAAACCCTAACTCGAATTTACTCATAAGACAAAGAGGAAAAGGTGAGATTTCTACTTACAAAGGTAGATCGGGACATAGGAGAGGTGTTCCACCATTAATCCAAGCTTGAAGGACAAGGGAAGAGCATTGGGAGCATTTTAGAGAGAAGAGAGAGAGTTTTAGTGTAAGAAGGAAGAAGAAGAAGATGAAGAAGAAGAAGAAGAATGAATGGGATATAGTTAGGATATGATAAAATCCCGAATATCCTTTCTTAGGTACAGCTCAGCACCACTCGACCGAGTGATCGGTTCACTCGACCGAGTGCCGACTCACTTGGTCCACTTGGGGTTCTACTCGGTCCACTGGAAGTCTACTAAGTCTAGTTTAGGTCTTACTTGGTCTCGTAGGAGGATCATTCTTTACTTTCGAGTACGTGTGGGTTCCCTCACGTGTCCCTAGGTCTATGTACGGATCCCACAAATGCCGGGTATTACATCCGATCATATGGGGAGCAGTTAATTTATAGGTTTGGTTTGGTATCACGCGGGAGACGGGACGAGCTTTGGACCTTGGAGTCGAGTTGTATAGTTAGATGATAGTCGACATAGTTGATAGTTGGGTTGTATAATGTCTAGTTTACATTTAGTATTGTTTTATTCGTTATGTAATTCACTAAACATGTTAATTATATAAGTGTTTCTTAATTGTAGTTTCGATTTCACTGCCTCGAAAAACCGAGAAGGTAACATCTCCTGATTACCTTGGTCGGGTAAGAAGGGGGTGTTACAAAGTGGTATCAGAGCGACAATTTTAGAACATAAACCAATGAACCAAAATGAACCTAGGTGTGTCTAATAAATGAACCCGATATGAGTACAATAGGAGGTCGGCATTGTATGAGTAGGCGCCCTCATATCAAAATTAGTTCATATTGTCTTAACCGATAAACTACATGGATGGTTCTAAATATGGGTGAACGCTATGTGAAACGTGATGTGCTTACATGTTTGCTTTGGTAAGTTGATGAATTTCTTGCATTGTGTGGTTATTTATGACGTGGCATATGTTAACATGCGAAAGATGAATGACAAGGATTGATATGCTTAATGCGTTCGGGAGTAGTTATTGCATGTTGTTGTGTGAGAGATATTAGTCCCGTTGTTTGGCATTTTCATACCGTATAAGAGTATAGGAGTCGATAGTGTTATGGTTGGAAGTATGAGTAGTAATACCTACTAGTGTAGAAGTAGTAAATCGGAGTCAGTAAGAAAATGACGAGCTAGCTAACTTGGGATGGGTCACCGGCTATCGGTGGACTCCCGAACATTCTCTTTCCTTGCAGGAACGATACTCTTTCTATCTTAGTCGGGAATTGCAAGCCATAGTGACGCACTCAACCGAGTGCGAGTCAACACTAGGTCGAGTACTAGACACTAAACCGAGTGGGCTATGTCACTCGACCGAGTGGACCATTTTTCCAGAATCTGAAAATGGATCACTCCACCGAGTGCCAATTCTGGACTGCAAATTTCGGGTAATCTGTGTATATGTCTTATTCTTATCTCCCTCAATCTTCTTCTTTCTTCATAATTTCAAGCACCAAAAACTCTCTAAAAATCTTACAAAGACTCCATTGTTGCCCATTCTTGAAATCACTCAAGTTTACTACTCCATTTATCTTCCTTAATCTTTGTTAATTAACCAAAGTAAGTGATTTTCTTTTTCCTCCTATTTTTTTCCAATTTAATTTTGTTTAGATCTACTCTAATTTCTTTAAGTTCTGCCAATTATTTGCATGTTTTTGTTTAATTCATACTAGTAGCCAACTTTGTATACCCATGTTGTTAAACATGAAATTTTCATGTTGAATTTTGCCCCAAATTGATTAATTTCGTAATTAGGGTTCTTGAGGCAATAATTTGATTTTTTTTTTGTGTGTGTTGGTTACTTGGTCTAATTGATCAATAAAGGCTTAACCTTTGTTATTAGTGCTAGATCTTGTCTACATTTGAAATTTTGTCTTAAAATTTTGTCTCAAAAATTTCGAAAATTAGGGTATTCATGCCCAAATTTTGATTTTTCAAGTGTAAAACTTGTTTTAGTTCCTTGTAAGACTACCACCCGTATTAATGATGCTATATTTTAACTAAAATCGAATATTTTATCCCAAAGTGTTGTCAAAATTTCGACTTTCATGGCATGTATGCCTACATTTTGATTTTTACACTTAAAACATGGTTTAGTTACCTCATATAGAGTTCCAAATTTGGCTAGTAGTGCTATGTGTGATCTTAAAATTGAGAATGTGTCTTAATATTTTCCTCAAAGTTTCGACAAATGAGTAGTGTACCTATCCAGATTTCGGTTTTCATGCTTAAAAGTTTACTTAGACGGTCGCTTGAAAGTAAAATTCTTGCTAATAATGCGAAGTAACGAGTCAAATTAGGAATTTCATCTAAAAATTCGCCTAATTTTCGAAAGATAGAGCGTTACACCGAAAATTTGATTTTATTCTCCATTCTTACTTCCTTATGTCAAAGGTTTTGATGGTTACTAAAAGAAGTCGTATAATGTTTTGAATCAAGTTAAAATGATGTTGTTATTTCACAAGATTTCGTTTTTCCGGAAAATTTGCATCGTGAACAAGTTTTGGTTTGATTAAAATGCAAATAAAACCATGTTAAATTTTTTTCAAGGCTATTGTTACTGATTAATATGTTGAGGTTACATTGGTAAATATATTTAAGTGAATGATTACTTAAAGAGGAGTATTTATCTTGGTATCTATATAGAGAGGATTTGCATAAAAGTTGACAAATCACTATGTAATCAGTTTATTTAGAACTCTATATTTTAATTTGCTTGTAGATTTGTCATTTAGTTAACAAGCTCTCAACAATTTTCCTTCTCAATTATTCTAGATTTGTAATCTATATGCATTTAATATATAATACAAATAGACTTAATTGCAGTATATTAGATATATAATAGCCTTAATGATAAAATAAAAATGTCAAACTAAAGTGAAAATCTAATGAAATAAAAGGGTATTAGTAATTTTTAAAATCGCATGCACTTATATAAAAATTTGCAAAACGCAGGATTATTTAAGTTATACGAAAATGATAAAAGAAAGTGAAATCTTAGTGACTTAAAAAGAATATTAAGGCTTTTTGGAAAAATATGATAATAAAGGTATGTCTGTATTAGTGATTACACCATAAATATAGAGAGAATCTCCTCAATCTACCTTGATAGAGAAATAATAATTTCTAATACTGTTATTCTTGATAAATTGTCATTTAGTTATGGTGAAAGTTCAATTATCGTATTTATGCATTACCTCACTTCAGATTGATAATAATTTTTTATTACAACAACGTATAATTGCTTGAAATCGTATAAACAGGTGTCGAGAAACACTCTAAAAATATCTTAAATGTTCTCAAAACTTCAAGTTTAATTGTTAGAATTTCCTACAATAATATCGAATTTATATATTGGATCTCAGTTTTTCTAACGTGTTTCCTCAAGGTACGCGTTAAAAAAAAGGATTTGATATTACTCTATAAAGTATCTTTTTATCCTTAGTAAGAAACAATCATTGAAACACCGTGAGTAATACAGAACCATAACAAAATTAGTGACATGCAAACCAAAATCTCGCATAATATTTATATTTTCAATGTATCTTTTTCAATCAAGTGTTAGATTTACTGTTAACTCCAGATCGATCTACAATGTTAAATTCACAAAATAATGATAAAAATCGGAAAATAAGAATCACCTGACCTTGTTTAGATTTATTGAATCTTGCAAACAATGAGAATCTTCAAGTTCTTGATCTAAACCATCAAACTCATTCTCTGAATCTGGGACAAAGTGTAACATTAAATCTGTAAGAATTATCATATTAATTCTCTATTATGTGGATCTAATTACTGACGTCAGTCACTCTAATAGATAATAGCTAAATATGATGTTTCGGGTTTTTAGTCGGAGTAATAGATTAAGTGGATTACGGTTAATGTTTACAGGTCATTAACATATTAGGCCCACTTATCTAATTATGCCCCTCCTGCCACCTATATAATAAAAGCTACACCTGTTTGTGGTTTTAACCTAATTCATATTCATTAAGAGAAACACACAAGAAGAGAATTAGAGAATAAGGAAGGCAGGAGAAGGCAAAAGATTGGATTTTATCTTCTTGTTGATTTCAAAGAATCTCCTTATCAGATCTAATGACTACTCCACTTAAGTACTCATCTGTAATTATCACTGCAATCAAGATCCTCTAAATTTATGTTTACATGTGGTATCAGAGCAGGATTGTGATTGCAGTTATAGTTCTGATTAATGTTTCAATTATGTCTTTTGAATGAAATTAATGTTTAATTATGATTGTTTCCGCTGCCCTAATTGAATTACTTCAATTCTTATGCTGCCCTAATTGAATTATTTCAATTCTTATGATGGCCTAATTGAATTATTTCAATTCTTATGATGTCCTAATCGAATTATTTCAATTCGTATGATGTTTGTATTTTATTGTTTATGGTTCTTTATCGCACATCTACACTGTTCACCGACAACACTATTCACGAGCACTGTTCACGCAGAAAGTTACTGTTCATCAGTTTTGAGTGTCGGATTTTGATGTTATAATAATGTTTTTCGAGTGTAAACGGCGTTCTAAATCAGACTGCATAGCAGGGTTAGCGTTTTTAAGCCTAATTCTGACGTCTTAATTGAGTTTCAGGACGTTTTTGGTTAAAAATTATGATTTTTTGTTTTATTCATAATAGTTCTTGATCGAGCTAATGTTTCACTCGATCGAAACTCTTAAACATGAATAAGTTCCTTCTCGCATTATAGTTTACGATACCTTATGTTTGATTATGTATGCTCGTGTGATATTTATGTTATTAAGTACATAAGTTAATATAATTATCATATTATTGTTGTAAGCCTACATATTATTTGTGTAAATATATTATTTGATATCGAATGTAAGAGACTTTCGCATTATGACAACTTGAAATTCACCACAGTGATTTTATCTCGTACGCGATCAAATCTCATAATGGAATCATATTGAACATTCACATTAGGTTGAGGTTCGCCATAGTGGACTCAAATTATGTAGTGAATTTCTGACTAAGCATCTAATGGGGTAAAGTAACTTGTATTAAGGTTTTACCCACAGGTAACCTGACATTAAAGTAAAACACCCATTAAGGAGAGTAAAGTAACTTGTATTAGGGTTTTACCCACAGGTAACCTGACATTAAAGTGAAACACTCATTAAGGAGGGTATACTCTATTATGTAATTAAGCATGTGTAGGTTGTCCACAGATACTATACTTGCCTGATAAATGTTTATGAGTTACTCATTTAAGTTTCAAGTCTTAGTCATAATTGCTATTGTGTGTTAAACTCAAAGCCTAATGTTTTGAGCATTGTTCATAATGCAGTACCATTGCAAAGCTCTCTCAATAACTGTGTCCAAGCTGTTCCACAACTTGATGGTACTAATTACTCAGAATGGAAAGAGCATCTCGAGTTCTATTTAGGGATCCTTGAACTCGATCAAGTGCTTATCAATCGGCTCCACCAACCAACACGATGCGAGTAAAGAAGTACTTGAAGAGTATAACTGGTGGAAGAAATCTGATAGTCTTTGCCTAAAGTTTTTGCGTCTTACCACTGCACCAAACATTAAGTCCTCCATTTCGAGACAGTCAGAACACGCCCAACAAGTACATGGAAATCATTAAGAACGCTTTCGGACTCACCGATAAAGCGGTAGCAGGAAGGCTTATGTCTGAACTTACCACTACTAAGTATAATGAGAGTGTAACCACCATGCAAAGAAGATGTGTTAGACATGATCAATCTGGCAAATAAGTTGGGAAAACTGGGCATGAAAGTTGAGGATCCGTTCCTCGCCCAGTTTATCATCAACTCTTTGCCGATAAGTTTGATGCTTTCCATCTTCATTACAACACTGTTAAGGAAATTTGGAGTGTTAATGAATTGACCAATAAACTGGTTCAGAAGCAACAAGAATCAAACAAAAGATGAGGCTGATGCCTCAAGTAAGAGTCTTGGCTTATCCCGGCACATCATGTGCATCATGTAAGCGGGAAATCTAAGGGTAAGTTTGGAAACAGAAAGGGCATGAAGTCCGCCCTTCCGATAAGTCATTCTGGATCTCGGCATAAAGAAGGATATTAAGAAGCAGAAAGTTGTTTTTTCCGTAAGAAACCTGGCACTTTCGAATGACGCATAAAGCGTAAGAATTGGTTCGAAAAGAAGAGTAAGTCTTTGGCTTTAGTATGTTTCGAATCAAATTATGTTGAAGTTCCTTCTAATACATGGTGGCTAGATTCAGGCTCTAATGTACATGTTTCGAATTCCTTGCAGGGATTCCTTACGACAAGAACTATAAATCCAAATGAGGCCTCCTTATACATGGAGAATAAAGATAAAGTCTCCGTAGAAGCCGTTGGAAGGTTTAGCTTGGAATTAAGCACTGGATTTAAGTTGAAGTTGGAGGATACTCTTTATGTTCCCTCCTTCGGACGCAATTTAATTTCAGTTTCTAAGTTAGATAATGATGGTTTTAAATTAAGTTTTGGACAAGGTTGTTTCAGTATGTTTCGAGACAATATTTTTGTTGGTTCTGGAATTTTGGAAAACGGATTGTATCGAATTTATTTAGATAAATTGTTTTCAGAATCTCTTTGTGTTTCTCATAATGTTTCCCTGCATAATAATGTTAGTTCGAAACGTGGAAGGTCTAATGAAAGTTCCTCCTTCTTGTGGCATAAACGTTTGGCCCATATTTCAAGAGAAAGAATGAGCATATTGGTTAAAGACAATATACTACCTTCTCTTGATTTTACGGATTTTGGGACGTGTGTGGAATGCATTAAGGGTAAGCAAACCAAACACACCAAGAAATGGTCCACAAGAAGCACTGCTCTTTTAGAAATTATACATACAGACATATGTGGTCCATTTGATGTTCCCTCCATGAGCGGAGAGAAATATTTCATCACCTTTATTGATGATTATTCACGTTATTGTTATCTTTACCTTTTGCATGAAAAATCTCAATCAATAAAAACTTTAGAGGTTTACATTAAGGAGGTGGAAAGGCAATTGGGAAAGAAAGTGAAAATCGTAAGGTCAGATAGGGGTGGTGAATATTATGGCAAATATGATGAATCAGGACAACATCCTGGTCCTTTTGCAAAACTCCTTGAAAGTTTGGGTATTGTCCCTCAAGACACAACTCCTGGTTCTCCATGGATGAATGGTGTTGCTTGAGGCGTAATCGAACCCTATTAGAGGTCATGAGGACAATGATGAGTAATACCAATATACCCATGAAGTTGTGGATGCATGCCCTTATGATCGCCGTGTATGTTGGAAATTGGGTTCCCAGAGAAAGCGATTTCAAAGACACCATTTGAACTGTGGAAAGGATGGAAACCGAGTCTTCAACACTTACATGTATGGGGATGCCCAGCAGAGGCACGCATTTATAATCCACTTGAAAGGAAGCTTGATCCTAGAACCATTAGTGGTTTCTTTATCGGCTATCCAGAAAAGTCCAAAGGGTATAGGTTTTACTGTCCTACACACAAGACAAGAATTGTTGAAACCGGAAATGCCAAATTCCTTGAGAATGGCGAAGTTAGTGGGAGTGATCAGGTAAGGGATGTCGTCATCAATGAGGTTAGGGTGGCAATTCCAGTTCCTTTGCCCCCAATTTCTATTGATGAAGTTCCACATAATGATAATATTGACTCACCAATATTGTGGAACCTAATGTTGATGATCCTCCACTCCCGAATGATAACATCGCCACCGAGGTTGTTGATACAACACCCAAATAACATTAAGAAGGTCCACAAGACCTAGAAGGCCAGCTATTTTAGATGACTATGAAGTATATCAATGTGAATTTGACATTAGTGTGGATAATGATCCTAAGCACGTTTTCACAAGCTATGAATAGTGATGATTCCGATAAATGGATTAATGCCATGAAAGAAGAGATGGAGTCTATGGCTAAGAATGAGGTCCGGAGTTGGTCAATTTACCGAGGGTCATAAGGTCATCGGCTGCAAGTGGGTCTTTAAGACTAAGCGCGACTCCTTAGGTAATATTGAACGACATAAAGCCGACGGTAGCTAAAGGCTTTAATCGAAAAGAAGGCATTGATTATAATAAAACCTTCTCTCCAGTTTCTAAGAAGGATTCTTTACGGATCATTTTAGCTTTAGTAGCTCATTTTGACTTAGAGCTACATCAAATGGATGTGAAAACGGCATTCTTGAATGGGAGTTTGGAAGAAGAAGTCTATATGGCTCACCAAGGCTTTATTATTGATGACAAAGAGGACAAAGTCTGTATATTAAAGAAGTCCATTTATGGGCTTAAGAAAGCTTCTCGGCAATGGTATATTAAGTTCCATAATACCATCACCTCCTTTGGGTTTCAAGAAAACACCGTTGATCGTTGTATATACCAAGATCGGTGGGAGTAAGTTTGCATTTTCGGTCTTATATGTCGATGATATACTCATCGCAAGCAATGATTTGGGACTATTACATCAAACTAAATATTTCCTATCAAGCAACTTTGAGATGAAAGATATGGGAGAGGCGTCCTATGTGATCGGGGTGGAAATATCTCGAGACAGATCACAAAGGACATTAGGGTTGTCTCAGAAAGCCTATATCATGAAGGTCTTAGAAAGATTTAACATGGTAAAATGTAATCCCAATGATGTTCCTATTCAGAAAGGGGATAAGTTTAGCTTAAGTATGTGTCCTAAGACTGAACTAGAACGAAATGCCATGAAAAACTTTCCTTATGCATCTCTAGTTGGAAGCTTAATGTATGCGCAGTCCTGTACAAGACCCGACATAAGTTTTGCAAGTGGGTATGTTGGGTCGATATCACCAATCTCGGAATGGGTCATTGGAGTGCGGCTAAGAAAGTTTTAAGGTACTTAAAAGGAACAAGGGACAAAATGCTCACTTATAGACATACTTGATCACTTGAGGTTATTGAATATGCCGACTCGGATTTTGGAGGATGTGTGGACTCAAGGAAAAGCGCCTTTGGTTATGTGTTTGCTTTAGCTAGGGGGCAATCTCCTGGAAGAGTGCTAAACAGACAATTATTGCCTCATCCACTATGGAAGCTGAATTTGTAGCGTGCTTTGAGGCTACTATTTAAGCTTTATGGTTGCGGAACTTTCTTTCAGGAATTAGCATTATGAATTCTTTGCAAGGCCAAAAAATTTACCGTGATAATGCCGCAATCGCCTTCTTTTCGAAGAATGATAGGTATTCTAAAGGTATAAAACACATGGAAATGAAATACCTATCAGTTAAGGAGGAAGTTCGGAAAAACATTGTGTCAATTGAGCACATCACGACTAGTGCCAATATAGCAGATTCTTTAACTAAGGGGTTACCTCCAAAGACATTTTTAAAGCATGCTACTGATATGGGTCTGGAGGATAATCATTAAGGCTTTTCGTTTGTGTTTGGATCATGCTAGTGTTTTGTAATGATGACACTTATGTTTTGATTAATCAACTTATGTTTTCTTATGATGATGGTTTCCGAACGATTTTCTGTATCGTATTATTGTTATTGTATACATTATTATTGCACGATTAACAGAATCAGTCTTTTTCCTCAAGGACATTATCGGGAATTATGTTTGCTCCTTGTACAGACTGATTATTCTAAACGATTGGTCCGTAGTATATGGAAGGACCACTTCTCTTGTATAGTAGTGTTTCCGCCATGACTCAACCAGTTGTTCGGAATGATCAGGGTAATTAAGATAAACCCATTATGTATTCATTTAGTTTTCTGCGCGACTTATGACTCTGTTTGCACGTGACATTATGTTTAGGTCAGTAATATGGTCCAAGTGGGAGAATGTAAGAATTATCATATTAATTCTCTATTATGTGGACCTAATTATCGACGTCTACACTCTAATAGATAATAGCTAAATATGATATTTCGGGTTTTTAGTCGGAGTAATAGACTAAGTGGATTACGGTTAATGTTTACAGGCCATTAACATATTAGGCCCACTTATCTAATTATGCCCCTCCTGCCACCTATATAATAAAAGCTACACCTGTTTGTGGTTTTAACCTAATTCATATTCATTAAGAGAAACACACAAGAAGAGAATTAGAGAATAAGGAAGGCAGGAGAAGGCAAAAGATTGGAGTTTATCTTCTTGTTGATTTCAAGGATCTCCTTATCAGATCTAATGACTACTCCACGTAAGTACTCATCTATAATTATCACTGCAATCAAGATCCTCTAAATTTATGTTTACAAAATCATCCTGCGACATTTGTATAGAAAGTTGGAGAAGAAAGAAGGAGTGTGAAGTGAGAGAATAAAGATTTGAAGAGGTAGATGAAGGATCATTTGAAGTGAGGGAAGGAGAGGAGAAGTGTAACACCCCCATCTACCAAGGAGCCTTATCAAGACCTTCCTTAGTGGAGGACCGCAGCCACTACAAAAAAAACGCGGAAAACTGACGGTACATGTGACGGAATTTGAAGTCCGTCAGATATCAAAAAATATTGACGGACTTGTGACGGAAAATCCGTCAGAAGTCAATTACTGACGGAATATCCGTCACACTACGTCAGAAATTACTGGCGCGTTAAAAATCCAAAGGCGCCATTACGTTTTGACGTAAAAGCCGTCAGTATTTATCAAACTCCTGACGGATAATCCGTCAGATGTGTCTCTCAATTATTTGCCCAACCAGCAATAATTGAAGTAACCATCTGACGGATATACCGTCAGGATTTTCAAGAACCTGACGGGGTTTCCGTCAGGAAAGTCAAACAGTGTTTGACTTTCCTGACGGAAATTCCGTCAGTATTTCCAAAAACACGGGATCCTGACGGAATTTCCGTCAGGACGTTTATAAATACCGCGGCACCTTGTTCATATCGTCATTTGTTTTTTCTCCCCCAAATCAATTTTTTCCTTAAATCTCCCCAAATCCGACACCACTACACCGGCACCACCACCCTCTCCTTCCGCCTACCACCACCACCACTCCAGGTTTGTCGTTTATCTCTTCCTTTTCCTTTTTCCTTTTCCTATTTCCTTTTCTTGTCTTTATTTTTGTTGTTTGTATAGGTTGTTGCCGCCGCCACCAACGCCGCCGTCCACCGCCACCACCGCCACCGTCGACCCCTGCTACCGTCGCCAAACAGTCCGACATCCTTCCTTTTTACTTATTAGTAAAATTAATTAGGTATTTTTAATCTCTTTTTAATTAATTTTTTTGTTTAATTAGTCTAATTAGTAGTAGTTAGTGTTGATGCATGTTGAATTAGGATAGAAGCCATTTTTTTTTTGAAGTGTTAAAATTTGTGTAATAGTTAGTAGTACTTAGTAGGTTAATTAGTAGTACTTAGTGTTGATGCATGTTGAATTAGGATAGAAGATATTTTTTTTAAGTGTTAAAATTCGTGTTAAAATTAATGTTAATTAGATTAGATATTTAAAATGAAAAATTAGTCATGTTACTTAGTTTTGTTTTTAATATTATGGAAATATTAATGTTCACATTGACTTAGTACCCGTTCAAAAAGTACTCATTAGGAGTAATTTTTGAATAGTCCCCGTTTGGGACTGTCTTTGTACGTTTCAAGTCACTTAGGTAGTAAACATATATTTGTGATTTTTTAATGAGGAAAGAGCTCGGTGACAATTCCTTTAATGTTCTCTGAATGCATATGTAAAGTAATTATTTATTCTACATTGTGTATTTGGAGAACTAAGGGGAATTGCTGCCGAATTGTTTCCTCATTAATAAATCACAAGTGTGTGTTTGCTAGTGACTTGAAACGTACATTGATGGGTTTAGGTTGGAGTGATAAGGACCCAATTCAAAAAAAAAAAAAAAGACTACTTGTTGACAATAGTTATTTGTTGGTGATAATGTTTATTGAGTATTATTTTTGGTTGTTATTGTGTTTTTATAACATATATACAAACAAATTGAATTGTAGATATATATAAACATGAAAAGATTAGAACGACAATGGATGTATGAAAGATTAGACGAAAAAAATAAACCGAAGCGTGAATTTGCAAAGGGGGTGAAAGAGTTTATTAACTTCGTGGAACAAAGTAGTATGTATAAGAATTTTGGTGAAATAAGATGTCCATGTAAGAAATGCAATAACATAGCTTTTAAAGGGAAAAAAGTAGTTGAATATCATTTTTGGTCGAATGATTTTGCCGATAATTACTATGTATTGACGTATCACGGTGAGGAAATGCCTACTGAAGGAAGTTCAAGTAGTATCGTAGTTAGTGAAAATCCTTACCGTGAGCTCGTGGAAAATGCATTACGTGATAATGTTGAACAAATATTGGAGGAGTAACTCAATCCCCACGACCTTAGCGATGAAGAAGTGCGTTATGAAACCCCAAACCCCCAAGTTGCTTCCTTCTATAAAATGCTAGAAAAAGCCGAACAACCAGTGTATGAGGGAAGTAATATGAGTTTGTTGCAAGCGGCAGCTAGGTTGGTAACACTCAAATGTGAGAAAAACATATCTCTTAGATGCGCGAATGGGTTTGTGTCGTTCGTAGGTGACATTATTCCAAAGAATAATGACATGGCGCGCAATTTTAATGAGATTAAGAATGTTCTTAAGGGACTCCAACTACCCCACCAGAAGATTGATGCATGTCCTACTGGATGCATGCTTTTCTGGGAGGAAAATGCTAATCTTGAGGAATGTACAAAGTGTCAAGCATCTCGGTATAAAAGTACAAAAAATTCAAGTGGGAGGCGAATTCCTTGTACACCTTTAACTTATTTCCCGATTGCGCCAAGGTTACAACGATTATATGCAACCAAGCAGATAGCAGGTGAGATGAGTTGGCATCATAGAAACTCTCGATTAAGGGAAAGGGGGACAATGGCACACCCAACTGATGGTCAAGCGTGGAAACATTTTGATAGAGAGCATCCAGAATTTGCAAGTGAGCCTCGTAATGTTCAGCTTGGTTTGTGTACAGATGGATTTAATCCTTATGGGCAATTTGGGAGGAATTACTCATGTTGGCCTGTGATTGTCACTCCATACAACTTACCTCCTTGGTTATGTATGAAGAGACAATTTATGTTCTTATCTCTGCTCGTTCCAGGTCCTAAGAACCCTAAGACAAATTTGGATGTGTACGTGCAACCGTTGATTAAAGAGTTGAAAGAACTTTGGGAAACCGGCGTGTACACCTACGATGTTTCTAAGAAACAAAATTTTCAATTAAAGGCTGCATTAATGTGGACGATCAATGATTTCCCGGCATATGGCATGCTTTCCGGTTGGTCCACAAGTGGGTACCGTAAGTTAATCCTCGAGCTGCTAAGACCGACGTAAGTTGTTAATATTTATTGTATTTCTCTAATTCATAATGTTAATATTTATTATATTTTCCTCATTTTTAAATATAACATCATTTTTTCCTTATTTGTTTTTCTTTTAGGCCGTTTATCAAGAAGAGATGAGTCGACCAACGCCCCCCGGAGAGGCTCCAGACGAGTAACGTTCGTTCTACACCACTGTCGAAGGTTTTGACAATCGTGGAAGATTTTTCGGGAACGGTGATGTAGCGGCCGAACAATAGTATGAACGTCCGTCTAACAAAGGTACTCGTCGATCATTCTCTTACACTCCTACCCAGCGTAGTCAATTTGCCACCCAAATAAACAATGAGCGAGCCGCACAACAAACTCTAGAGGAAGAAATGCGCACCACTCAAGAAACAGTCCGTCTCCAAGCTCAGCAAATGGCAGAAATGAAATAAGCTTTGGCTGAGATGCGCGCATCTCAACCCCCTCCCTCGTGCTCAGGTTTCGCCCGCGCTTTCCGTAGAGAAGACAATGAGGATGGCGGGCATGGCTTTGGTAGTGACTATATTGAGCCTCTAGGTAATTATTAGTACCGTCGTCTATGTTCTTATGTTAGTAGTTTAGTTAAGGCTACGTTAGGACACTTATGATTATGGATTAGTAGTTTAGTTGGTATGTAAAAGACATTATTTTATGAGACATGTAAAAATTTGACCTTTAGTTTTTATGTAATAACTTCGTTCTTCCAATCGTGTTTGGTTTTCTATCGATACTTTGGTTGTGTATGAATGATTCCCGCTCATGCGGTCGACATGATAATAGATTCCCGCTTGGCGGTCGACGGTTGTATTTGGTTTTTGCAGGTTTGGTGCGTAAAAACAATGCAAAATCCGCATTGTGGCTAGGCAGCAAGCTGCTGTTTCCAGCCAATGCCCAGATAGATCCTGACGGAAATTCCGTCAGGAAAGCCAACAAAATGTTGACCATACTGACGGAAAATCCGTCACAAATACAAGACTCCTGACGGAAATACCGTCAAAACAGTCAGCCTAAGTTGACTTTAGTGACGGAAAATCCGTCAGGAATTGAAGAATCCTGACGGAAAAACCGTCAGTTAAGTTGACCTTCTGACGGCAATTCCATCAGAAAGCTTACAATCCTGACGGATTTTCCGTCAGTAAAGTCAACATCAGGTTGACTTGCTACGTCACCCTAAATGTAACTTTTTGACGGAATAACCGTCAGGAAATGAGCCTCTGACGAAAATACCGTTAGAAAATAATTTTCTGTGACCAATTGTAGTGACGCTTTTATCCTGACGGAAAAACCGTCCGGAAGGCGTATTCCTGACGGAAAATAGGCCATTCTGACGGTTTTTTTCCGTCAGTTTGCCGTGTTTTTTTTGTACTGAGCCGTTCCCACCTAAGCCCTGCTCATCTATTCGAGCGATAAACCCATTATGTGCACATCCCTTCCCGTGGCGGGTTTCACGGATTGCGAATCAAGGGCGTGAACCCACTCCCGTAAGTGACTCCACTCAGCCGAGGACGCACCTCGAGGGCCACAGACGAACAATCACAATCAGCTGTACAACAACAATCACCAACTTCTATACCAACACAACATTACAACTATCACAACCAATCAACAACACTGACTATAAACCAACCAAACAACATCAATAGACTCTCTAGACAATCCACGATACTGAGTAGGCGAACCTACCTTTAGCAAACCGCAGCAATTCCGCGTCCGATCACAAGATACCCATCAACCATGAAAACCACCTATACAATCACCACAAATATCTATTACTACTTCTATAACATAACCGAAAACAAGGACGACGATGATGATGACGACGACATACCTATACAAAGCAATCCGATGTCAAGACCGCTACCCGACTCAAGCATCCCCTTCCTAAGGTGTAGGCACTCACAAGGACCTCAAGAAGGTGAACCATGGTGAAGGAGAAGAGAGGTGACGACATTTAGGTTTAGGAAGAAGATAGTGAAATGATTTGGGATTTCACGATTATCGATATAATTCCCCGCTGCAAACACGTTACTCGATCGAGTAACCAACTTACTCGATCGAGTGACCTCTACTCGATCGAGATCCCTAGTTACTCGATCGAGAAGCCTCAGATATATCGAGTAACACACAAACCAAAGCTCACATCGTCACAAGTCATCACTCGTAAGGTTCCCGAAGGTCAAGATAGGTGACCAGGGTCAGTCAATGTCAGTCAACGGGTCCCTAAAAGGACGAGTATTACAGTTTTTCCCCCTTAAAAGGAACTTCGTCCTCGAAGTTCGACTCATCCTCCCCCGCAAGACAAGGTCAAAGGAACTAAAGCAACCACCACTGTTCGTCCGACACAGGTCAACACAACCGTTTAGAAATATTACCCCACTATGCACGTTCATCAGCCATCATCATCATCTACCCTAGCACATATTACACAACACAACTCCCCATCGAATCACTAAACACACACTGTACATAAGAACAACCAACTCAACTATTACTTGTACTCATCTCATGTTATTACTCAAACGTAAACCAGCACAACTATCAGACTAATCCTTCATCAATTACTTGCCAACAACTATTAGCTACAAAAAACTCAAAAACGACGGTCTTATTACTGATTCGCAGCAACACATCATTCATTCCACTCTATTACTTCAACCACACAACACAATTCTACTAACAACAACTCTACTAATTGCTACTAACTTCCAATTTCATTATAACACAGAGGACAACTAATTGAAAATAAGATACAGTAACATGCTGTTCCATTCAACAATTACAAACTACTACTCAACTGCACAATAACTATTACGAAATTACCTCAACAACCATTTTAACTACTTCAAAATTGACATAAAAGCACTATAAAATTGCTATAATTATGTCACTTTCCACGCGACATTACTCTTCCCCTCTTAAAAGGAACTTCGTCCCCGATGTTCACCAACAAAACAACTCTACGAATACGCAAGTCGATAAAATATTATTCCTTTCAGACTTTACGAACAAACCATATTACGCATTTGGACTCATGTCAACTATGACACTTCCTTGACATTATATACATATGACTCATATATATATATGAAACTTTTGGCAAAGTGAACACACAACTAGGCATTCTATCATCAACTATCAACCATGGCATCAATTACTTTCTTATACAACCAGGCAAATTGTACAACAAGAGTTATAACCATTACGCACAACGGTACCCGAGACAATATGATTTAACATACGAAATTATATAAATATCATCGAAATTGCATACATTATTCAAATATACACAGTTGTTTAACCACCGTTGGGACGGAACAATGATATAAGGCATCCACAACAAGAAACATTATAACAAGAACCACCACATGGAGATAGAAACAATTGTTTAAATGAAATAAGCACCAAACAGGGGCACTCGATCGAGCTCGTAAGGCACTCGATCGAGTTGGCCTTACTCGATCGAGCTTACCAGGCACTCGATCGAGTATGTCAAGATCAGAATGCAACCAGAATGTCACCCCTGCAGTTACTCGACCGAGCGAGAGGCACTCGATCGAGTAGCCACAGGTCAAAAATCCCCTAAATCGTCACTTTGTAAGTCCTTGGCAATATATACAAGAGTCGGAAAGTATTTCCGACACCAACATCTTGCATAAAAGTCTGAAGAGTATCCAAAATACAGCCTTATGGCCAAAATACAAACCAAAGTCTAATAAAAGTGCCAAACAAAACAAATACCAACAACTACGAGTCCATGTAACAAGATAGAAATAAAAGGAGTATCATCACTCTATGGCCTACTCATCCATCATCTCATCTCCACCACCGCCTCCGGACGTGCCCGCTCCAGCTGTACCCGCACCTGCGACATCACCCGTGCCAAAATCGGCTCCCACTCGCCACGGTGCCAAGCAACCTTGGGGTAGCTCGTAGGCTCCTTCCAAGTAGACCGCTCCACGCCATAGGAATGGAAGACCCCGTTGCCGTCTCCAACACCTCTCCACCACACCGGATGAGCCGCCTCGGTCCCGATGCCTTGAACATATGCCATCTCATGGAGGTTCTGGAGTGTCAAGGTAGCAGACACTCTCTCCGTGAGCTCACTCACTCTCATCTCAGGGCTGAAGAAGGAAGAGTAGCTGGAAACCAAGCCGTGAAGGCACAGTCCGCTCTGGCTGGGTCTCAGCCATTCTC
This sequence comes from Silene latifolia, assembly GCF_048544455.1. NCBI lineage: Eukaryota > Viridiplantae > Streptophyta > Magnoliopsida > Caryophyllales > Caryophyllaceae > Silene > Silene latifolia. The sequence goes on along the minus strand of NC_133529.1, from coordinate 105,730,110 downwards.
TCTCTCACCCGTCGCGGACCTCTCCCCACTCTAGGCTGTCTATCCTCGGGTCTAGCCTGATCCCTCTTCGTCGGCTCAGTCATCACCTCCAAAATATCATCATCAATGAGGTAAAACTGCCTATCAGGGACCTCCTCATCATCAGAATCGGCTGCCACCACAGCCGCCGGTAAAGGCTCGGTCACGGGAAGGTGCTCAGGGTCGGGTATCCTCATCCAACTCATCCCCCATACTCTCCACGTTAACCCACCATCCCCCAAGGTCCTCAACCATTTCTGGTCGAGAAAGTACTCACGGTCCAAGGTAGGCATCGTCGGGGTCAAAGGTGTATAGGCCGAGGAGGCCTCAAAAGTGGTCAACCGCTCCGCCAACCGAGTGGCAATGGCGCCAGTCCATAAGATATCTAAACTCGGCTTATCTATAACCATAATAACTTAATCGCCTTGACTTAAATACTTTTTTTTTTCATAAAAGACACTCATTTTTTAGAAGGTTTTTCATTGATTCTGAGTTGATAAAAACACTCCCATTTATTTATTACATACTAGAAATTTGAATTGATAATATAATGAATATTAAGCCAACTTTTTGACAACCATATCAAGAATATTATGACCGGAATTTATCTTAGATGATATTGGCATGACCTGAGTAAGGATCCTCTTCATTTCCGAAAAGAAATGGTGGGTCCATTTTTCTCTCACAACATAATTTAATATTATTTTTTTTCATTTCATATGCTTTTACCTTTATTTTTCATACTAAAATCGGGTTTGTTAGATCGTTACAAGATGAAATCTAGACTGTTTATAGGAAATGGACCCTCCATTTCTTTTAGAAAATGGAGAAGATCCTATTGCGCATGATCTGGTCGTACTCTAGGTTGCACAGACACTCCTCCTAATCGGCGTTCCCGTGTCGGACACGACACTCGTCGGACACACGTCAAAACATGTCGGACACCTGTAAAGCCGTGTCTAATTTTCATCTTTTAATTGGGCACGTGTCCATGGTATTTTGAGCCGTGTCCATTGTATTTGGACACACCTTCAAACGGAAAGTTGAATTTAAGGTAAATGGCGTGAATTGTTATATGGTTGAATTTGGTGGGCAAATGATGTTCTTTAGATAAGTAATGAGATGTCGAAATAGATTGATTATAAGTTGGTTTTTGGTTTTAGAAATGAGAATAAGTTATATTTAACGTCAAATTTTACCTTCATTTATTTAAATTTAATATCAAATACTTTTTCAAAAATAAAATCACACATATATAACTACAAAATATATATTTTATTAAATTTAAATAACATGTCCCGTGTCCTAAATTTCACGGGATGTCGTGTCACGTGTCCGTGTCTGTGTCCGTGTCCGTTTTCGTACTACCTAGGTCGTACTATAGCACATATTGATCAAAGTGGCTAATCGAAATGACCTAACTAACCTAAACTAATATTGATCTGACTCGATCTTTACTAAATTGAGAACACAAATTCATTAAAGTGATTAATCGAAATAAACTTGGCCGAAATCAAATTGCTACTGTATGAAGCAAGATTAACCCGAATAAAAACGAATAATTTTATCCAATTTAATCCAAACTGGATAACCCGTTTACCAAATAGAATATGGATACAAAAATGCAAAATATAATAGTGAAGATATGACACTATTAGGTGATCACACCATAAATATGAAGAGGATCTTCTGAATCCCCATCCGATATTGGTAGTATATTTTGGTGAAAGAAAGACAAAAGCAACAAAATGGAAGAAAGCAAAACAATTTCTTACAAATCCCACTTTTAGCAGTGTCCTTTGTCTTACCTTTAATTTTGTTTGCCTTTTTTCCCTTTTTATAATAACCTCACCTTTACTTGTTTTTCCTTCTTGCAATTCCCAACTTCAAACACTCTCTGTAATTGTAATCTTTCTTTTTTATTCTTTACCCGTAGATTGCAATCAGTAACTTAATTTATTTATCTGCTCGAGGAGTTTAATTCATTGAGGAAAATTAGGAAAGCAGCTTTTTCTGTGGTTTACAAGAGAATCATTTTATTGGGTTTGGGTTTTTTCTTCTACATAAAACCCAGACGCTGCCCTATCTCTTTCCCCCAATTCTTATTTCAGACCAAGGTATCCGTCTTATTAATAAGACGGATACCATATTCTCTCACAAAATACCCATTTAGGGTGAGTGGTACTCATCTCTTTCTGTTTGTTGGGTATTTTACCATCACAAATTATAAAATATAAGACGGTTTCACGCCGTGAGACGGTTTTACAGAAAAATGGTGAATGAAGATATAAAGATGGGACTAAAGAGTTTATGCATGAGCCATGGATGGTGTTATGCTGTATTTTGGCATTTTGATCCTCTAAATCCTATGTAAGTTCCCTCCTTCAATGATTTAACTTACAGTATCATCAAGTTGTAAGATGGGTTCATTATTATTAGGTGATTTAATTTCTTACATTATATATTTATTTAGGATGTTAACAATGGAGGATGGTTACTCAATGGAGCATGCTGGCTGTGTAGTTTCTACTATGCTTCTTCAAGTCCATAGCCTTGGTGAAGGGTATGTATGTTTATTTGTTTCTCAACTGCTCTTGCTGCTTTAGAACCGTCTTAATTTAAGACCGTCTCTCGCAATCTCCTTTTATTTACACCTCTATTTTTGTTATTCAGAGTAATTGGTGGAGCTGCTGTGGATGGGAAGCATAGATGGATGTCTGCAGATGATATATCTTGGGTAACTCAATCAAACTCCTTTGAAACAAATGACTACCAGAGTATTATTAATCTTATTTACTTGTCATCCCTTAACCTTGAACTGTCTTGTCTTGTGTTTCACAGGATGTTTCTGAGTTTGGCCTCCAGTTTTCATCTGGAATTAAGGTACTTACTTTGTTAAAATTATCACTAACTATCTAACATCAGTATCAGTACATTACTAATACAAAGCGTCTTGCTTGTGACGGTCACAAATTGTGACGGCCACAAATGTTACCACTTTAAGATAAATTGTAACCACCTATAATCAAATTTTGTCATTAAAATGGTCACATTTTGGGTCCGTCACAAATTTTGATGTGTTCACACCTGTCACAGATGAGAATTTGTGTTACTAATAAGGATTTTAGTCTAGTAAGGGTATACACATTTCTCTTATGGCAGTCTTCCTTTTTAAGTTTATCCATGATTGAGTGACTTCCATATTGCAGACAATTGCAGTGCTGCCTGTCGAGTCTCGTGGCGTGCTACAACTAGGCTCTATACGAGAGGTTAGTGCTCGGATACATGGCATTCTGCTTGTTTTCTTCAGCTTTCCAAGTCATTGACACTGTTCTGTCCATTTGCTAATCAACTGCTGTTTTTTTTTTGTATTTGGTTAGATTTATGAAACACAGGAAGTCGTGGATCAACTGAAGAAAATTCTTGAGGAAAGCCTTGGGGTGGTTACTCCGCCCGTGATTTCAGCTGCTACTGGCCAGAATGAGGTGTTTGCTTCCATGAGCTCATCTCAGAATATCTTCAGTGGAGATGTATCTACATCATGGGTGAACACAGTTGATGATGTGGGAAGTTGTTCTGTGTTTGATCTGTTAGATGCTCAGTTCGGATCATATGATGGAAAAACCGGAGATGATAATGGGGATAGTGAGTTTTTAGGTGACCCTAGTTTCGCATCTCTGATTAAAAATACCCAAGACTTATTTGACGAACAATTTGCAGCTACTGATTTCCCACCGCCTTCAATAGGCTTCCAAATGGATGATGTTACCCAATGGCTTGCTGATTCCTCAGAACTGTGTGCTATGCTTTCTGATAACCCCCCGCATACCTCAGGTGATGATGGCGTGTCATCAATTGTTAGTGGAAATGATGGATTTTTTAGCATTCAGGGAAACGAACCAGCCTGTTCGTTGCAAAGTTCTCTCGGTAATGAATTAAATAATTGCGGGGAAGATGAAATTTTAGGGATGAATGCAATTAATGATCCACTATTGGCCGAGTTTTGGACAGAAAATGTAATTGGTGGCGTGGGACATACACACAATGTCTCAGAGGTGGGAGGACACAGTGGTGCTGCACCTAAGAAGGGGTTGTTCTCTGAATTAGGCCTTGAACATCTCCTGAGACATGACAAGGGCGCTGTAAGCGGTAGTTCCTCCAAATCGTATGTAGATGATCAATGGCCTCCTTCTAAACGAAGGAGACTTGAAGGATATGAATTGATCAATGATCTAATTCAGCACACTCCCCTCTATCCGTGTGTTGGTGGCCAATTTCGAGATTTTGAAACCTTGACAAATCGCGTACCCAAGTCAGAAACAGGGTTGCATGTCAGAGAGAGCTATGGCATGGACACCAAGAGCTGTATTAGTACAGTTAATTCGCAAACCAGAAAACCTGATGAGTCTGCGAAGCCCGCAAAAAAGAGAGCAAAGCCCGGAGAAAGTAAAAAGCCAAGGCCCAAAGACCGACAACAGATAGCAGAGCGCATCAATGAATTGAGGGATCTTGTCCCTAATGGTGCAAAGGTATTTATTGTTCTTAATAAGGGACATTCTTCATCTCTTATTATTTCCTTGAGCATGATCTGATAAATGCTGATTAATGTTGCAGCTAAGCATTGATGCCTTGTTGAGTCAGACTATCAAGCACATGGATTACTTGCAAAATATGACCAAGCATGTTGACAAAATAAAACAAGTTCATGAACCAAAGGTATATAAATGGAAAGCTTTTGATTACTACACTGCGTTTGAGATTTAATTACAATCAATTGAAAATAGTTGGTTGTTCAGTTGATTGGGCAGGGAATGGGAACGCTTCCTAATAGTACTCATGGTGCTACTTGGGCATATGAAGTTGGTAGCTCAAACATTGTCTGCCCAATTATAGTCGAGGATCTTGGTCACCCTGGTCAAATGCTTATCGAGGTAAGATACTTGTTGCAGTCGCTTATGATTCAACTTTCCTTTTAAGACGAAGCTTGTTTAGCATCATGTAATGTGGGAATGGCCAATGTAGATGCTATGTGAAGAACGGGGATACTTCCTAGAGATGGCAGACATAGTTAAGGGCTTCGGATTAACTATCCTTAAAGGAGTAATGGAAGAAAGAAACGGCAAGATTTGGGCACAATTCACGGTTGAGGTATATTAATATTACTATGAGGATTTCTTTTCATTGTTTACAGTCAGAGTGAAATTTTTGTAATTAGTATGTTTAGCTTAATTCTAAATGAACGTTGGGTGATGCAGGCGAAGAGAGGTGTAGAAAGAGTGCATGTGTTTATGTCACTGATGCAGAATATGCAAGGCGGAAGCAGTAAAGAAGTAGCGACTACAATTGAGCCGCGTAAAGTCATCAACAACGTATCCCCGTTGTGGACGAACTACCAACCGCATGGATTGCCCATTTCCATTTAAGCTCGTCTTTAGGTAGTGATTAGAGCCACTTAGGAATTGTAGGCATTCTTTTGGGAGGTGTATAGAATTGTAGGAATTAAACCATAGGCGCCGCGAAGTAGGGCATTTACCATTTTAATGATGTAATTTCAGTTTCGTTAGCTTTGTACACCAAAAATATGTTCCTATATCTGTTGTGCACGGAACCAAGCGACTCGAACGAGTGACAATCTAACAATATCAATATTAATATTAACTATAAATGTCTATTTGTTTTAAAATGACTCAATTCATCCCAAAACTTGAGGAATGATATACAGTAATAGTATCGCTCCTCCTCCAGAGTGTGCAGTGTGCAATTGTGCAAATGCAGGCCGAACCTAGAGTGAAAAGATAATCACCGTGGTTGTGAAACCTTATCGAGTACACCACAGGTACACACATATATTTCCCTTGGCACACGTAATCAAGCGAGCATTAGATGTGATATAGTAACCTTGTACTATGTTATATACAGTATCAGTTATTTGTTTATCTTTGATTAAATATCTCTTATAGAGAATAAAATAGTAAATAATTAAGACGGAGAAAGTAGTTACACAAGGCCAAGTGTAATTGGATTCGTCAACGGCATTAGAGAGGGTCTAATAATTCCATGTTTGTTAATGCCTCTCATTGTCATACCATGAAAACAAACTGAGAATCTAGGTAATAATGATGGTCGGGCCGAAAATAAAATAGCAAGGGCTTTAATGGTCGACGTTAAAGTAGCTTTTTCTAGTATTATTATTACTTACTGGGCTGACCCATTTCTAATAGTGGACGTCACGCCTGCTTATGTTTCTGCCTTATGTGTTTTGTATTTGTAGGTCAATGCTTATCATTTTGCCTTGCATTTTAAGTTATCATTCATTCCTTCCCTTTTCTCAATTTTTGAACTTCCCATATTAAATGGACTTACACCAAACTTCAATTCATAGGCCATACCTATACTAGAAAAATGCTTGCGTTCTCCGGAAGAACGTCCTCCTTACACTTAAAGAGGACCAGAAGGACGTCCTCCTTACACTCATAGGAGGAGGACCAAAATAAAAATGAGGAGAATGGTCCTCCTCCTTTGAGTGTAAGGAGGACGTCCTTCCGGAGGATGCAGGTATTTTTACCTAAGCTACCACCCTTTCAAACCCTTTTTGTGAGATTCATAATTGGATGCTAAACATACTCATTTTCATTGTTTTGGAGTTTCTTCACATTCTTCATCATAGCTTAGTAGTACCTATTGTAATCTAATCATTATCATTATGGATTAGTAATTTTGACAAGCCCTTCATAATTGAGGGAGACATTAATCAAGTTGAATATTCATGACATAAATTTGGTGGCAAACATTGTTCAGGGAGACATTTTCATTGTTTTGGAGTTTCTTAACAATAGTCTCATAGTAAAAGGAAGGAGTGATCCTCTAAATGATCTGATTTCGATCATCAACTTGAGAATGCTCTTGATGTAGCAATTGTTTTTGGTGATTCTTCCAATTAAAATCATAGCCATCCAATGCTAAATTATCAAAACAGGCAAAACAAGTAGTACAGCAATAGAGAAAATATCAGCGAACTCGAAGCAACTCAACATCCATCACCAGCCATGCGTTTGGTGGTACACCATCACTGCCTTCACTTCCATATCTGGTTACATATATGCCAACATACTTGATTAGAAAAAAACAATAGAGGCGTGTTCGTAAACACTGATATAATAAAGAGGATATGATTGATCAAGAATATACTCATTTCAGGGATATTAACGTACCCCAATTCAGGTGGTATGAGGAGCCTTCTTTTACCACCAACCCGCATACCTACAGAACAAAAATCAAATAATAAATAATACATCTTCAACTACTAAGCAAAACGATAAGGAAACTAAAATCATTATTTTTCACCAAGTATTACCATCAATTCCAAGATGCAGTCCAACCAGAACGGTATCTTTACCTGGAAGAAGTACAGTACAAGTATAATGACATCAATTTTTGACATTAGAGATTACTAAAATACATAGTTAGATAAGCATCAATGTAGTTAAGTTACCAAGGCGGAACTTGAGTGGTTTTTTTCCGACAGTTGAGCAAAACACCCGGCCTTGTTCTTTCAGTGTACCAGTATAATGCACAGTGACCTGAAGCCAATCAAGAGAGATGTTTTAAAAAGAAGCTACCATGACATGAATGTATTAGCATATCTGACATTATGACTTATCTTTCTCCCCGAAGAAGCTATTTTTCCATCTTGTTCACCAGTTTCTATCTCCTCAATAACCAAGCCACTGACATCTGTGGTTTTTCCTCCATTCTCCACCAAGGCATCAGCCTCACCCTTTGTTACATTTGAACCATTTTCTGTGTCCTCTGGAGGAGATCCATCCGTTTTGCTCTTTCGCTTCTTTCTCTTTTCTTTTCTGTCATCCGACTGACAATCATCAGTTGACTTTTCAGCAGCATTATCCGCCTTTCTTCTTCTCTTAACTTCTCTGTCATCACACTGACAATCATCAATTTCCTTCAGAGAAACATCGTCCACCTTTCTCTTCAGTTTTTTGTTGACATACTGACAATCATCGGGTGCCAGGCCAGTAACATCCTCCACCTTATTCGTCACTTTTCCATCACTAGTTGTCTGCTCAGCAACATCATCCACTGTTCTGCAAAAGCAACAAACGAGATAGTTGGCCTAAAATGACATATCAAAAATTGCTTAATTCCTATACTCTAGTTAAATTATGTCAAAGCGCAACATGATGATGAGGCACAAATGGAAAAAAAAAAAAATGAAGAGGAAACATCTCCTAAAAGGGGTAGCACTGGACTGCAGTGATTGAGAAGGGGATTCTTGCTAAAGAAAAGAGCTCATAAATAGAGAAGCAGCTGGCGAAACTTGACCAAAGAAACAGTTGTGATTACTAATAAGAGATAGTAAGACTGCCAAACAGGTATCAGAATGGAGAATGCAACCCAGAGAAGCTCTTTCCGGATGACCAAAGATGGAAATTGCGTTGAAAATTGCATTGAAAGATTGTTAAACAATCAACTAAGAGCCATTTTGCTCTATTCCATCATACTCCGTAATCCATAACACACCATTGTCTCTTTGGAAATGGAAATAAGAGTCTCTTTTATCTATTGATGAAAAATAAAATCCGCCAACAAAAGTGGTATTTAACGAGGATAAAGCCTTGTACAATTCCCTCCAAAAAAAATAATGCCTTATACAAAATCAAATGCTCAAATCCAAAGAAAGACAGGCTAACCTTTTAACAGCTTCACGGTCCACCTTAACATTTCCACAGAGTAATGATATAACCTTTTGATCATCCTCATCACTTTCCATAATTTGCACAAGATTGTGTCCATGATTTTTCAGAGAAGTAACGCCATCGTCTTCAGATTCGCTCAATTCACAAGTCTTCTTAAGCCGCTTATGGATGCGTTTCCCCTTACTAGGTTTCTTCTTTCCCTTGTTTGCTACAGGAAAAAAATATAAATAAACATAATGGCAGGAACATCAGATTAACCTAGATTACCTTTGCGTCAACTTAGTGAAAAGATTATTCAAGTACACAATTTACTCAAAGAATTACTCTTGGCACCATGATTACAAACCCTAATATATAAATGTCATTATTACCCCTTGACAGCTTGACTCATGTAGAGATACTACAGTCTGCAGTATCCATCCGCATGAGTTATATCTATATCTGCATTTTAACGACATTTATGAGCATACAATAACTAACCAGCTATGCAGAAAAAACCTTCCTCGCTGCAAGAGGGTGACGAAGGTGAAAATGTAGGTTCAGTATCATCAATGAAACTACCACCATATTCATCTTCATCACCAACATCATCGGATAATTCAGTGTCTGCATCTCCAACATCTTCTCCGTATGATTCACTTATTTGCAGTTAATGGACAACAAAAGGGCAAAACCAAGCAAGAGAACTAATGAAAAATATGGCTGGTAAATTCACTATCCCAGCTCCACCCTTTCCCTTAAACTGATCAGGAAGAGGATGAATTTTCTACAAAGTAAGTATATGCAAAGGCAGTAACCATTAATAAGACAAAACTGAAGTCATGTTTATTCACAAATCCAAAAGATTAGATTCAAAATTGAGGAGCATCTGCAAATTTTGTTCTGAAAAAGAACAACTAAACCTCAGTCAGTCAGCATTATCGTGTTACTGGCTGGTGGCAACAAGATTAAAAGGATACGATTCATCAGGGCCAAACAAGAGCTGTCGAGATTTCCCTATCACGTAGCCGGTGAGGTATACGCTACGTGGGCCCACAACGGAGAAAGTGACTTCCTCAGTCTCGTTAAATTCCAATTCCAAATGGATTGACTCGGCTTTGTTAGGCAACAAAGAGCACAACAAAACAGGAGTCGTCCTACCCACATTGCATTGAACCGAGCTGCTCCTGTTGTTTGAAGAACCCGCCCCCAAAGTCGCCTACAATTTGTGTTATTGACACAAACCCCATAATCAAACGAGAATACCCTTTTATTGTCGAAACATTTTACAAAAAAATCAATTTTTATTCACATTAGAAATGATTTCAAGTATGAGCAGCATGCATGAAAACAAGTCATCAAATTAATGATACATGATACCGCACGGCCGCAACAATTAAGTGAGAATTCCAAACATAAAACAGATAGATTAACACGAAATAGCAAAGCAGAAGAATACCTGAGAAATGCGTAACCTGCCAGAGGTTTTATAAGGTAATAAAGTAAATGGTTTTCCAGGTTTAATTAGAACTCCTGCAAATAAAACCCACAAACACTCATTATACCATGTCAATTAGAATAACATGTCTCATAAAAATTAATCCAAGGTAAACAAACGATTGGGACGGAGGAATAATATAGCAAAAGATATGTAGGGAGTAGGGACTAACCCCAGAAAGCCATTAGTCAATATAAACTAGTTCAACACTTGTTTAGTTGTTTGATAGGAGATGGATGATCGGATAGTGTTATAAAAAAATGATAAGAGTAAAGAGTTGATATATAGTACTCCGTAGTCCGTAGCAGCAGTACATTGGGGAGTTGAAGAGGTTCAAGACACGGGTGATTTCGGTGGTTGGCGCCAATCTGCATACACTACGGGAATTGAACCATTTATGGTTTTATTTTTAACTTCTTTTGGCTCTGTAGTACCGGGACCTAAACCGGTTATTTGGTTTTTTTTTTTGAAAAAGAACCGAACCCCACCCGTAGAGAGCTTTAACTAGGGCTGAGAATCGGTCTAAGAACGGAGCGGATCGAAAATAAAAATTTAGTGGACCGAAGACCGGACCTAAAAGTTTCGGTCTTGGACCGGACCAAACCCGAAATATTTGGTCCGGTCCGGTCTTGGAGCGAAATGGAACTAAAATTAATTTTTTCACTATTTCGTATATGATAATTACATTTTAATTCCGCTAAATAAAATGCAGGTAAATAATTAAACGACTCTTTTTATGAAAATTATTGACAATATTAATTTATAATGTCTTTTGAAGATAAAATATTAATTTGATTCATAATGTTTTAATGTTGTGTCATTAAAAACATGAAATTTGGTCCATTCGGTCCAGACCTAAATTAACCGGTCTTGGACCGGACCGAAGACCAAACCTTGAAAAAATGAGGACTAAGGATCGGACCAAAATAATTCGGTCCAGGTTTGGTCCAGACCAAATGGTCCGGTCCGGTCCATTTTTCCGGTGCGGACCTAAATTTGCTCATCCCTAACTTTAACCACTAAAGTTAACTACCAAAGACATGCCCGTCGTCCGCAAAGTCGTCTCTACGACCTGATTGAGCACGTACTTGGGGAAAGCATTCATCTGAGCCAGTACGCCTTCATGGTTGCGTATTCTTCCCTCTGGCGACGAACTTCCTCTCGCTGAGCTAGTCGCTCATCTTGATAAGCTTGTCGCACGACTTGCTCAGCTTCTCGCTCGGCTCGCTCAACTTATTGCTCTTCTCGTTCAACTTGTCTCACCATCTCCATTCTGCTAAATTGGTCTTTCGAGGAATTGACATTTGCGAACTGAGCAAAAATGGTAGGTGATTAGGAGGAAACAGATGGCGACTCCTGTTAGCAGGAGGTTTATACAACTCTCGGGTCACCGCCTCTTCAGTCCCGAACAGTCTCGGCTTCTTGTCATATCCCCTAGGCGTTTCATAGTACACTCGGAACTCGTGTGGTGCCTCTCTAGTGGGCGTTGGCTGGCTATCTCTTTCTTGTAAATGGCCTGGAAAAACAACAATTAAGGGAAAACATTAAATCGATTAAAAAAACTTGTGTTGAAAATAGCATAAAACATAAGTTGATTATATTCGGCGATCATTAATGTTAACCAAACTGTAAAAATAATAGGGTATTGCTTTTTCATGGACATGATTTACTCAATCATAGATATAGTTTACCATTTTACCCTTCCCATTTCAACATTCCTCTTTTTCAATTTTTCACCCATTTCAATTTTCTACATTTTAGTTGCCTCCCTCCACCTCCTAACTACTTCCCGTGTCGCCAATCACCGCCGCTACCACCCTTCCTCCACCATGCGCCATCGAGTCCACCCATTTTGCGCCACTTTTTCGCAAATTTCTGGACTGCAATACTAATATCATTAAACGGCCAAGGTATGGCAGATTGTTAAGTCTGCAATGTATTGACGCAAGGTATGCTCCTTTGTGGGAAAGTGATTGGGTTGTCAGCAAGGTAACGAAATGCACGAAAGTCAAATTCTACAAGGTTGATATGCTATGACATCTTCAATAGTGTAACAAAAAATTTCTCAAATGAATCCAATTGAAACCCTAATTAAAGATTAAGTCATTAAACTAATTAATTCAATTAGATTCACTAAAAATTATACGTAATTTATTGATAAAACTTAGTAATTACTTGTTCGATATGAGAATTAACATTCATAATTGAAGAATTAGGGAGAAATTTGATTAAGTTTTGGAAGAAAGAGAAGAGAGAAAAATTTGGTTATTTGGTTGGGAGGAAGGGTAGTGTTTGGAAACATTATGAAAAAATGTCTATAAATGAGTAAAAGTTGTACATGAAAGAGCAACTACGAAACAATAAATACAATACTCCCTCCATTCAACTCCACTTTGCAAGTTTGCTTTATCACGTTTGCCAACGCAACTTTTACGCGATAAATATCATTAGTTGCGTATTTGCAAAAATTATAAAAGTTAGATATTTTTAATGTACTCTTAAAGACGAAACAAATAAGATCTCACATGAATATATTTTCACTTATATATCGAGAGAAAATTAAAGTTGAATGTCCGCTTGTAAATAGTACGTAAAAGAGAAACTTGCAAAGTGGAGTTGAATAGTGCATTAAGGAGTACTTACTAATTCCTTAAAATCTCAACTAGACTCTTCCGACCTGCATTGTGGATTTCCAGTGCTTTATTTGCCTCGTTTACTTTGAAAATCAATTTTCATTCTAGGTTGGGATTCTTGGGAAGTACGTAGATTGTTTCTCATTCAGGATGCACCTAAACATATTTTTGTACGAACTTAAGGGACCTTTTCCAGGCCTCAATAAAAAGCCTAAAGCCCAATAAGAGTATGAGGGAGTAGCCCAAAAGTAAAACCAAAATTCCTGGAAACTCTATACACAAAATTCCAGGTTATTCCGAAAATTAACAACTGAATCAATTGCGCTTCTTGGTGTTCGTCTCCCTTGTTGTTTCATTATTACTGGTATTGTTGTTGGTGGAAATGGAGGATAAGATTGTTACTTCTTGTTCTTCTTCTTCTGATACTCATAATAATCCCTCCGGAACTTCTCGCGTCATCTGCCTTGTGTAAGTATGAAGTATATTTTGTATTTTTATTGCTTGCTTAATAATTAATACCAGTAATTAATTTGGTACTATATATGATATGATGTTGGCAGATGTGAGAAGCAATTTTCGCAGTATACTTGTCCCCGCTGCAACACCAGGTATTGCTCCCTTCCTTGTTACAAGGTATTTCTTTTTTCACTCTTCTCGCTTGTCTTTTTTTACCCTCTTTTTCCAATTAATTACACATTTAGTCGAATTGCCGCCGTTTCGTATGTGCAAGGAAACAAGTACCACTAATCGATGCTGTTTGTTAATGGCTTGGTTTTCTCAGACTTATTTTTAGGGTATATGAGATAATAATGCTAATCAGTAATCCCATTTCTTATTGTATTGTATATGAGGGGCTTATATTTTTGTGGGTGTTATTAAGCTGTTTGAGAATAAGAAACTGCTTTGGGGCAGAGTACTTGTGTTAGTTTCTCTGATATGTTCTGCTGTGGTGAATTCAGTCTCATAGCCTTCGATGCACTGAATCTTTTATGCGCGAGAATGTTATGGATGAGATGAGGCAGCTGCGTCCTGATGACCAAAGCAAGAAGAAAATGATGGATATTCTCAAAAGATTCCATGCCCAGGATGAGGAAGATAGCATGGATGAGGATGGTATGTATTCGTCAATTCTGTTTCACATCCACATCCAAGCGGAGATTGGTTTAGTGCGTTAGACGTGAGTTATCAAGGTTGGGATGCTGGTTCTAGACCCCCGCCTATTATCGATTGTGCCTTGTGGTCAAATTATAGACTATGGATCTGACCTCTGAGACAAGAAACCATAACATATTAAGTTTATAACAATGATCCTAATTCGTACAATTTGTTGTATAACAAGTAATTTTCTCTCAAGTCTTTATTTTTCTCCCAACACTAGGCTGTCCTGTACTAGTTGAATGGCATTGATAATTTTCGTGAGCACTTTAGTTCTTTTGCTCAGGATATTTCAGCCTCTTTGATTGGTAGGTTTTGTCATGCATATCAACATGGTTTGCGGATCTAGCTTGCTTTGGTATTCTTTTCTTATCTGTCAATTGGACATATGAGTGTTCTTAGTTTTCTTTCAGTGCTCGAATTTGAGTTGTTAGATAACTAGGTATAATCTACATTAAAAAGTTTTATTTAAGCCATTAGTTATCCATCCATCTTAACTTCTTTTTTTATAAGGTTTGATAAGATATTGTACATTTCCATTCAGTCTCTGTTTGTTCTGTTTGTGTATGTAAGCCATTAGTAATGAGCAAGTCTTAGTTACCTTCAAACTCTCATATATGTTCTCACTCACTATCTTTTAAATCCGCAGAGTCAGCTCTCTCAGAAGATACAATTCAGAAGGTTCTATCGGGTATGTGTCTTTTAGTCCTTGCATTTTTACTCTTTAGACTTTCAATAATACCTCTTTGCTCTTTGGTCGGTTGCCTACCTCTACAATTCAGTCTCCGGTTGCAGATCCATTCCCATAGTTGAAAAATATGTTACTCAAACTCGGGTATGAGTGTCAGACACGGGTGTGGATCCAAGTGTCGGACTCATCATGACTAAATTTTTTAGACATGGGGACCTTGTCCAAAAATAAGGATACGTGTGCGGGGACATGTTTCAAAGCCAAAGTAGACTTAGAAAATTGAAATATTCGGAGTTTTTGAAGGTAAAATGTAAAGTAATTTGACAAATAAGGCTTAAAATAATTTAATAAATCATACTAGATGCATCATAAACACTCTCTGTATCTATTTTTTATCATCTAAGCCTCTTTATTACCTCTTCCAACTAGTTCCAAAGGAAGTGTCAGATTGAGAAATTGTTAGATTGAGAAGTGTCGGGTGCGGATTCCATACCCATATCCATGTCGTGTCGTGTCGGACACAGGTACGGCTCTAAATAGAAGAGTCGAAGTAACATAGGACTTGAGAATATTTAGTGTGTTTTGCCGTCTCTTTTTTTTTGCCTCAAGGCCCAAATGTATCTGTTTTTTTCATCATAAGGAGGCAGAACCGCAGAATATAATTTCATGCAAAGTCTTAAAGCAAAAGGTTTTGTATCCAGGTGGTGAATTGTATTATGAAGAATTGAGTGCCGAAGAGAAGAAACTTTTCCGTAGAGCGATGACAAGTGGAGAATTGAGCAAGCTTATAGAGCCATGGGAGCCATGGTGGTTGAATCCTTCTGCAAGAACTATATCTTTAAGTGATGAAGGAACCCGGCTCATCCAGCCTTTAGCAAGAGATGAGCCATCAAAGTTACCGCAAGCTGACTCTGAACAAATCCTTGATACTGAGATTCCACTTGGGCCAGAGACGCCATTGCCACCACTTAAGAAGCTGACATCTGTAGAGCCATCCCCGCTAATTGGCATTCATCTGGTTGACATCGTATATAGCTATTGTTTCACCCTCCGTCTTTATAATGGGGATTGGCATTCTGATTCTGTTGGAGCTTCAATGGTGGTGCTAAGTGTGTCCTCAATTCTGGGCCAAGGAGCCCAACCTGAATCTGTGTTAGAAGCCGTTTCAAATTGCTTGGAGCAGACTTGTACTCCTGCATTTAGGCATATGGGAGGTTTGCAATTTGGAATTGGTCTTCTCGATGATGTAACGTCCCTGATTTCACTGGGTGGGGCTGCTTTAGTTTGTGCACTGTGTGATCTGCAGAGAATGATCGAGGCCGCACAGAGAGAGCTGAAATTCGAGAAACAAAGAAAGACTAATAGGGTGGAGGTGAAGAGAAAACTCAAGTCCGCCGCAAGGAAAGTTCAGTTCATGATGTGCTGGGTGCATGAGCAGCCTCAACAAGTTTGGCCTGCCTTATCAACGCTGGTTAGTGCTGAAAAGACATCACAATTAGAATATCTTGGCAATGGCAGACCATCCGTAGCTAGTGATTCGAAAACAAAGAACGAAAACAACACTCTAATTCAAGAACTGTAGTTGTCATTAGTCTGGTACTTCCTTTCAGGTCTTTGTCGTCTTCCTAAAATGTTTCGGAACTGTTTCAAAGCATTTTTGGAGGCCTTCACCCTAAATTATGCTGTTCAGTATGTAGTCTTACTATTATGTACTCTGTAGTTTGGTTTGTACTATACATCTGTGATACATTTTTTAGTGTGATGAAGAGTTCTTTTACACTTGTATTACCCATTAATGTCTAATAGCGTACAATTAACATTATAGTTCAAGTACCTTCATGTCCTCCAATTAACACTGTTGTAGCTCACAAAGTTGGGACATTCATTATTTTAGAGCGAATGGGCTATTCCCGCGCTAGCCGGTAAAAAAAAAAGGCCTAATATGTCGGGCTAGGTTGAGCTAACCCGTCACGTTGACCAGCTTTATAAAAAATGTACTATTGCTTTTGATAATTTATACTCCCTCTGTCCCGGTCATTTGTTGTCCTTTTTCATTTTTGAGTGTCTCAGTCATTTGTTGTCCTTTCTATTTTAAGAATGAACTTGATGAGTAATTTGATCATTCGCATTTAATTTGTTCCACTTGTCATTTAGTTATTGTTCATCTCCTATTTCGTTGGTCTTTGTGTCAAACCAAAGGACAACAATTGACCGGAACGGAGGGAGTAATAACTTATTATTATATTATTCTTAATATTTGAGTAATGGGGTGACGACTTTGGCGTAGTTAGGTGAGCTAATATTTTCAAAATGGGATATTATAATAGCTATCGAACTATAGTAGGTATTGGTTAAGACGGTCTTAAATTGAGATCACTTACAATTTTTTTTATTTTAACATTGTTTAAATTAACAACAAGTACATCTTAAATCACAAAAAATTGTGATTGTGATCGGATTGAAGTGTGGTGGTGTGTGTATATAGTCCGTATTAGTTAAAGTGAAATTAGTGAGAAGTTGTGGTTTGAACCGACAATTGGGAAGGTGGTGGAAATATGAATGGCGGTTTGATTGGGTAATTGGATAAAAATGAGTCCGTAAAAGCAAGCTTAGTGGCCTTTGAATATTTCATTCATTTCATGTTTGATGAATTAATCATCCCTTAGATGAGATATTCCAGAATTAAATCACCAAAATCAAACCACAAAACAAAACACTGATACAGAAGATAACACTCAAAAACAGCCGTATCATACTTACATTTTACTCCATTTCAAGAATACAAGATACAACCACCTCCGAATTCTTCTTCTTCTTCTTCTTGTTAATTCAAACATACATACAGTACAACATAAGAGAAGAGAAGAGAAGAGAAGAGAAGAGATGGTTGATGCACAAGATAAAGTCGCGTATTTCCAAGCAATTACTGGTTTAGAAGATACTGATTTATGCAATGACATCTTATCCGCTCACAATTGGGATCTTGAACTTGCTATCGCCTCCTTTACTGCTAACCCTAATTCCCCCGATGACCACCTCTCTACCACCGCCGTCTCCACTTCCGACGTCACACCATCCTCACCTCTTTCTTCCGCCGCCGCTGTGGGCCCGGGTATCGTATGGCGCCTCGTCACTCTCCCTATCTCCGTCGTATCAGGAGGACTAGGGTTGATCTCTGGTGCGGTTGGCCTCGGTGTGTGGGCCGTCGGCGGAATCCTCTCTTACTCCATCGGAATGATTGGCCTTGGACCTCAGGGCGCCAATCGCGGTGGGGATTCAAGTCCGCTCGTTCAATCCTCACCGTCTGCGGCCGAGGCTGCCGACTTCATAGCTGCCTTTGAGAGGGAGTACGGTCAGACTGCCACTGCCAGGCCCAGGTTCGTGTCCGAGGGGTTTATGGAGGCGCTGCAGAGGTCGAGGCAGGAGTATAAGCTGCTCTTTGTGTATTTGCATTCACCTGATCACCCTGATACTCCCCTCTTCTGTGATACCACCCTCTGCAGTGAGCTGTTTTCCGCTTTTGTTAACGAGAATTTTGTGGCGTGGGGTGGGAGTATTCGGGCTAGCGAGGGCTTTAAGATGAGTAATAGCTTGAAGGCTTCTAGGTTTCCTTTCTGTGCTGTTGTTATGGCTGCCACTAATCAACGCATTGCATTACTTCAGCAGGTATCTTCTCTTTATTCTTCCCATTTTATCTTTACTCATGTGATGTTTTGCCTTTTGTTCGATTCCCAATTTACTTGCGTATACTGATCAGACATGTTTGGTGTTCTAGAGTCTTTATATGTTACGGTTAATAATAACAAGATAACCCTATAAGAGGAGAGAGGAAGGGGTTGGAGGAAAACTGATGGAAGGGGTCAGCCTACAATAGGAGGGAGGGAAGAGACATGAAACACATACGGGGAAGGTGAGATTGGGAAGAAACAAGAGAAACCGTCTTCCATAGAGCTCTCCAGCTTGTGGGTGGATTTGCATTGCTACTCCTCGTCATGTACGTTAGTTAGAGTGGATGGTCAACGTGTAACCTATGTGCAATGAAAAATAAAATGGTTGTAGGAAATTGGTTTCTAGAGAGTTTGAGTATGATATGAATGTGTATATTGGTTATTAGTTCTATGTGATCCCTTTGTATGAATCCCCTCCGCCAGTTTCTTTCTGTACATCCGGCTTTGTTCTTTCTTAAAACCCCAAGTTAGGTGATGAATGGTTATAACTACAAGAATCGAATTAGCCTCTTTGTGTTTGCAACCCCTTCTCACATCATAGCTGGGACAGGCACTAGTATAGTATACAGTTGTATAACAAAACAAGCTGTAGGCATCTTATGTTTTCCGCGTGCTGGAACATTATCCTTTTCTCCCCTCCTCAACGACAATGTAAGGCATTGCCTCAAAGGCTTGCGCCTATAAGGTGAGATAAGGGGGTTCAGATGTACACACTCGTACCTGTGGGTTAAAAACGTATGTGCTATGTCCTTGTGACCCATAATGGAAAATTGTGTCGAGAGTTGCATCAACTGACTATTTTTGCTTCACAATACATGAAACGCATAGAATTTGGAGAGCCAATTATAATGAATAATTGGATTCAATGGAAATGGAGTTATGAGTGATTCTATCTTCATTTTCTAAAATTATTCTTTGGTGCGCATTTTATGAAATTCTTCATTTTATAATCCATGGTAACTCCAGAATTTTATCTGACTTTGTCGAGGCATAAAGCTTCTCTATCTAGATGTTTGAGAAGCTGGGAGCTTTCAGTTGATTATGTTTGCTCTCTTTTTTTCCCCTTGTTTTTTGGGTGCCATGTACTATCATATTGGATGGCTGAAAACATGGTATGTTATGCAGAGGGGTCATCTTGGGAACTTACATGTATATTGACTGTAAGATAATATAATTTCCTGGGTTATGGTCTTATGGATATGTATGCTGTCATATACCTCTGTTAACTAAACTATCTCTGGTTGTTTTTGTCCTTGATTTTACATTTTCTTGTAATTAGTGCTACTTATGACTGGATGGAGGGTCTTTCTTGTAGTGAATATAGAGGATTCAATTACTAGCTTTCAACCACCCTTTTTCAGTTTAACTTTATTTTTCTTTTGTTGCAGATTGAGGGGCCAAAGACTCCAGAGGAAATGCTTTCTATACTGCAGAGAGTTCTCGAAGAAACTGCACCTGTACTTGTCTCGGCTAGGCTTGAAGCCGAGGAGAGGAGAAACAACATGCGTTTGAGGGAGGAGCAAGATGCTGCTTATAGGGCTGCACTAGAAGCTGATCAGGTACTTGACTGGTTTCCCTTTTCGTTCTGTCTGGCCCAAGTGAGTGTGGTTGATTTCCTATGTAATACTGTACAAACACAGGGGCTAATTTTGTAGTGTTATTTGTGTATCAATATAAATATTGCCTCGTTTTGTAGACTTATTCACTTGTATGTTAAGCATGTCACAGTACAGCATTACAAATGAGGTGAAGTAGACTAGGCAAATGTAAGTTGAGAAGTAAACATTTCTGAGACGAGGGAGGTAAAGAGCTGGGTTGTCATAATTCAATGCTGCATTTTCTTGGACAGAACTGTAGTAACTGGCTTATGACTGAAATAGGGCATCATGTTACGTGATTTTTTTTCTGCTCGACTTATCCATTCCCATTTCTTTGTTTCTCAGGCCAGGGAGAGGCAGAGGAGAGAAGAGCAGGAGAGGATTGAAAGGGAACGTGCAGAAGAAGAGAGAAAACGCAAAGAGGAAGAAGAAGCTCGTGAAAGAGAAGCAAAAGAAGCAGTTGAAAGAGAAGCTGCGTTAGTGCGTAGGAGGATGGAAAAAGCTCTTTCGCTGGGTGCTGAACCTGAGAAAGGACCTGATGTCACTCAAGTAAGTCCCATCTTTATTTTAAGTTTCAGGATATATTGTTTCTTTTCGTTTTCATTGTTGCATCTTTCTTAAGTTTTCCAATTATACAAATAGTAGCTTAGGAGTTGGGACCCGTGCAAAATTACATGCGCATACATAAAAAGTACTCCCTCCCATTCTATCATTTCTTCCCTTTTGTTTTGGGTCCAAAAATTAAGAAAGAATGCAAAGTTACCCATCTACCCTCACTTCTCACTTCCACACGCCCTTCACCCAATGAACAACAATTCATACATACACCGTATACCACTCGTGTACTTAACCACAAAACATTGAAGCGCTACCCTGGCCACCGCCAACTCGTTGCCAACCACCGCTGAAGCAAGCCAACACCACCGAATCCCACTCTCACGTGCCTCTCATCAACTACACCTACTAAGTTAGCAGTAAACATCGCTCAAACACCACCGCAACAACCACCAATCAAACCCTAAACACCACTAATTCATCCATAACCACCATGCAGACAATCCAAAACCGCCAAACCGTCCTTCCTTGCTGTCGACACCACTCGAAGCACCCGGAATCTCTCTTTCCCCTTCACCCTAGATATAGGGTTTTTGAGGTCTTTTGGTCGGGAATTCGTATCAAGAACTGGCGTAGTGGTGAAATGGTAGATCGAGTGGTGGTGTTATGTAGGTTGTCGCTGACGAAGTGTGAGTGGTAGTGGTGGGCTGGTCGTGAGTGTTATGAGCAGGGTTTGTTGAGTGGGTGTCGGTGGTGACTAGTGAAGTGGGGTTCCATAGGTGATTGTGGTGGTGTAGCCAAGAGGTCCGTGGTGATGGCGGTGGACAGGTGGGTTAGGTGTAAGTGGTGGAAGGGAGGGTTCTGGATGTAAAAGATATTGCTGGGGTAGATCTGAGATGGTAGGAGAGTGTGAATGGGTAAGGGTATTTTTGTCCACCTTTGTGTAATTATATGTCGAAAAAGGAAAGAGGGAAGAAAATCCAACTAGGGTGAATAAGGAAAGAGGGAAGAAATGATAAAATAGGAGGAAGTATATAGATAATCTTGTAAAATTTTAAAGTTACAACAATATACTGTATTAGTTTAAATGTACAATATCCGACACATCCAATACGGAGTACAAGTATATACATCACATACTTGAAAAACATAGATGACTTATAATAAAGAAATACAACTAAGCAAAAGAGCACTTGTGATAACATTCAGTCGCCTGCAGGAAACAATATTTTGCGTTGTTACTGGTATTATAATCGTTATATTTTAAATGAATTCTCTTAAAACCATTGTGTAAAACCGTTAATCATGAAAATATCTTTAATACTGTGTCAGATATCAATTAGAAACTTCTCGTCATGCCTTCACATTATTAGAAAATCCACTACTACATATATCCGAATCTGATCAAAATAAAAAGTTGCCGATTAGTTGATAACTGAAGCCATTTAGAAACAAAGATGCACAGGATGGTTAATGTTATCCAGTTTGTTTAACTGTCCATTTTTATATTAACAAGATTTTCTTGGTTTTAACCCTTCATCTGAACGCTGTAAAAAATCAGGTCTTGGTGAGGTTCCCCACTGGAGAACGGAAAGACAGAAGATTTCATAGCAGTGCAACTGTCCAATCTATATACGACTATGTTGATTCTTTGGAGTGCTCAAATATTGAGAAGTACAGCTTAGTCTCGAATTTCCCGCGAACTGTTTTTGGGCCAGAAAAGCTATCTCTGACACTAAAAGAAGCAGGCTTGCATCCTCAAGCGAGTCTTTTTGTTGAACCAAACTAGTGAAGAGAGGATACAAATGCTGCTGCTCCTGCTATCGAAATTGTGGATGATGGAATTAGGGATAATGTCTCATGGAGTAGCCCATTTGCTTGTATTTTATCAAGTCAGATCAGATTTTCTTACGATCATGATACAGTGTAGTTTTCATTTTGTTTTTAGACTTTCTCCAATGTGTACCTGAACAAGTATGAGGTGTTGATTCAGAATAAGGAATGTCAAAGTTGTTGCTGATGCCTTGTCTCCTTTCTGATTCAGAATAAGGAATGTCAAAGTTGTTGCTGATGCCTTTCTTACCATCCTAGTAGAATTTGTTTCATCTCCTTTTCTGATTTTCTGATAAAAGGAATGCATTATTTCAATAGTTAAGGTTCTTTTTCCCTCCACAACTTGCACAAATTCTCAGAAAACATCTGAGTGTTACTCCTGGTAGCAATCAGCAAATGTTGTCCGCATTCATGCTAATGAAACAGGAACTTGAAAACATTTGGCTCATAACAGTCGTTTTGTTCATTGTGGTGGTTTGATAGGAAAAGGACTTATAACTCTGGTCTTAAAACAGAAGTCTAGAGATACGGCAGCAAATACAAAAATTAACAAATCCTGAGACACAAAGACTGCTGCATCTATAGCATGCGATAAAAGGCTTTCCGAGTTCAATTCCAGAGGTGATGCTGCGCCCAATGTTGCAAGTCCTGCCATCACAGAATAACTTTCAAGTCTTATCAAAGTGTATCTTCCTTACTCAAGGGGATTGTTCACTAACAGTGGCGGGGGTACCTTTAACAAAGGCGAAGGCTGCAGCAGTGCCTGTTTTAAGCTGAATGTTGTCCAAGTCTCGTCTGACTGCATAGCGGAAGGTAACTCCAAATAATGCACAACTAGCAAAACTGATTCCTAACTGGAGTAACAGTTGTGGACTAACATCCAGCTGACTGAGATAGATGGGGACGGCAGCAAGGGTCCCCACTAATCCCGATATCAATGCAGCTTTTACCGACTCCAATCTCTCCTCTGTTTGCAGAGCGTCTACATTGCTCTCCAATGAATCTTCTGCTTGTTCCAGTATTTTTCTTGCTTCCAATACTTCCTTTTGGCACTCTGCAATCTGAAATTATATCCGTTTTAGTATACGCATAAGATATAGTAATTAATTGATAGGAAAGAGAGGAAGAGATGTATATATATATATACTTGAGAAGCTCTGGTTTCAAGCTGGTCGACGTAATCCCGCATTTGGAGGGCTTCGATTTCTTGCCTTTGGATATTAGCAAGCTCTTCTCTGGCAAGCTCTACTCTCTCAGAGGCTTTGTTGAGCTTATCCAACAACTCCTTGTTTTCGTCTTTGAGCAACAATTCCTCAACTCTATCGTCCACGATCTTGGACAACGCTTTCTTCAGTCCCCCTGCTTCCTGCTGTTCCGGATTGGTGCTGCATTTTACGGTTGACCACCTGATTGAATTAGAGCTTCGGGGCGATGCGGTGAGTAGGGGAGTGTGAATTGGTGAAGATTGGGGTCGGAGACGAAGACCCAGATTAGAGGGGAGATGACATGGCACTCCCATCCCTACTTGTTTTCTGTCAACAACGCCCGCGAACGCTACTCTTTCCTTATCTTCTCACTTCCTTAGTTCCTTTGTTCTATTCTATACCACTAGTTCACATATCACTACTCAATCACCCTACTTCGCACACTTTTTTTTGTTTTTAAGGAAAAAATTAATTCATTAATAAATTGTCAAATGGCCCCTACAAAAGATAGATATAATCGAAAATAAATCGAACTATCTAATATGGATTATTAGAGATCCGCGATTGAAATCAGGTTAAAGATAATAATGAGACACGCAAATATGGCTTATACGGACGGACCAAGTTGTAATGCCGAACGAGTAACATGAGTCCTGGGATTGGGTTCGAATGCTCTTCCAATAAAGACTCGTCATACAGACCTAATCCGTCTGATAAAACATTCATTAAGGCGTTAGTGATAAGCATTTGATTTATTAGAATCCTGCCGACAGATAAGTGTGGGGGGAGCAAGCTCCTTAGTACAACTAATAATAAATTGGGGTGGACTGGTGGAGGAGGATCCTAAATGTTTCGGGGCACAAGAGATGGGATAAATAAAGCAAAGTGTGAAAGCAAGAAAAAAACAAACTTGTGAACAATGAAGACGGGTCCACAAAACATGCGACATGGGCTCCACTCCTCTAGATTTACAGCTGACCAATACGCGCTAATCAGCTAATTTTTGTTTAAGACGAGTTAAATATCAAAAATATCGTGCACATTCAATAAATATTTTGCTTATGAGTATATTTGACCCGTCTTAAATTTAAGATCCTTAAGATGAGATATACCCGTCTTAAATAAGAATTTGCCTACGTTAATACGTTTAGAACCCAAATTTTGTTAAAAACGACAATATTCCTTATAAACTAAGCGTAAAACGAAAAACAAGGTTTTTAAGTATAAAGGATGGAACAAAAGAAGGATGACCAGGTTTGTGCCATATATATAAAAATTAGAATATATAATTGAATCTGTTTTATTTAAGACGGATATAACCATTTTTTAAAATAAAATAGAGGTACTCGTAATAGTTAATTACTTCGTTGTATAAAATAATAGAGAAAGGAATAAAATAATGTGGTACATGGAGTAGAATCAAATCCTAATTCCAGAAATCTACTAATCTATGTATTTGTGATTGTTAATTGTATAATCCCTGGCAGCGTCACAGTGTCGGTTGGATGAGTGCTTAGTATTAGTAGTAGTAGTGCACACACACTGCACTGCCTACTATATTTAGATGATGATATAAATCCCACTCCTCACTCTCAGATCCACATTTCCACTTTTCATTCATTCATTCATTCATTCTCTCTTTCATTCATTTTCCAATCTCACAACAACAACAACAACAACAAGATCAAAGAAGAAGAATGGAGTTGTTCTACATGTTGGTGTTCGGAGGATTGGCTGCGGTGGTGGCTGCCCTCGAGTTCAGCAAAAACAGTAAAGATCGCATCACTACTTCTTCCGCCTTCTCTTCCTTTAAGAACAATTACCTCCTCGTCTACTCTCTCATGATGGGTCAGTTCCTCTTTTACCTTGTTACATACATCTCCATTTCTTATTATTAATTCATTTTACATTTTACATTTTACATTTGATGATGATGATGATGATGATGCAATTTTAATTTTCATATTCATATTCATATAATAATTGGGTTATGTTATGTAGCTGGTGATTGGCTACAAGGCCCATATGTATACTATCTGTATACCACCTATGGTTTTTCCAAAGGTGATATTGGACAGCTCTTTATCGCCGGTTTCGGATCCTCCATGCTCTTTGGTACTATTGTTGGTTCCCTTGCTGATAAAACGTACGGACTTCCCCCCGCCTTTCTTCAATTTACCCCTTTATATTCTCTCATTGATTGATTCATGCATCTGCATTTCCGCTTTCCTAATTCTTTCCTGTTTTTCTTCCAGGGGCCGTAAGAGGGCTTGCGTTACCTATTGTATTACTTATATACTCAGCTGCGTTACCAAGCACTCTCCACAGTACCGTATTCTTATGGTTGGTCGTATTTTGGGAGGCATTGCCACTTCCCTTTTGTTTTCTGCTTTCGAGTCCTGGCTTGTCGCCGAGCACAACAAGAGAGGCTTTGAGCAGCAGTGGCTTTCCCTCACCTTCTCCAAAGCCATTTTCCTTGGCAATGGTCTTGTTGCCATTTTGGCCGGTTTACTAGGAAATCTGCTCGTTGATACCTTTGGATTTGGCCCAGTTGCCCCTTTCGATGCTGCATCTTGTTTCCTTGCTATTGGTATGATAGTTATAATATCTTCCTGGCCTGAAAACTTTGGTGATCCTTCTGAAAGCAAAGACTTACTCACGCAGTTCAGGGGTGCCGCTGTTGCTATTGTTTCTGGTAAACTTCTACCGAGTACTACTTACAAGGAGTATTATATAGTACTTCTCACTTAGAATCTCTCATTTCTAATTCGTGAAATTCACCTTATTTTTTAATGCCCCTCCTGTTACATTTGCCATGGTTGTGTTCTCTACTTATATGGTTTCCCTTCCCATTTCTGACGTACATTCATTCTTTACATTATTGCATTATCAAAATCTTCAATGTACCTGAAATTGTGTGTTCTTTAATGATCCGAGAAGTATCTTTGGTCGATTCCATTTTTATAAATTGGTCATTAGGAAGCAGCCTTACTCGCATTTCGGCTCCTATTTTACATCTGTATATTGTTTTTGCCAACCCCTGCAAAGCCAGGGAAAAAGAATGCTATTTAATCTCTAGGAACCCTGACGGATATTCCCACTTTTGTCGTTACAGATGAGAAGATTGCTTTGCTGGGTGCCATACAATCCTTGTTTGAAGGTTCCATGTATACATTTGTGTTTCTTTGGACCCCGGCTTTGAGCCCAAATGATGAAGAAATTCCTCATGGCTTTATCTTTGCAACATTCATGCTGTCATCTATGTTAGGAAGCTCTTTTGCTTCAAGATTGATGGCCCGATCTGCCAAGACAGAGAGCTACATGCAGATTGTGTTTACCATCTCTGCTGCCTCTCTCACACTACCAATAGTAACTAGCGTATGTTTATTTTTTTTTGTTCATATCTCTTGTTTGCGTAGAATGCCTTATAATTATCTAAATTGAAAAGTGACACATAAACTCCTGCTTCTAATATGTTTGATTTTATGATTCAGTTTCTCGTAGCACCTGCTGGAGTGAAAGGTGGAAGTATTACCTTTGCCGGTTGTATTCAGCTCCTCGGTTTCTGTGTTTTTGAGTCCTGCGTGGGGATTTTCTGGCCTTCTATCATGAAAATGAGGTCCCAATACATCCCTGAGGAAGCAAGAAGTACGATCATGAACTTCTTCCGCATACCTCTAAACATCTTTGTGTGCATTGTGCTTTACAATGTAAGTAGAGCCTTTGATCCTTATTTGGTTTGGCTTTCATAAAGTTTTTATAATCAAACTGCAAACTATCTACTTTTGTAATACTTTCTTTGCGGAAGTCATAGCTTTAAAAGTTTGACATCTTGTTCTCTTCAGGTTGAGGCGTTCCCTATAACGGTCATGTTTGGCATGTGCTCGCTTTTCCTCTTTTTGGCATCAATTTTACAGAGGCGGCTTTTGGTTCTTGCAGAAAGCCAAAGACCAAGTGAGTTTTGGTTTTATGTTGAGAGAGTTTTAATTATTTACTCCATATTTTTATTGCTATAACTGATAATGATAAGGGCATTGTTATGCTCTGTGGTATGATGGTGTTTCTTGGTGTCACTTTGGAGTGGTTTGATTAAGTTAACTTTCATATTACAAAGACTCACAATTGTTTGGCTTTGGAATATTATGAGTAAATCAAAATGGCTGATCAAACTGTCCGCGCTTCTTATATTGTGAAGTAACAGTAAGTCCATGCTGCTTTCAATTCAATTTTCATTATAAATAAAACCCGTGTTTTCAACAGAGGTTCGAGTTGTGTACATCTGAGCCTTACACCCGACAGGCAGACCCCATAGAGGCAATAGGGTAACGTTGGTTTTATAATGCTTTTTTCACTGCAGAACCACAGGAATGGACAGCAATGAAAGAAAGAGATCCGGAGGCGGAGCCATTAAATGCATAATATGACGAGGCAGATTTTATCGCAAACTATTTTTTGTTTTAATCAAGAAATAAGAAAACTGAGTGATTGTTCAAAGAACGCTATGGGGGATGGTCACAGTTCGTTGGCGTTGATAATGCAAGCTTCAGTATCTAAGTAGAAGAATGCATTTTCCCCTGACATTGTCGGCGAATTCTGCAATTGCAAAGGGACAGATAGTGTTTAGACAAAAGTGTCTCCTTACTTGTTGAGAGTACATTGGAATCAAATTCTCGTCCCATTTTAGATTATTAGGTAGATGTTTCAAGATATTGCTTATTCCATTTTTTTTCGTATTATTTATTTATCAAGAGTCCGCTTAAAGGTACCTACCTGTATCAGATTTTTGTTCATCCGCGAAATGACTATATATGTGTGATTTTTTTTGGCAGCCGTAAAAATAATTCTTATACGTGTTATTAGAAGTGATAATTCTTACAATGTTGCACAGTGGCTTTTTTTTCATTTCTGAACTGCCAGGGCCAATTCCATCATCCCTGCCTTTGGCCCTATTTCTTGGCATTCCTCATTACTATAACTACTTCACAGTTCGCCTTAGAAAAATATCCTCTTCATTACCCTCTTCTCTCCATTTCCTTCCATAGCCTCTTAGTGGTCTAGATTTTGTTCCGAGATGATTTAACGGTCAAGTATTTTGATGAGGTGCTCGTTTGCCTCATTCCCCATTAGCATGGTACTTGCTCTTTCCTGTTGCAAGCATTTTGTTTTCATTTTTTTTTTTTTTTTTTGCTAACGTAACCATGGATCTTATCATCTTGACTTAATTAATTCAAATACACTCTCTCTGGAGTCTTATTACAGAGTTGAGTGAGATTAATGCAATGATAATGTACAAACAAAGTACATAGATTATGAAGTCTGAGTGCATATAAAAGTACAAGGAAGAACTAGGAGTAGACAACGGGACAACCCTGGACGAAGACGCCCTTCTGAGTAGGGCAAGATGCATATGGACACCCATCAAGCTCGTTCCCCCACCAACTCAGACTCACATTCTCCAAACCCAAGCACAAGTATAGTGCTACTCCCATGAACGCTAATCCCGCATCAAGCGCACCTGATAGCAAATAGTTATGGCGCTCCCACCATTCTGGAGCGTATCTAAATGCTACATACCCCGATAGGAACCCCACTAGTATCCATGTACTGTAATTTACTGCAGTTGCTGGTGGCATCATCCCTGTCGCCCCTATTAACACGGGCATGTTGATCAGTCTAATCCACTCTTGGTTTGGAAATGCCTTCATTGCCAACCAAACTAGCACGGGAGCAATGGCTCCTCCTATGAAAAACCAATTCACGGCTCCATATACTCCTTCGTCTCCAAAGATCCTTCGAGGTCCTATTAGACCCCAAATAACTGAAGCATCATAAAACACCGTGTCACTTGGGCACGTCCACACACTGTTTGAGGCCGTCTGCTCACATATCTCTGGAATTGTTTCCATTAGCCACCATGCTGTCCCTAAATAGACCAGGCATGATGTAAGAGTACCCATTACCTGCAGTTTTAGTTGAAATGAACTTTTTAACGTAGATGAGCATGTTTCCTCGGTATATATGACCATAGAGTCAGTCGGAACTTACTTGAGCCATGAACATAGTTCTAGGCGGAATTTTCATATAATGGCCGAGTTTGAAATCTTGCAAAAAGGTAACAGCTTGTGTCATACTGATGTATCCGTACACCTTGAAACACATGTTTGCTACTGGATATCCCGGGTAGATGTATCCAATTATGTACTCAGTTATGATGTTCAAACCAGGTGACTGCACGGTGGTTAGTGTTCACAATCGTTCATCAGTTATTTGCATGTTTTGAATGCACACTAAATAATACAAGTTGTGAAATATCAAGTACCTGATTTGTAATGGCAGTTATAATACCAATTGGAAGCGTAAAGACGAATGCAATGGCACAAGCAAGCAGAACACCCCACCATGGTAGCTGAAGCTGTTCTTTGTAATACTCACACGCAAAGATGGTGAGTCCTATATTTACGACTAGGATGACCCAAAACCACCATTCAGGAACTTCCCTGTACCTTCTCATAAGCTTGGTATGTATGTCCATCTTCTTATCTTTGAAACTTGCTTTGCTCTGCTCCCATATTTCCCTGTCATTCGTGTTTGCGAGGTTATATTATTCCAAAACTGCTCAAACGTGTATATATATTAGACGAGAAGTATATGCTTCACCTGCCGTGAAACAACGCTACGTGGACGATCATGGCACTGAGTGCAGCAAAACCAACACCATAAGTCATGGCAAAAAAGGTGCTCAGATAAAGATGACCTTGTTTTTCATAAGCTTCTTCATTGATATGGAAATTGGAATCCACAATTGCTGTGATATTGTAAATGGAACCGGCTGAAGTGAACAACTTTTGTGAAAATATGGGGAAGGTCTTGGCTTTGTAGACGTTGAGCCAATAGAATAAAGGGGTGAGCACATACATGACAAGAGCAAAACCAACAGCTACATTAGCAGTTGCGAACCACGGGCTTGCAAGTGGGCTTCCGAGATACGATGAGGTAGTGGACCAGTCCAACCCAAATGCAGCTATTCCGAGCCCATGTAGCCCGGACCCCAGCTGTTGGGCTATAACTGATCTTGGAAAACTCCAACAGATCCAAGAAAGGGAAGTCAACATTTGGAAGAGATAGCCTGGGAATATGTAGTAGGCAAAGCTGCAAATGAAGGCCACCAGGAAAAATTGGGCGCGCGTAAGCCCGCCTTTGGGCCGTTCATCCTTCTCATGTAAAGCCCTGTTCCACCATTTTAGGGACTTTCCTCTTTTTAGTTCTGGAACTATCAAATTTATAATCCATAACACAATGTTGTTTTATGATTACAAAGTTTTAGCTCATACAAGTTTCACCTCAAACACATGTATTGAGTGAAATACAAATTCTTATATACTTCCTCTATTCAAATCCATTCTACCAGTATTAGTTTTTGGATAAAGTTCACAAATAAACCTTCAAATGTAATTTTCTCTCAATAGATAAGTGAAAATATATTTAAGTGGATCTTGTTTGATTCGTCGTACATTAAAATATCTAACTTTTATAATTTTTGCCGTTACGTAGCTAACGATATTTATCACGTAAAACACACGTTGACAAACGTGAAAAAGTAAAGTGGCTGAGGAGTTGAACGGAGTAAGTAAGACGGTGATAAACCTAGTGAATATCTATAACAGTCCGACAGTGCTATTTAAGTAGGACCGACCTGTGATAACTAATACTAATATCAAGGAAAAAAATGTGGTGATGACGTACACGGTACACAGAACGGTGGACCACTACGCAATTACTAACTCACAAAATCTCATTTATGACGGCACGTATCCGTCACTTTGGAGTGACGTATACCATTTTCCCTCACAAATGACCCAAATAGAGGAGAGAAGGAAGCACATGGGGGTGCCCCCACCTTGTCCCCCTATTCGTTTTGTGAGTGGCATTATCCATCACTTGCTCCAACCCGTCTTCAGCAAGACTAGTTGTTACTAACTAGAATACCTCCAAATTAAAATTGTTTTGAGTGAGAGAATAGGCATCAAATAAATGTGGTGATGATGGTAGAAACAGGCGTATGGATGTAGGTAATCTAAATGATTGACAATGTAGTTTTGTTAAATAGAAAATAGAAAATACAAGAAAATGAAGAGGATGAGAAGACGTAGACGTGGAAGTTGTGAATTACTGGGAGTGACAGCTATTCTTGGGTCACATTTGTCTAAGAAGTAAGGAATAAGTAAAAGAATAATGAGTAGTACCTGAACAAGGAGACTTGGACAAGATTAGACGGCCACCACATTTCAGCTGGTTCTACCAAATATCTTCGGAATACGCCTGCCCATCCGAACCCCAACACCTACCATTCATTCATTCATTCATTCCCTAGCTTCATTAATCTCAACTAACTAACTAACAACTAATTTAATCACAAAAGAATTACTCCGTATTAGTAAGATGGATTAGGTAGCTACCTGGGTAGTTAGGATGACAAGCAAGGAGACAAAAAAAGTCATATGCTTCTTATAAAATATCTTAACCACCGTAACAACATGGATGGCGTAAACTGTACCCGCCCCAGCATTAGCAAATATTGTTATAAGCACGTGCTCCTTCACATTGAATGGACCCGGGTTCAACGAGAACTCCCATCGGGTCCCCTGGAAGAGGTTGCGGCGAGGCAGCTTGGCTGCCATCCACTGGCCCAGGGGGACCACTGCCACCTGGGCCGAGATGGCCGTGATGGA
Source organism: Silene latifolia (assembly GCF_048544455.1). Taxonomy (NCBI): domain Eukaryota; kingdom Viridiplantae; phylum Streptophyta; class Magnoliopsida; order Caryophyllales; family Caryophyllaceae; genus Silene; species Silene latifolia. The sequence goes on along the minus strand of NC_133529.1, from coordinate 105,697,774 downwards.
AAGTGGCTCTGTTCTATACCAGAAGAACTGGTTCAAGAAAGACAGCACTACACAGGACAATGTTCCCAACACCCACATTCTCACTGTTAGCACCGGCAGCTCCGGGTCATCCGTTGTTGGTACTGTCATAGCCACTTGCTTTATCGGCGAGTTCTCCTCCGCTTCCACTCCGTATTCATTGTACTTTGACGACGAACCACTTCCTTCATCTTCCTCCTTGATTCTGGAATCTTCTACCTTGTCTTCCTTTTGTACTGCCAAAAACAAATGTGTTCAAAATGTAACAGATATCTCCAAAAGATTAGATGAGGAAGTGAGGAACAATGAAAGTCAAAAGGTTTGAGAGAAGCTTACACAAAGGGACATGTGAATCTTGATTGAATGAATCTTCCATCTCTGACTCTCTGTCACAGTACGTGGAGTTGTCTTACAACTAACTACTCTTCCCTAATAAGTATACATATTAGTTTATTTATATAGTAATAACATGGACTGTTTTAGTTTGAGATTCTTTTTCCAAAACAACACAAAATACTCCCTCCCATTCAACGGTTTTTTTTATGTGTGTATTTTTTTTGTGGGAAATATTTTATAGGAAAATGAAAGGGCGCCACCGGGTGACATCCAATTTGGGCGCTGTAGGCATTAAAATTTTATTTAAATGTCGAAAATACAGAAATTAATTAATTTGAGTTAATAATAAATAAATTACTCAACTTAATTATTTTTGTCCCTTTTAAATCAAATTTGGGTCATTCTGAGTTATTCGGGTCCAAACAGAAGTCAATTTGGGCTAAAATTGCAAACGGGCCAAGAAATGGGCCCGCAACCCTAAGCCCAAGAAAGCCCGAACTTTTTCTATAAATAGAGCGAAGTTCATTCATTTCAAAGGATAGAAAAAACTCGAAGAAAAGAAAAGCTCTGGAATTCTCTCTGAAAATCTCGTGAAATTCAACGTAAGCAGTCAACAAGCACAACAAATTCGTGCCGCCTGCGCAAGAAAACTCAAACATTCAAACTCGAATATTCAAACATTCAAACTCGAATATTCAAACATTCAAACATTCAAACATTCAAGAGAGACTCAAGTCGTCCGACCTTCTCAAGAATACAAGTCAACGTCGCGCGTAGAGTGCATACACCCTCTACACGCGCACCCCCTGCAAAACGCACGCGCACCCCCTACGTGGATCGTGCACGCACGCGTACCTGTTTGTTTAGTTAGAATCAGAGGATTATTAGAGATTGTACACGAACTTTTCTGATATTAATAAAAACTCATTTTGTTTCCTTGTTTTGTATTTCAGTTATCGCGATACAAAATTTGTCGTTACAAATTTGGTGAACCCGACGTGAAACTCTCTACCTCTCATCTCTACTACTTTACAAGCCAAGTCTACTAAAAAGGATGTCTACCAAGCGGACACGTCACACCGACGCTTCCAAGAAGACCTACGCAGCTATCCCGCAAGGCACTCCCACCGCCGTTTACCTCCCCACTGTGTGCAATCGGTTGGCATCTCGCACTAGAGGAATGGCAAAGAAAGTCGCTATCAACGCTGCCGCTACTAGCCTACGCTCTCGCACATGTCCCTACCAGGCCACGCAAGATCTCTCGTTGCCTCCATAGTCGCTGCTTTGCTACAGCCTATCCTTGCTGCCTCTACTCCTTCGCGTGAAGAGACTCGAACTTCTAAGGTCGACAAAAACGCTTCCCCTTGCAAACCTAGGGCATCACCAAAAAGAAGGATGCCTCCACTCCTATCGCGCTTGACCATGGTGATTGCTTTGGTTCTACACTTGAGGAGCAAGTCCAAAGCATGAACAAGCTCCTTGAAAAGATGATGAAGGAGAATGAAGAAAAGAACAAGAAGATTGATGAACTTCAAAAGGAGGTGGTGGAGCTTCGCGAGAAAAAGATCTCAAGTGAGCACACTGACTCTGACAAGGATGATGGTACTGATAAGGACGCTGACAAAGATGATACTGGAAAGACTTCTGGCAATGAAATTGGCGCTTTCACTGAAGAGAAGCTCCAGGAGTTGATAGCTAAGACAATCAAAAGTCAGCTAGGTGAAAGTTCGACAAGCAATGGGCGCTACATCAAGCCTTACACTAAGAGGATTGACAGTCTGCGCATGCCTCTTGGTTATCAGCCTCCAAAGTTTCAACAGTTCGACGGGAAGGGAAATCCAAAACAACACATCGCCCACTTCGTCGAAACATGCAACAATGCTGGGACTGATGGTGATCGTCTAGTCAAGCAGTTCGTACGTTCTCTTAAAGGAATTGCTTTTGATTGGTACACGGACTTGGACTCTGAGTCAATTGACAGTTGGGGTCGCATGGAAGACGAATTTCTTAACAGGTTCTACAGCACTAGGCGTATCGTCAGCATGAGCGAACTAACAAACATTGTGCAGTGGGAAGATGAACCTGTCGTCGACTACATCGATCGATGGCGTGCATTGAGTCTGCAATGCAAAGATCGTTTAAGTGAATCCTCAGCAGTGGAAATGTGCATTAACGGGATGATCTGGGATATTCTTTATATAATGAAAGGGATCAAGCCGAAAAGCTTTCCAGAATTGGCAACCCTTGCTCACGACATGGAAATTACAATCAAAGGGCGTGGCAAAGCTCGATCAACCTCTTCTAAGGCGCCAAGTGAAAAGAAGGAGTTCAAAAAGACAGATAAAGGCTTCAAGTCGATGGGAAAAGAGGCAATGGTCGTCGAAACCAGCGGCTCGCCCGTTAAGATCTCATCAAGGCCTAAGTTTGAAAAGAAGAAGGAGTCATATGCTTACAATTATCAGCAGAACAAGCCCACATTAAAAGAGTTACAAGCTAAGAAGTACCCTTTCCCAGACTCTGACTTATCTGGAATGCTAGATGACCTTCTGGAGAAAAAGGTTATACAATTGCCAGAGTCCAAGAGACCCGACCAGGCTAACAAGACAAGTGATCCCAACTATTGTCGCTATCACAGACTGGTAAGTCATCCCCTTGAAAAATGTATAACACTGAAAGAGAAAATTATGCAGCTCTTCAGAGACGGAAAGATTATCCTTGACTTGGATGAAACAGTAGCTACAAATCAAACTACTGTAATATTGGAGCAGCAAGAGGAACGCGAGGAACCAACGATGCATCATGGGTGGGATGTATGCATGTTGCAATTCGGGAGCCTTGAACCTGTTGCTATATGGTTTCAAAAGCCATTATCATCGATATCCCCAAAAGCAGGATTAGGTCCTCAAGATGAGAAGAATGTAGATGATGATGACGAAGGGTGGACCTTAGTCACACGCAAGAAGACGAAAAAACAAGTATGGCAAGCAGTCGAACATGTCCATCATCGACGAAAGCAATCAAAGAAGATGAGGTCCTGCATGTCTGATAGGGAGAGGAAGTCTGAAACAGTGGTCAAACCACGTGTCTTTCCTATCAATATGCCTAAGCAAAAATCGTTGAGTGATGTTGCTCTAGAAGAATTCCTTCCAAGAGATTTCTTGAACAATGTTACCGTATGTACCATTTCTGCAGTAGGTCATGATGATAAAGAAAAAGTAAAGGAAAACGAAGCGGATGATGCGGTACCATCACAACAATTGCAATCTTACCCTCAAAAGGAAAATGAAGTTGTAAAGGCTCTCAACGCCCTTCCCGCAAATATGGGGTGGAGACAAATCTTTCACCTGCCGAAAGAGAAGCGTCAGATAATACTCCAAGGACTTGATAAACCAGAACTATATGCTGGCAAGATGAAAGATGTAGGAGAGCTTGCAGAGCAGTCAACACAATGTGTCTCATGCAATGCAGCCTTGACCTTTTCAGATGAAGATCTGCTTCTTGGTTCCAAGCCTCACAATAGGCCGCTTTATGTGTCAGGCTACATTCGAGGACAAAAAGTCAACAGAATCTTAATAGATGGAGGCTCAGGAGTAAATCTCATGCCCAAAGCAACCATGAAAGAGCTAGGCATCACGGTTGATGAACTTTCTAGCAGTAGAACAATAATTCACGGTTTCAACTTAAATGGAGAGCGGGCTATTGGCATGATTCGTGTAAACCTTAGCATGGGTGACTTGTCATCTGAAACACTTTTCCATGTCATCGAGGCCAGGACATCATTCAAGTTATTATTAGGTCGACCATGGAAACATGAAAATGGAGTCGTTGCATCAACCCTCCATCAATGCTTGAAGTATTATCGCGGCGGTGAAAGAAAGATAAATGGAGACGCCAAGCCTTTCACTAAGGCTGACTCTTTTTTCGCTGACGCAAAGTTCTTTGAAGAAAATGGTACTTCTAGTGAGTTCATGCCAACTACCATTTCTTCAACTGGAAAAGGAGGTAAGCTGAAAGAGAATACCAAAGAAGATGTTGTTACGAGTCATATTAAAGAAAATGATAAGCAAGATATAGACAACGCTAGTAAAGCATCTACTCCCGTTACATCACCCAAGAAGCAAGAAATGCCACAGGAGTCTACCTCGCCAGTATTGCGGTATATTCCCAAGTCTCGCCGCAAAGAAGGAGATAGTCCTTTTGCAGAATGTCTAACAAATAGAGATCTTAAAGACAAAAGTAAACCAAGCCCAATGATCAAGCAAGAATGGATGGCGAAAGTCACCACACCTCTTCCAAGTTCAAACCAAATGAAAGTTATGAGACCTCCTCCAGTCGGTTTCGTCTGTTCATCAAACCAATCATCAAGCGATCAGAATGTGGGAATATTTGATTCCAACTCATATAAGCTACTGGCAAAGGCAGGTTACGACTTTACAAAACCAACTCCGCTTGGGAAAGTTGTAGAAGTTGAACCATATGGGCTTAACAAAACGCAACAGGGGTTGTTCAAGCAAGAAGGAAGTGATGGGGCATATTCTGCACCCGCTGACCGAGTCAACATATTGACCAAGGTCAAAGCCAAAAGACAACAAGTCAACAAGAAGGACGGCCTAGCCGACGAAGCATGCCGGCCTGTCACTTGGGTCTCGGCCTCGGCAACTAGCCAGCCGAGAGACATATCCGCGTACTCACATCCAGTCCCCTCGGCATGGAGTCAACCAGGCCCGCCGGCCTGCCATGGGTCACCCGGCCGAGGGTAAAACGGTCTTTCCACCTGCTCTGCCACTTGGCCACTTGGCCACTACGTGACAAAAGGTGAAAATTTATAAATACTCCACTTCTCTCATTGAGAAAAGGATCACAAATCAAACTAAAAATCACATAATCTGGTATAAACTCCCTTATCTCTCTACAATATACTTTGCCAAGTAACATACAACTTATCTCTTTAAGTTTACTGACTTGAGCGTCGGAGTGAGTACGTTCGGCCCCAAGCCGAGCCCTCAGTTTGTTCATCTTAAACAGGAAAGAGTGAAAGGAAGAGACGAGCAACGACATCATTCAACAAGCTTACGTGGTCACAATAACTGCTCCGAAATTACACCCGGAACAATTGGCGCCGTCTGTGGGAATAGATACTAAAATCTAGTCACCTCCCTTACAAAAAAAAAAAAACCAAAAACCAATTCAAAGAGCTAAAAAAGATGTCAAAACAGCCAGAACTTGTGAGTGTAGAAACTGAATTCTACCAGGATGAAACGTTCCCCAATTCTGAAATCGGGCAGTCTCCCACCGGCCGAGTCACTGAGCCGGTGAAGTATGGGATGCCAAGAGAGCCAGAAACACCGCTGCCCGCCGACCAAGTCACCGTCATGGGACATGTGGTCGATGCAGCCAAATTGAAGCTATTCCTGGACCTTATGGGTAGTACGCCGATTACCCCTGTCACTACGACGGGGGCGGCAGCGCACCCAAAGGTGACCAGGGCCCCTAGGGTGACTCCGAAGAACTTGTCCGGAGCGATACAAGGAGCCGGGCAAGCTAGGACGCCGGCGGAGCTCGTGTTGCCAGTGGCAGACCAAAGTCCTTCCCCCACCCGCGGGAGGGCAGCGTCTCCGCGGCAACAGCGAGGCCCGCCCCGAAGAAATGAAGAAAGAAGTCCGACTCACCAAAGTCGGACAATGAGAAGCCCTTCCCGACAGAGGGAGGCAAGCCGGACTAAAGGTGCGAGGAGCCGATCGCCGCGTGTCATTCGACACGTTGTCAGACAGCCCCTCAGTGCATATGTCCTCGACGTCCCTATGCCGACTAAACTGAAGCTGCCGCCCCTATCATACAAGGGGGATACCGACCCAACCGACCATGCCGAGGCTTTCGAGTCGTACATGTCGGTGTGGGAGCAACCCGATGAGGTGTGGTGCCGAGTCTTCCCAACGACCCTACATGGGATGTCACAGAGTTGGTACAAGGGGCTACCTAATGGCTCGGTATACTGTTATGCCGACCTAAGGGACAACTTCATAGCCCAGTATGCTTGCAACAAGCGAAGGGCCGTGGAGACATCAGATCTCCTGACTATCCGACAGGGGGAGGACGAGTCCCTCCGGAGCTACGTCAATAGATTCGACGCTAAGGTTCAGCAGATCCGAGAGCTGAACACTGAACTGGCGGCCTTCGCGCTGATGAAAGGCTTACCGAAAGGCGATTTCAAAAACGAGCTCATCAAGTGCGAGGACCTTAACCTAGACTCCGCCAGAAAGATGGCCGACCGAGCCATCAAGGTGGAAGACTATCACAAGACCTGGGTAGGCCACAGTGAAGCTGGGCACCCAGAGAGGAGGAGCCGCCGGGACAACGTAGATGAAGGACGCCGTGACGTTAATAGGTCACGGCCTGAGAGATTTAATAGGAAACAGAACTCGGCGGGCGCCGGGGGGAGTTCGGGACCATACACCCCGAAGCGGTACAACGGTCTCACCCCCCTGGTCAAAACACCGGCCGAGGTTTTTGCCCTAAGCAAGAATGAAGGGCAGAAATGGGCAAGGCCCCCCAAGGCGAGGGGGGACGGTGACCTTAGCCAGTTTTGCGACTATCACGGCCAACTCGGCCATAAGACGGACAACTGTCGGCATCTGAGGAACGCCATCGAGGAGCTGATCCGAAAGGGGGCCCTCAGCAAGTATGTAGCTGGAGGCCCGGAAACAAGCTCCGACGGGGCGAACAGAAAATCATTATTCCAGAGAATGGGAGTGATCCAGGTTGTCATCGGAGGAAACGAGAACGGTGGGTCAGCTAATGGGCACAAACGGCACTTAAATGAGCTTTACCAAGCCATCAACTTTGTGCCCACCACAGCGATCCCCGCTTCCACCGTCCCCGATATAACCATCGGAAGGAAGGACTACGAAGGAGTCGTTGCCCCGCACAATGACGACCGCCGGTAGTCCACTGGACATAACCAACCACTTGGTCAAGAGGTGCCTAATTGACACAGCGCCTACACAAACATCATGTTCGGGAATGCTTTCTCAACCTCGGTCAAGATTGAAGACCCGAGCCCCGCACTAACCCGCCGTACAGCTTCTCCGGGCCGGCCTGGTACCCCTGGGTCAATCGATCGCGGTGATGTTCGCCAAGCCGATGCGGCTAAGAATGTTTTATCTGAGTTCGTGGTGATCAACGGTTCGTCCGCCTACAATGTCCTTATAGGCCGGGTCACTTTGAGCGAGGCCGATGCTGTGATGTCCATCCGGGCCCTGACATTAATGTATGTCTCGGACCGGGGGGAAGCACAAAAGCTCGTCTCAAAGGACGAGAGAGACGAAATCGTCAACATCCAAGTATCTGCCAGAGGGTGCAACATGCAATCCCTCAAAGTGGCAAAGAAGTCAGAGAAAGGGAAGAGCCCATCCTTGCAACAGGAGGGCGAACGGATGGATACTAACATCGGCATGGTCGAAGGAGCCCAGACCGAAGAAGTGGAAATTGACCCAGAGCGCACCGTGACTATCGGTGCCGACCTGGAGCCAAAATTCAGAGCCGATCTCCTAGACCCGCCGAGGAAGAACAAAGATGTCTTCGCATACTCGAGCGGCGAGATGCCAGCGTGAGCGGAGGTGATCGTTCACAAGCCGAACGTGCTCTCCACCGCTCGCCCGTCAAGCGTAAGATGAGGAACTCCTCAGCCGAGAAGGATGAGGCCATCAAAGCCGAAGTAGACAAACTATTAGAGGCGGGCTTTATCATGCCTTGTACTTACCCTGAGTGGCTAGCAAATGTTGTAATGGTGAGGAAGTCATCAGGGGCGTGGAGGATGTGTGTTGATTTTACCAATCTTAATAAAGCGTGCCCTAAAGATTGCTATCCCTTGCCTCGAATAGATAGCTTAATAGACGCAACGGCAGGCTACACTATGCTGAGCCTGCTAGACGCCTTCTCAGGGTACCATCAGGTATTCATGGCCGAAGAAGACATGCCTAAGTGCGCATTCATCACCATACACGGCACATACATGTATAAAATGATGCCGTTCGGTTTGAAAAACGCTGGCGCAACTTACACTAGGCTGGTGGACAAAGTGTTTCAAGATAAAAAAGGGCGAAACATCGAGGCTTACGTCGACGATGCTATTGTAAAAAACAAGTCTGACAGCGAGCACTTGGCCGATTTGAGCGAGACATTTTGTTCACTAAGGAAGTATAGAATGAAGCTCAACCCAAAGAAATGCAACTTCGGTGTCCGGGCCGGCAAGTTCCTCGGCGTACTTGTCAGTGACAGGGGAATTGATGCCAATCCGGAGAAAGTCCAAGCAATACTGGACCTACCGGAGCCGAGGAATCGAAAAGAGGTTATGACGCTGACCGGGAGAATGGCGGCTCTTGCCCGCTTCATCTCTCGGTCAGCCGATAAGAGCACACCGTTCTTTACAGTGCTGAAAGGGAATAAAAACTTCAGCTGGGGCGAGCAACAGAGCACAGCTTTCAGGCAACTGAAAGCTCACCTTCTGACACTGCCAACCCTGTCCAGGCCGATGCTGGGGGAGACGCTATATCTATATTTAGCAGTTACCTCGACCACAGTCAGTGCCGTAATCGTCAGAGAAGAAAACAAGCAGCAATACCCAATCTACTTTATCAACCATACACTGCTGGCCGCCGAGAGAAATTACCCACTGATTGAAAAAGCGGCCTTTGCCGTCGTCGTTGCCGCAAGGAAGCTAAAACCCTACTTCGACGCACATCCCGTGACGGTCTTAACCGACCAGCCATTAGAGAAAGCCTTAGAAAAATTCGAAAAATCAGGCAGACTTATCAAATGGGCAGTGGAGCTATCCGGCTTCGGCATTCAGTACAAACCAAGGCCTTCGATAAAGGGGCAAGCGCTTGCAGACTTCCTGGCCGAGTGCACATATCAAGAAGAATTACATCCCGGTGTGTGGGAAGTATACACCGACGGGTCATCCACGGCGAACAGCTCAGGAGCCGGCATCCTTATCATCAGCCCAAACGGGGACGAGTTTGAGTACGCCTTGAAGTTTACCTTCTCGGCCTCAAACAACGAATCCGAATACGAGGCGGTGATAACTGGAGTCGAGTTAGCTAGAGCTGCCGGGGCGGAGCATGTTGTGTTGAAGACAGATTCACTCTTAGTGGCTAATCAAATCAGAGGAGAGTATGAGACTCGAGACGATGGGATGATAAGGTATCTGGAGAGAGTAAAAACTGACACCTCAAAATTGAAATCTTTCCAGATACAATGCATTCCAAGGTCTGAGAACAACCGAGCCGACGCTCTCTCAAAACTTGCCAGTTCAAGCATCAAGAATGTCAGTCGAACCGTGCTGGTGGATATCAGGAATGCTAAAAGCATCACTGAGACCGTCGGCATGGTGGGCGACATCGGAGCCGAGACGACGTGGATGACTCCGATAATGAAATACAAGCTAACAAAAGAGTTACGGGAGGACCGCAGTCTCTCGCAGAAGATAAGAAGGATCGCCGCAAGATACTTGGTGTTCGAAGGAGAATTATACAGAAGGTCCGTAATAAGACCACTCTTGAAATGTGTCGGCCCAGCCGACGCGGAGCTAATACTGACAGAGATTCACGAAGGCATCTGTGGACATCACATGGGGGCGAGAACGTTAGCCCACAAAGCTCTCCGAGCCGGCTACTTCTGGCCTACCATGCTTGAGGATTCCAGAGCGAAGACCAAGAAGTGTAAGAACTGTCAAATGCATGCTCCGGTGATACATGCTCCTTCTCGAGACCTGCAACCGGTGCTTAGTCCCCTTCCTTTTGCACAGTGGGGGATGGATTTATTAGGGCCATTTCCGACGGCCTCCGGAGGAAGAAAGTACATGATTGTCGCCGTTGACTACTTCACCAAATGGGTCAAAGCTGTCGCGGTACCTGCCAAGACCACGGCGGCCGTAAGAAAAGTGATTTGGGAGAACGTCATAACTCGTTTTGGGCTACCCCAAGTCATGGTATTTGACCACGGCCGAGAGTTTTGGAGCGACATGGTGATGAATTGGTTGGAGGAGCTCGGTATCAAATTTGCATACTCCTCCGTCTGCCACCCTCAGAGCAACGGTCAGGCGGAGGCAGCCAATAAAACAATACTGAACGGATTGAAAAAGAAGGTTGAAGATCTAAAGGGAAGATGGGCTGATGAGCTACCCGGCGTCCTGTGGTCCCTTCGAACCACGGAGAAAGAAGCAACAGGGTACAGTCCATTCCACCTAGTCTATGGGTCTGAAGCCGTCCTGCCAATTGAAGCATCGGTGCCGACGTTCAGAACGCAAACCTTTGACCCAGCCGGAAATGAGGAAGGCCTGAGAGCCTCCCTAGAACTGGTCGAAGAAAGTCGAGACACGGCACGGCTCAACTTGGCAGTGTATCAAAACCGAGTGAGAAGAGCATACAACCGTAGGGTCCACAAAAGGGACTTAAGAGTAGGAGATTTAGTCCTTAGAAAGTCGGCCGCAACCAACAAAGGAAACATCCATGGAAAGATGACGGCCAACTGGGAGGGACCCTACAAAGTGGTTGAAGAAATGAGGCCGGGTACATACCGGCTGACAGACATGGAGGGTGTTCCTCTAATGAGCCATTGGAACACGGACAATCTAAGGAAATACTTCGTATAGCGGCGGAGGTGTCCGAAGCCGTTGTGGGCACCCTAACGCATGATTTTACCTTATGAAGAATGATCCAAGTTTTCCATCAAAATACTTGTCCCCTCCATAGTCATGCCAACGAAGACGCCACGGCCAAGCCCGGGCAGTCACTACAAGTGCAGTTGATACTCGCGAAAGCGACCAACATGCTTAGGAACGTATAAGTACAGTTGAGACGCAAATCTAGCCGCCTCGGCCAACCGAAGGCCTGGCAGAGGAAGCGATCAATATGTCTACAGATACGAACGCTGTCGCGCCGTAACCTCGATTGCCTCGGCCAAAGCCGGGAGTGACGGGGACACAACGACCGATACGCTAATAGGAACGTATAAGTACAGTTGAGACGCAGTTCTAGTCGCCCCGGCCAATCCGGGAGTGGCAGAGGAAGCGATCAATATGTCTACAGATACGAACGCTGTCGAGCCGTAACCTTGTTTTACCTCGGCCAAAGCCGGGGGCGACGGGGACACAACGACCGATACGCTAACATGTTCACAACGGCGGTTGGGAAGCGCAAATCTGACCGCCTCGGGTGGTAGAGGAAGCGACCGACATGCCAACATGTTGACAAACGTTTAAGTACAGTTGAGACGCGCCTTCTAACTGCCTCGGCCAAGCCGAAAGTAAAAACGAAAAATAGCGCTCAATATGTTGAAACGTAAGAAGACAACTGGATGGAGGCAAAATAAACAAACTTTATTGAAAAATGTTTACAGGTGAGGCAAAACAAAGACGACGGCCGTCCCCATAGGGATAGCCTAAACACAACCTACCAAAGTTTAACAAAAACAAAAGGTACAACAAAAGGTTACAGACATAAGACTTGAAGCGCCAAAAGGATGGCAGGGAGGAAAGGCTCAAAAGTTGGCCCCCGAACAGCTGAAGCTGTCCGAAATGCCAGGTGAGTCTGGTAACGACCGCCCGTCTCCCTATGCCTGTTGCCCACCGGCAGAAGCAGTAGCATCACCGTCGGTGGACGGCGTAGAGGACGACTTGGCAGCTAGACGTGCCTTTGCCTTCTCAGCCTCCACCCTAGCCTCCTTCACCCTAGCATCATGGGCCGCCTTGGCCGCAGCCTTGGCCTCAGCTGCCTGAGCAGCCTTCGCCGCCTTCGCCTCATCCGCAGCCTTGGCCTCCGCAGCAGCCGCCTTCTCATCAAGAAGCCGGTCAAAATCTTGCCGCGGGAAAGTGCCTTCTGGAAGGAGCTCCTTAATCACATCCCTGGTAGCATCTTCAGCTTGGTCCCGGTACTGGGCACACATGTTAGGGATGATGACGGTTTTCAGCGTCTCAATATCCTTCTCCCTCTCAGCAAGGATAGCCTTTGTGCTCTTGTGCTCCTTCGCCTCGGCGCTATGCATGGCCTTCCATCTTTCCCTCTGCCCAACCATGGCCTCATAACCGCCCTGAAGTTTGTCTTTCTCCTCCCGCAGCTTAGCGGCATCGGCCAACGCAGATTCAACCTTGGCTTTCTCGGCCAGGACCGCCTTCTCAGCTTCCTCCTTAAGCTTTCGCTCAGCGAGGAGGTCCTTCATGGTGGCCAGGAAGTCCTTCTTCGTCTTCACGGCCTCCTTCTTAGCAGCGGCTAGCTCAAGCCTAAGCCGTTCAAGCGCAGGGGCAGCTTGAGCCATGACCTTTTCTTGCTCCATAATATGAGCGCCGGCTAGTTCAGTCCACTTCACCAGCCTCTTGGACAACCTTATGCCTTCCGCCACAAGCTGAGCGGGGGAAACCTTCTGGGATGAGGAGTCGACGGTGACGTTTTTACCGCCCGTCTGCTCAGGCTGCTTCCCCAATTGCCGTTCAGTGAGAACGACAGCCGGCGACGGCTGATCTACAAAAAACCCAAACAAAGCATCCATGTCAACATTCATTGACATGTCAGAGAGCCTGTCATCAGGAATGCCTAAAGAACCGGCTAAATCCGAGCCATGGGTTAGATCCGTACCAGTCTTGACCTTCTTGGATAGAGGGCCGGCTGAGTCCTTCTTTCCCCCCTGCCTCGGTAACAGCGGTAGCAGGCATTGTATCTTTTCTCTTATTTGAAGGAGGAGGACCCTCCACAACGGTGACCTCCTCTTCAACATCGACGACCACCACCTGCTCCTTTTGGACTACGGGGATTGAAGACGGATTTGGAATTGACGACGTGGCCGCCGTAGACGTTGTCTTTGGTTTCCGGCGCGGCACACGTCCGCCAATCTCCGCCTGAGTCGCCGCCACATCCATAGCTTTCAATGCCTGCTCCATTAGTTCGTGAGGGGCCTGCTTGCGATCACGCGGCTCAGCCTTAGGATGCAGCTCAACAACCTTCCCATTTTGGTCAAGTCCCAACTTCTTGAGGATCTCCACAGACAGATCCTGGCCAAACCGGTCTGCAAGAAACAAAGCAAGAGTTAAACAAAAGAAGTAAAACAAAGCTCAAACACAGAAGCATAAAAAGCAAAGATGGGCCTCATACCGACCCCACTCACCCTGGCTGAGGGCCGGTATGAGGCCGACATGGCAAAGCGGCTCGTCCTGAAGAACGATCTGCGTCGGGGGCATCCATCCCTTCGGCGTACCATCCTTCTCAGCCTCAAACAGCCTCATTGCCCGCGTTTCGTCCTCCTTAAGATAGACCTTCGAGGCGTCCATCTTAAGCTTATTCCGGGAGATATATTTATCATGCTCCCCCTTACTCTCGCACCGCAAATTGACGCGGCTCTGGAATGACCGAGGCAGTGGATAGTCCTCCGGAACCTCGACGTATACCCACCGCCCCTTCCAGTCCTTGCAAGATGACAACTTAGAAACGGTAACGTAACCCGGCTCCGTCTGCACGTTGTACCACCCCGTGCCACCTAGGGTAGACGGCCGAAGATGATGAAGCCGGCGGAACAGGTTAACCGTTGGGGCCTCCCCCTTAAACAAACAAACCCATACAAATCCAACGATCGTCCTAATGGCCAACGGGTGCAGTTGTGCCACGGCGACGTTCATAGCTTTAATTATAGCAGCAACGTGTACATTAAGAGGAAACCGGAGCCCATACTCCATGTGTCTGATGTACACGCCGATACAGCCTTTGGGAGGGCAACAGACTGCCTGATCACCCTTAGGAACAATAATTCTATACTCCCCTCCGAAGGAGTAATGGTCTTCAAAAAGTTCAGGACCGGAACAACTAGCGAACTTGTTCGTCCAAACACGATCGGGATTGATCGAGCAGGCGTCGCCGTGATCCAAGAAATGCGGCCTCTCCGAAACAGATGGGGTCGCCTCCTCATCATCATCTTCATCAGAAAAACCCTCCAAAAATTGCTCATCAATTTCAGGAGACGGCGACTTGGGACCCCCAAACCCTATCGGGGTGACAACCAGTGGCTCCTGCTCATCAGGACGCGACGGTTCGCCCCCCGGCGCAGAGGTACTGGGTTCAGCATCCACAGAAGACATGGTAGCAACAATTACTTAATAAATAAAAGATTGAGGAAAAATTTGATTGTTTACCTTGGAAGAAAATGTTACGCCGAGTAACGCTTTGAAGACTAGAGAGAAATTTCTTCGAAAAAACTAAGAGAGAGGAATTTTTTTTTGAGAAAATGAAGTTTGATGGTAAAAAAACGGGGCACACTGCTCTATTTATAGAGCAAAGCCCATGAAGCGGACCAATCAGAGCAAAGCCCATGAAACGTCCACCAATCAATGCCAAGCCACGTGTCAAGCATGCAGCCACGGAATGTCAATCGACATAACAGTTACCAATCTTCTTTGACACGCTTCCTGGTATCTACTTGCCAACGGCCTGCTGATCAACCAAGCTTGGCGGCACCGGCCGGGGGCAATCAAAAGCACACGGCACTCTCAAACCTTGGTCTCGGCCATCGCCGTTTCCTTTTCCACATTGGATGTCCATTACACAACCATGTGGAGGGGGGATATGGTACAGCCTGAACAGAACCAAGGGAACAGAACCAAGCCGAAGAAGAAGAAGCCGATGGAGAAGTTCAACATGCGCATAATATACGCTCAACACTCATCGAAGGTCCATACCACGGCATAGACTACGCTGGGGGCAAATTGATGGGGCATATTCTGCACCCGCTGACCGAGTCAACATATTGACCAAGGTCAAAGCCAAAAGACAACAAGTCAACAAGAAGGACGGCCTAGCCGACGAAGCATGCCGGCCTGTCACTTGGGTCTCGGCCTCGGCAACTAGCCAACCGAGAGACATATCCGCGTACTCACATCCAGTCCCCTCGGCATGGAGTCAACCAGGCCCGCCGGCCTGCCATGGGTCACCCGGCCGAGGGTAAAACGGTCTTTCTACCTGCTCTGCCACTTGGCCACTACGTGACAAAAGGTGAAAGTCTATAAATACTCCACTTCTCTCATTGAGAAAAGGATCACAAATCAAACTAAAAATCACATAATCTGGTATAAACTCCCTTATCTCTCTACAATATACTTTGCCAAGTAACATACAACTTATCTCTTTAAGTTTACTGACTTGAGCGTCGGAGTGAGTACGTTCGGCCCCAAGCCGAGCCCTCAGTTTGTTCATCTTAAACAGGAAAGAGTGAAATGAAGAGACGAGCAACGACATCATTCAACAAGCTTACGTGGTCACAATAACTGCTCCGAAATTACACCCGGAACATGAAGCTTTATAGAGACTAAAGCGGGGCTTGGTTATAAGTTTCCCACACCCGTGAAGATCAGTGCTCGTAGGAACAGAACTACTACATCTTCACAACATATCACAGTGGAAGAGGCTGAGGAAAATGAAGCAGAAGGCGTTAAAAGACCATCAACATCTTCAGTCTTTGACAGGATAAGTCCACCTGCACAGAGAGCCCGTCCTTCCATATTCGACAGGCTGGGGAGACCGAGTTCTACAACAAATCGTCCTTCTGTCTTCACTCGACTGGATAAACGAGGAACAAATGAATTTAAGTCGTCAACCCCTCCGCCATGCACAAGAAAGAAAGGTGCATTAAGTGATCGTTTAGGTGTTCGTTCAAACACGGTCTTCACTCATTTAGGAGCCTCCAATAATGATAGTGGTAAGACTCTTCTGTGCTCAACTTCCGTGGAAGAAAACGATGAAGAAGTAAACATAAGTGATGACTTGAGAAGCGCAATACCCTCTCGCATGAAGCGTTTGCAAGTGGTGGACATCATCCAGCATGAGCCACTAAAAGCACGAAGACGAGTATTAGTTCTCACTGGTCTGTCCTCAAACAATGTCGAAGAGTCTAAACCTCCATCTTCACACTCCCGTGCTGCAAAAGACTTGGAAATTGTGACTTCTTATCATATCACTGCAGAAGAGATACCTGATGACAACGAAGAGGTAGAGGCTGACAAGGCACCTAAAACACTTGAAGACGAGGTACAATCAACCATAGATGATTTAAAAGAACTAAACCTAGGAACTGATGAAGATCCTCGTCCAATCTACGTCAGTGCTCTGTTGACTAAAGAGGAAGAAGAGGAATACTACAAATTGTTGGTTGAGTACAAGGACGTCTTCGCTTGGAGCTATAAGGAAATGCCTGGACTAAGCCCAAAAATTGCAGTTCATCGATGGCAATCAGAAAAGGAATCAGTCCTAGAAAGCAATCTCAACGTCGCTTTAGGACGGAGCTTATACCTGAAATCGAAAAAGAGGTTAACAAACTCATTGACGCTGGATTTATCCGTGAAGTCAGATATCCTACCTGGATAGCCAACATTGTTCCAGTTAGAAAGAAAAATGGGCAACTACGTGTATGCGTCGACTTCAGAGATCTTAATGATGCATGTCCAAAGGACGACTTCCCTTTGCCAGTTACAGAATTGATGATCGATGCAACTACTGGCCACAAAGCACTCTCGTTCATGGATTGCACTGCTGGATACAATCAAATACAAATGGCGCCTGAAGATCAAGAAGCAACGGCATTTCGCACACCAAAAGGGATATTTTGCTACACAGTCATGCCGTTTGGACTTAAAAATGCCGGGGCCACATATCAGGGAGCAATGCAAAAGATCTTTGATGACATGTTGCATAAAACGATAGAGTGTTATGTCGACGGCGTGGTTGTCAAATCAAAGAAAAGAAAAGACCATGTTAAAGACCTTCAGACCGTCTTTGAGAGACTTAGAAAATGTCAACTCAAGATGAACCCACTCAAGTGTGCATTCGGCGTCACATCCAGGAAGTTCTTGGGGTTCGTGGTAAGGCATAGAGGCATTGAAATCGACCAGACAAAAATCAAAGCTATCAACAAAATGCCAGAACCAAAGACGTTGAAGGAGCTGCGCGGGTTGCAGGGACGTTTAGCATACATTCGAAGATTCATCTCTAACCTAGCAGGACGTTGTCAGCCATTCAGCCATCTTATGAAAAAGGATGCTCCATTCCAATGGGATGAAAAATGCAAAAATGCTTTTGATAGCATCAAGAAGTACTTGGCCAGTGCACCAGTGTTGGGGGCACCGATTCCAGGAAAACCGCTCATTCTATACATCGCCGCACAAGAACGATCGTTGGGGGCAATGTGTGCGCAAGAAATTGAAGACCGCAAGGAGAGAGCACTCTACTACTTGAGTCGTACCTTGGTTGGAGCTGAATTAAATTACTCGCCCATAGAGAAGATATGTCTTGCTTTGGTGTTCGCCATCCAGAAGTTGAGGCACTACATGCAGGCGCATACCATACACGTGGTCTCAAAAGCTGATCCAATCAAGTACATACTTTCAAGACCAGTCTTGTCTGGAAGACTTGCGAAATGGGCAGTGTTACTAAAACAGTATGACTTAGTGTTTGTGTCTCAAAAAGCAATAAAAGGTCAGGTTATTGCAGATTTCTTCGCTGATCATCCAGTCCCGACAGAGTGGGAACTTTCAGACGAACTACCAGGAGAAGAAATATTTTACGTCGACATTTTACCTCCATGGCAAATGTACTTCGACGGTGCTGCAAGACGAGACGGAGCTGGAGCAGGAGTTGTGTTCATATCTCCGCAAAACCATGTAATGCCATACTCATTTACACTCACACAGTTTTGCTCAAATAACGTGGCAGAATACCAAGCTTTGATATTAGGTCTTCAAATGGCAATTGAATTAGGCGTAATGGAAAGTATGCAGTACGTAAACAAATGAAATAGCTGAAGTTTACTTTATCTAAGGCTCCATCATCGTGCAAACATACACCTTTGTCAAAGAATTTAGTAATACAGCCAAGATTGATGGATCGTCCCTCGTGAATGAGTCTACGAGCTTCGTCATCTCTGAAAAATTTTGCGTGTTGCGCACCAGAATAAAGCACCATTCTTGGACCCCTCGGGCATGGTTCAACTTCATGATGTGTCCTTAAATAATGAGCAAGCCAGCTATACAAATAATGGGCAGGGAAGACGGAACCCGAATAACCAGGCTTGGGAGATGTAGAAATCATGTTGAGCCCTCGATAAATACTAGCTAACACTGGTGGTGCAAGACTAAATACTTCTCCACGAGCCATCAAGCTTGCAACCTCAAAAGTTTCTGGTCTAATAAGTCGATCTTGATTAAAGTACAAAGTTACATAACCATGATAAGAAGGCTGCGGATATGTTGTTTGCTTCCGACTTTCATGAACTATTCCCAATGACTCAAATATTTTTGCCTCTTCAAATGTCCGCATGCGGTTTTGGGTCAATTTTTCCAGAAGGGTTTCCCGTGAATTTAGGAGGATTCTTGCTCTCTCGTCGTCGCTTCAGGGGCATTTTATATACATGAGACCTCTTGCACCAAAACTCAATCCATTGCTGTGAAGTGACACCTTTTCCACCTGACTGCATTTTAAGACGATGATAAACAACCAGTAGGAAATGACATGCTCGGGGGATTACCCGAACACCTTGAGCATCAAGAGCATGTAAGTTGTCAAAACTAGGAACTGCTTCATCATAAATTGATCCAAGGATAGGCAAACCGCTGAGACGATGGAGATCCCATAGGGAAATAGAAAATTCTCCGAACATAGTATGGAGTGTGTTGGTAGTGGAACACCAAGCTTCGAGGAACGCACGCAAAATACAAGGTTCTCGGACATAAGAATATAATGAAGCATACACCGCATCATAAATTGAACAATTTTTTAGGACGGCTCCATATCTAGCAAGAACATCTTCGGTCCATTCCCAGTATCCTGCGATGTAAGTTGATTCTCCGGGAATTTGAATAACGCGACAACCCCATCTGGTATCTCCGGAAACGATTCTACGCCCCAAAAGTGGAAATATTTCATCTTGCATAGGTTGTGTAGGTAAAGTACTGATAAGCGTATGACCACGAGTCCCATAAGCGCTCGGCCTAGCAGGAATTGACATGTTTTCTTGAAAATCCGCCGGAGTAATGGTGTTAACCAGTTCACGTTGAGCACGCAATAATGATTTGTAAACAGGAAGGCTGGTCTCGGACTCTTCACCATGGTCACCATTGTTAATACACAAGTATTTTCGATCACCCTTGAGACGTTCGACAAAGTGCGCCATGTTGAGATATATACCTGTTTCAAAAAAAAGGGGTGTCTGTCAAGAGTGAATAATAAGCATAAAAGAAGCAAAGAAGGCAAAATATACATATTCACAAAGCATCTCATATGGCTACTACGTGACAATAAGCAGGACTACCTTACAAGAACAATTATAAACCTCTAGTCTGCTAGTCAAATAATCAAGTAACGATGATATCAGTCTCGCTTTCGAAAATTGCAAAGGAATCGGTCTCACTTTCGAAACTGCAAAGGAAAACAAGAAGATCCAAATCATAAAAAAATATATATATATGCTTCCTCAACGAATTAAAAAAAAAAGGGGCTACTGCAGATAGTGAAAATAGAGAATGCAAGATGGAGAACTAGCACAGCAAGAAGGTACTTTGCACATTTTTAAGATATACAAAGCATGGAAATGGGCTGAAAATCAAATATAAATCTCAACCTCAAGCTTAACACAAAACGGTCTCTTCATCATTCAAATAAAGACCAACGTTTCAACCTATAATTAATGCCATTACAAAATAAAGAATAGCATGAGTACCTGCCGGTGTCGGGGCTAAGAACAAAGAAAAAAAAAGCACTCAACAAAGCAGCTGTCCGAGTGTTTATACTGGTTTGTGGTTTCCAATCAGCTGCCAAAAGAACAAGTAACAAGTAGAAGAAGGGTTACGGTCTGGACGCCATGAAACTAAGAAAAGACCATGCAAATTCGGTGTACTAAAATGACGAAGCTACTACATATGTTAATTGTGAGACAAGAACAAAGCAAAAAATGAGATGCACACACAAGCAGACGTAAAGTCTTGTACAAATTGATAGAGAGGATGAACATGTAAACCCAAATTGCACAATCCCACCATATGGTTGTAAACTTACCTAAGATTGTTAAAAAAAAAAAAAGAGGAAAACTCACTCAAGTTTGTATCCATCTCATCATTTGGAAGTATAAAAGTGGCAGAAAATCAAATAGCAGGCCTAAGCTTAATACGAAGACGGTCCCTTCTCCTTTACGAAGACAAATGCTTCTCACCATAATTATTCATAATATTAGAAAAAGACTAATGAAGTATGCATCCCTCAGAAGAAGAAAAAAAAAAAAAAAAAAAAAAAAAGATTCGTAATTGTATACTACACTCTATGAACTAATGTGCAGGAGGAAAATTGAGTACCCTATAATTAAAAAAAAAAAACTCTGAAACCATGAAGAACCTTCTCTATTACATTACCCCTAAAGCCTTGGGAGGCAATATTTTAAGCAATGATATACAGTAGGTCTTCATCAAAAGTGGGGCTTGGGCTTGTTAACTTCAAACCAATATACCCCCTGACAAACCAGTTCAAAAAATATCTCGTTGAGAATCAAAGAGAGAACACTCGCAATTTTTAAGAATATCAGTCCGTCTACTGGAACTAAGTAGTAGCTAAATATCTTCCTAGCAAGCAAACTCAATCAAGAAAGAATATTAAGACACTCTCTTCCTATGTAAAGTACAACGAAAGTACCTCTGTTCTTCGACGTCGATGATATGGGCAGCTGCTATGCACAATAAAGAAACTAGTAATTACTTTACTCGCTCAATCGTCAGTGTCGTCCTGCTTTCGAGGAACAAGACGGCTCCAAAGAAAGTCGAAACAGTTCGCCACTCTCGATTCGACTTACACCTATCAAGCACAAATTCAAGTATTCATCTATCCATGAATAATTAACATAGCAATGGCTGCATAAGGAAAGGAGAAAGACAGATTTTTTAAATGGAATAAACACAAAGGAAGGAAACTGAACAACCTGAGTCAGTATCAAGCTTAATTCATAAAAGCTAAACAAGTGACCATATGAGTTCAAAAAAAAAACGTACAAGGAAAAAATGGTGATAACATGGTCAAGTATAAATATAAACCACAAGCAAGATTTAAAGGACCAAAGAATGAACAATGGAGTCATTAAGGAGTACCTCTTATTTGAAGAACGTAAAGCTTGTGTGAAATGTGATATAAAGATGCATACGTTGAGAAGTATATATAGAAGGAATTTATGATTAGAAAATTAAAGTGCTTGTCCTACAAGTAAAATCAAGCCGTTCCACCTCTTAAAGGAACCAGTAAAATAAGCTTTGGAGAATTTACTGGAATGATCAGGTCGGTTTAAAACAAATTCTGTTTTAGCAAATTGCTTACCCAAGAAGTTATGAGTATATATTCTTAGTTAAATGGGTAAATTCATTTTGTTTCAAAAAAAATGCTCGAGCAAATGGACAAATCGTTGACCAACTGGAGATAAAATTACCGGATTATAAAAATTCAAATATCATCCGTCAAGGTTACAAAATTATCTGGGAGGCGAAAAAATCAAGTGTCATTCGTCGAGGTTACAAATGACCAAGGTGATAAAAATTCAAATGTCCGTCAAGGTTATAAAATAACCAGGGTGTTAAAAATTCAAATGTCGTTGAGGTTATTTAACGATTACAAAATGATCAGGGTAATAAAAATTCGACTCTTACCCGCCAAGGTTACAAAATGGCCAGGGTGATATAAATATCGAGAGGAGTCGCCAACCATCCGCCAAGTCAAATAATGACAGGATGGCCGAAAAAAAAAATGCTATTGATGCAACATGATGGACGGTCGTCGACTTCCAAGTCAAACCAAAAGAATGTGTCGAGACCCCGCCACGCTGAAACACTTCAAAAGTGGGCATGACAAGGTCTCGAGGGGGCAATTTGTAGGCATTAAAATTTTATTTAAATGTCGAAAATACAGAAATTAATTAATTTGAGTTAATAATAAATAAATTACTCAACTTAATTATTTTTGTCCCTTTTAAATCAAATTTGGGTCATTCTGAGTTATTCGGGTCCAAACAGAAGTCAAATTGGGCTAAAATTGCAAACGGGCCAAGAAATGGGCCCGCAACCCTAAGCCCAAGAAAGCCCGGACTTTTTCTATAAATAGAGCGAAGTTCATTCATTTCAAAGGATAGAAAAAACTCGAAGAAAAGAAAAGCTCTGGAATTCTCTCTGAAAATCTCGTGAAATTCAACGTAAGCAGTCAACAAGCACAACAAATTCGTGCCGCCTGCGCAAGAAAACTCAAACATTCAAACTCGAATATTCAAACATTCAAACATTCAAGAGAGACTCAAGTCGTCCGACCCTCTCAAGAATACAAGTCAACGTCGCGCGTAGAGTGCATACACCCTCTACACGCGCACCCCCTACGTGGATCGTGCACGCGTACCCTGTTTGTTTAGTTAGAATCAGAGGATTATTAGAGATTGTACACGAACTTTTCTGATATTAATAAAAACTCATTTTGTTTCCTTGTTTTGTATTTCAGTTATCGCGATACAAAATTTGTCGTTACAGGCGCCACCCTCTCACATGGGGTGAATGGAGACCCCTTCAATAAACAATTGTTGTGATAGGGTGGCACCCAATTTGGGCGTCACCCGGTGGCGCCCTATCACTATCCTATTTTATAAAGGTATAGAATCTGTTAAATGGGAGTGAATACCAAATAAAGATTAGTTTCTATTTTATCATTATTTGTCTTATTGTTATACGGAGTATTATCCTATTCATTAAGGGTAAACGTTAGAAAATGAACATTTTTAGCTACACCCGAAGTAATAAATTGGCTAAGATGTAGAGTGATGTAGACTATATCTAGTAAAACTAGCTAATAAGCAAGTTAGAACTAACCTTAAAAACTACTCCGTACTGATTCGACCCCATCTTCAGTTTTGTATATTGTTAATTTTATGCGTAGAGATTCAGTTAGTGGCATATACCACACAACAATCATACACGTAATCCCTTATCCTTTCCCTGCACGCGTTTACTGGCTTAAGTATGTTAAGGCTGGAGTTCTGAGATGAGGGAGCCTTCTCACCCAAAACCGACATTAGAGGGCTCCCAACACACATACACCAGGTTCATTTTAATTTGACACCCTATGTTCATTTAGTTCATTGGTTCAGGTTCCAAAATCGTCGCTCTGATGATACCACTTTGTAACACCCCCACTTACCAAGGAACCTTAACAAGACCTTCCCCAGTAAGTAAGGGCGTTACCATCTCGGTTACCCGAGGTAAGTATATAAAAATGTATTATTACAATTATACAACATGTCAAAAGAAAATCCCCCGACATTACTGGTGAGACTCCTAGCAAAACGTCAGCGTGGCGACTCGATCCCATCCGTATCCCACAAGCAACATCAACATCCAATCTGCTAAATCACTGCTCACCATCCCCGAATGGATCGCCAAAGTTTTGAAAACATAAAACGAGGTCAGTCAACTGCATAACCAAACAATGTACGTAGTGGAAACATCTATAGTAAAGCAATCTGTCAACCACCACCTCCAACAACCACCAATCACTGATTACTCATCGCAACAGGTAACCCACACCGCCGGTGGGGGACTGCAGTCTTGCCCACCAAATTCCCGCTCATCACAACGAGCGAACCGAGATCATTAATGTGCACATCCCCCTGATGACGAGAGACACAAGAGGCGAACATGGGAATGAGACCATCTCTCAACATGGCTCACAAAAAATCTCAACCACAACCATCACCACCCCTCTAACCAATCTCCACAATATCAACAACAATGGTAAACAAGAAATAACAACCGCAATACACATAAACAATTACATAATCGACTGAGTAGGGGAAACCCTACCTTTGTAAAGCCATAGAACGCATCCATCGTCACGTCACGCAAGACTCCTTATTGTATCCTATAACAACAATCGTATCCTATCACTAAACTACTCAAAGCTACTGAAGAAAAGATAATCAATCACAAACTCACCTTGAAGAATAACCGATGCTGATGACGGCGACAACCCTGACTCGACGACCTCAAGCATAGACTGTCTACTTCCCCTGATAGGTTCATGGTAGGGTGACATGTGACAAGGTTGTCAGAGATAAAAGGTTAGAGAGAGTATTAGGTTTAAGAGGTGACGGAGAAATAAATGAAATGTTATAAGTCACGACGTCCGCGAAATATAAACTATTGCGCTGACTGTGGACATGGCCCACCTGCAAGCCCATTTCGATCTGTGGACAGGCAGCGGTCTTTTGAAAGCCACGCTTGGCGGCGTAAAAATGCTTTCGACCAGATCGTTTTAGATCGGTCGGTTTCGTCTCGGTAAGGGTCTCGAAACGATTAGAGATGTTCGGAGTCGCCACCAAGCATTTGTGGGATGCTTGGAACCCGTTCGAATCCACTTTATACCTCGGTCAAACGAAGCACAAAGCAGTGTTTGACATAGGTGCTAAAGATAAGGAATCGTCCCTCTTTAGCATCCTATCTCTAGAATGACTCTCGTACGCCCTGGATAAGGTCGTCCACTATCCAAAGTTTCTGAGTAAGAGGTGAAGGTACGTATTGGTAAGCCCCTTAATCAGACACCCAATCCCGCCCATGGCAGCGCCTCTCTTGATCGATCTTGGTTGGTTGAATGCAAAAGTTGATAAAACAGTTTAAATGCATGAATGCGCATCCAATAATTTAAACCTAACATGTGAGAGCTTTCTAAGTCGGTTGATTTAATCCAAGTATCAAGTATAAGATGTCGGGTTGGATTAATGATTGATTTGCATGCAAGACGGAAGTTAAACACCCATTTACCGTATTAGGTTTATGGTGCATAACGTGATCCATTTG
This sequence comes from Silene latifolia, assembly GCF_048544455.1. NCBI lineage: Eukaryota > Viridiplantae > Streptophyta > Magnoliopsida > Caryophyllales > Caryophyllaceae > Silene > Silene latifolia. The sequence continues at coordinate 105,672,534 of NC_133529.1, read as the reverse complement.
TCTTAGTAAAGCATTTTACAAATATGATTTTTGAATGAGCAAATAGTCATCTGATCCGTCCTATATTCGGGCTAACCGAAGTCGGGATCGTCCTAGACTAATGCTGGAAAGGGAACAGGCCATGTGCCAGGCGGCCATATGAGGCGCGAGCATGCCGGCGATGTAAGGGGGGCCTCCCCTGGTTTTGAAAATAAGAAAGGAAAGGCCTGTTTAGGCGCGGGTCAGTCAACGGTTACATGTCGTGCTCTGACCATTTGAAAAACGTTTATAAAACGTATTGAAAAATGGGTATTTGACCCGATTTGGTTTGAAAGGGTCGTCTAGACCGTATTTGTTGATTTGAAGATCGGGACTCGAATAATCATCATTATTTTGATGACATTCGGTGTCGGATTCGACTTGACAAGCTTGACATGAATAGTTTTGAAAATAATTATGAACTAATTGTTTTAAGTTCATTTGAATATAATTAGTCGATACTCGTCATCGTACCCGGGTTAAAATCCGGCATGGTATGTAGAACCAAGGATGACTTTGTGTTGGTGACTAATATGCTTGTTTTGAAAATATAAAGAAATGATGAAAGGCTTTAAAATACCTCCCAAAATGTAAAGAAATGAAATAAAAGGCCTTAAATACCTTTTAAATGTTATTAACCAAATATTATCACCGAAACACGGATTTAACCGTCATGGTATGAGGAACCAAGGGTGAAAAATGTTTTATGGTTAAAAACAAATGAAATAAATTAAAAAGGTTTGAAAATATTTGAAATGGTGAAAACCGATTACAAATATGAAAATGGATTAAAGGGGAAAGACGAGAACAAACACGGTTGAGTTCTGACCTGGGCACCCCATTGAGGCGCGAGCCTATGTGCACAATAAGGGGCTTCTACCTCAGGCTAAAACTCAGTTTTGGCTCGTTTATCCCATGTTTTGGATCGTGTTATGCGTGTTTTAGCATGTTATAGTCATAAAACAAATGAAGACATGATAAAAGAAGGATTTTTACACCCTCATACACGTTTGGTTATGGCGAGAAACCGATGTAAGTGTAATAACTCGTTTGGTCGGAAAAGACTCGGTTTAAAACCGTTTTGGTAAGTAAAAAGAGTGTTTTATTAAGATTAGTGACGGTGTAGTGGTCGAAGTGGTCGGTCAAGTGATTTAATGCACGATGACGGTACCAAACAATGTGTAAGGCTTGTATTTACGATCGGTAGGTGGTAAATACGCGTCGGATTGTGACTTAAGAAGTCGAGTCGAGAATTTTAAGGGAGAAAAGAGGGGGCGGACACTCGCGTGATTTCTCAAATGGGGGCATTTGAGGGGTATTTATAGGAAAATGAGTGGTTGTGTGAGTTTTGAGCGACGTGGCCACCTGGGCTGCTCAAAGAGGCGCGAGCCACGTCGCGGGTCTTCGAGTTGTCCTGTCACTTTCACACAAGTGCAATCATGATTTGTTCTATCCTAGGATTTGTAGTCACATGTTTGGTACTTGACCATTCATGAATCCGAGAAATCTTAGTGTTCCGGGTGTAATTCCAGAGCAGTTATTAGTTACCACCCGTGCTTGTAGAATGAGGTCTTGGCTTGAATCCTCCTTTCGGTCTCCTGAAACGATGAACAAACTGAGGGCTCGGCTTTGGACCGAGCGAACTCACTCCGACGCTCAAGTCAGTTAACTTAGAGAGATAAGTCGTGGTTACTTGGCGAAGTATATATTGTAGAGAGATAAGGAAGATATTACCAGATGAATAGTGATTCTTAGGTTAAATTGTGGATCCTTTCCTAAATGAGGGTTGAGGAGTATTTATAGACTTTCACCTTTTGTCACGTAGTGGCCAAGTGGCCAAGTGGCTAGCAGGTGGAAAGACCGTTCTACCCTCGGCCGATGGACCCATGGCAGGCCGGCCGAGGGGTCTTTGGATATGAGTACGCGGATATGTGCCCCGGCTGGCTGGTTGCCATGCCGAGACCCAGGTGACAGGCCGATGGGCTGCATCGGCTAGGCTGTATAAGTCGTTGACTTGCTGTGGATATCTTTGACCTTGCTCAATATGTTGACTTGGTCAGCGGTGCAGAATATGCCCCATCAATTTGCCCCCAGCGTAGTCTATGCCGTGGTATGGGCTCCGATGTATGTTGAGCGTATATTCTGCGTAAGTAATTTGCAAAAAAAATTTCTGCATCGGCTTCTTCTACTGCATCGGCTTCTTCTACCTCGGCCTGGTTCTGCTTAGGCCGTACCATATCTTATCCCCCCTCCACATGGGTGTGTAAAGGACATCCGATGTGGAAAAAAGAAAGTGACGCTGGCCGAGACCAGGGTTGAGAGTGCCGGTTGTTTTTGATTTCCCCCGGCCGGTGCTACCTAGCTTGGTTGATCATGTGGCCGGCGGAGAACAGATACCTAGGAATTCGTTGAGGAAGATGAATAGGCAAGGAGATATGAATGGGCGTGTTGAAGACGTTTGGTCACTGTTGCATTGATTGACGTTCAACTGTTACAACGATTGACATTCCGTGGTTGCATGTCTGACACGTGTCTGTACGCTGATTGGTTGACGCTTCATGGGCTGTGCCCTGATTGGTCCTTCTTCATGGGCTTTCCCCTATAAATAGGGCAGTTATTCCGTGAAATTGGCCACCAATTTCATTCTCCAAAATTTTCTTCTCTCTAAACTTTCAAGGGCTTCTTTTTCTTCTAATCTTCAGAGTTGTTACCTCGGCTGGTGCTTTTCTTCAAGGTAAACAAACAAATTTTTCTCAACTTTTTAACTTGTTAATTGTTGCTACCATGTCTTCTGCTGACGCCGGACCCAGTAGCCCTACGCCGGGGGGTTCCCTGTCGCGTCTTGATGAAGAGGGGGTACTAGACGCCATCCCGTTAAGGTCCGGGGGTCCTAGGTCTCCTTCTCCCGAAGTTAATCCACAAATTTTGGAGGAATGGGAGGATGAAGATGATGATGCTGATGATGATGGTGATGAGAGGACTCCTTCTGATGGGGAGAGGCCGCATCTCCCGGATCACGGCGAGGCCTGTTCGACTAGTATTGATCGTGCCTGGTTCGATAAATTCGCCCGTTGTTCCGGTGAAGCTCTTTTCGAGGGTCATTTCTCCTTCGGTGAGGGGTACAAAATTGTTATCCCCGAGGAGGGTCAGGCGGTCTGTTGCCCTCCCCCGGGCCATATCGGCGTATATATCAGGCACCTGGAGTATGGGCTCCGGTTTCCTTTGAATGAATACGTCTCGGCCATCGTCAAAGCTATGAACGTCGTTGTGGCTCAACTGCATCCGTTGGCCGTTAGGACGATAGTCGGCTTTGTGTGGCTCTGTCTCTTCAGGGGGGAGATCCCAACAGTTAACTTATTCCGCCGCCTTCATCATCTTCGGCCGTCAATCTCTGGTAAAGTGGGGTGGTACAGCGTGCAGACGGAGCCAGGCTACGTCTCTGTGTCCAAGCTTACTTCTTGCAAGGACTGGCAACGGCGATGGGTGTACGTCCAAGTGCCGGATGATTACCCATTGCCTCGGCCTTTCCAGAGCCTTGTTTACTTGCGGTGTGAGAACCGGGGAGAATATGAGAAATGTATCTCCCGGGGTAAGGTTAAGATGGACGCTTCGATGGTCCCTCTTACTGCGGATGAGAAGCGGGCGTCAAATTGTTGATCTTTGAGAAGGGATGGCTGCCCCCGACTCAGATTATTCTTCAGGATGAGCTGCTTTGCCGCGTCGGCCTCATACCGGCCCTCAACCAGGGTGAGTGGGGTCGGTGTGAGGCCCATCTTTGCCTGTTATGTTCCTGTTTTAGAGCTTTGTTTTACTTCTTTTATGTAACTCTCGTTTGATTTCTTGCAGACCGGTTTGGCCAGGATCTGTCTGAGAGGACCTTGAAGAGGTTAGGGCTTGATAAGGACGGGAAGGTCGTTCAGCGGCATCCTACGGCTGACGCGAGTGATCGTAGACTGGCTCCCAACGAACTCATGGACAAGCAGCTGAAGGCACTGGATCCGGCGGCGGCCCAAGTACGGGTTCTCGGAGGCGTGCCGAAGAGAACAAAGAAGGCGGCGTCTAGGTTGGCGACGGCGTCTGTGCCAACTCCCTCTTCGACCCCAGCGGTTCAGAAGGAGCATGTGGAGGTCGTTGATATCTCTGGGGAGGTGGTGACCGTTGCGAGGGGCCCTCCTCCTCCAAATAAGAGAAAGGAGCCACCGTCTGTTTCCACCGTTGCCGGGGAGAAGAAAGACTCAGCCGGCCCTCCATTCAAGAGGGTCCAGACTGGTACGGATCTAACTTGCGGTTCAGATTTAGCTGGTTCGTTGGACATTCCCGATGACAGACTCTCTGATGTGTCAATGCATGTTGACATGGATGCTCTGTGTAAATTTTTTGTAGATCCGCCGTCGGCAGTCGCCGTTCTCACTGAGCGGCAGCTAGAGAAGCAGCCTGAGAAGGCGGGCGATAGAAGTGCCACCGCTGACTCCTTGCTTCAGAAGATTCCCCCCACCGAGCTTGTGGCAGAGGGTACGAAAATATGCAAGAGGCTGGCGAAGTGGACTCAACTAGCCGGCTCCCACATTATGGAGCAAGAAAAGGCCATGGCCCAAACTGGGCCATTGATCGAACGGCTTAAGCTTGATCTCTCCGCTGCAAAGGGGGAAGCCGGGAAGGCTAAGCTGGACCTCCTTGCTTCCCGAAATCGTGAGGAGGAAGCTGAGAAGCGGCTATTGGCCGAGAGGGCCAAAGTTGAGGCTGCTGATGCCGCCACCGCCAAGTTGATGGAGGAGCGGGACAGGTATAAGGGCGCTCATGACGCCGTGGTTGCCAAAAGGGAAGAGTGGAAGGATATGTTCCATGCCCAGTCGGAGGCGCACAGGGACACAAGGGCTATCCTTGCTCAAAAGGAGAAGGATATTGAGATGCTTCAAACTGAGCTTATCCCTAAAATGTGCGCCCAATTTCGGGACCAGGCCGAGGAGGCGACCAGGAGGCAATCAAGCTCTTCCCGAAGGCTCCTTCCCGTGGGAAAAATTTGACCACTGGATGAGATGGCCGATCTTTGCGAAACAGGGGCTGCGGAGAAGGCGGAGGCGGCGAAGGCGCTCGAGGCAGTGAGGCCAAGGCCAAGGCGGCCTATGATGCAAAGGTGAAGGAGGCTGAGAGGCTAAAGGCACTTGAAAATGTCGAGCCTTCTCCTGACCCGGCCACCGAAGACGCTGCTGCTACCGATGGAGGGCAGCAACAGGCATAGGGAGACGGGCGGTCGTCACCAGACTCACCCGGCATCTCGGATAGCTTTAGCTGTTCGGGGGCCAACTATTGAGCCTTTCCTCCCTGCCATCTTTTGGCGCTTCAAGTGATATGTTTGTAATCTTTTGCTTTTCTTTACCTTGTTTTGTTTGTAAAACTCTTGGTAGGTTGTGTTTAGGCTTATCCCTATGGGGACGGCCGTCGTCTGTATTCTCCTTTCAGTTATCTTCAATAAAGTTTGTCTTATTCGCCCTCGGCTTGGCCGGGGCTTTTTTGATCACCATACTTCACTTGTCTTCTTGCGTTATTAATTGAGTGCCTTCGTTTTTACCGTCGGCATGGCCGAGGCAGATAGAATGCATATCTCAACTTTTTAACTTGTTAATTGTTGCTACCATGTCTTCTGCTGACGCCGGACCCAGTAGCCCTACGCCGGGGGGTTCCATGTCGCGTCTTGATGAAGAGGGGGTACTAGACGCCATCCCGTTAAGGTCCGGGGGTCCTAGGTCTCCTTCTCCCGAAGTTAATCCACAAATTTTGGAGGAATGGGAGGATGAAGATGATGATGCTGATGATGATGGTGATGAGAGGACTCCTTCTGATGGGGAGAGGCCGCATCTCCCGGATCACGGCGAGGCCTGTTCGACTAGTATTGACCGTGCCTGGTTCGATAAATTCGCCCGTTGTTCCGGTGAAGCTCTTTTCGAGGGTCATTTCTCCTTCGGTGAGGGGTACAAAATTGTTATCCCCGAGGAGGGTCAAAGCGGTCTGTTGCCCTCCCAGGCCATATCGGCGTATATATCAGGCACCTGGAGTATGGGCTCCGGTTTCCTTTGAATGAATACGTCTCGGCCATTGTCAAAGCTATGAACGTCGCTGTGGCTCAACTGCATCCGTTGGCCGTTAGGACGATAGTCGGCTTTGTGTGGCTCTGTCTCTTCAGGGGGGAGATCCCAACAGTTAACTTATTCCGCCGCCTTCATCATCTTCGGTCGTCAATCTCTGGTAAAGTGGGGTGGTACAGCGTGCAGACGGAGCCAGGCTACGTCTCCGTGTCCAAGCTTACTTCTTGCAAGGACTGGCAACGGCGATGGGTGTACGTCCAAGTGCCGGATGATTACCCATTGCCTCGGCCTTTCCAGAGCCTTGTTTACTTGCGGTGTGAACCGGGAGAATATGAGAAATGTATCTCCGGGGTAAGGTTAAGATGGACGCTTGATGGTCCCTCTTCTTTGCGGATGAGAAGCGGGCGTCACTTTTTTGATCTTTGAGAAGGGATGGTTGCCCCACTCGATTATTCTTCAGGATGAGCTGCTTTGCCGCGTCGGCCTCATACCGGCCCTCAACCAGGGTGAGTGGGGTCGGTGTGAGGCCCATCTTTGCCTGTTATGTTCCTGTTTTAGAGCTTTGTTTTACTTCTTTTATGTAACTCTCGTTTGATTTCTTGCAGACCGGTTTGGCCAGGATCTATTTGATTTCTTGCAGACCGCGTCGGCCTCATACGTGACCGGTTTGGCCAGGATCCCCACAGACGGCGCCAATTGTTCCGGGTGTAATTCCAGAGCAGTTATTAGTTACCACCCGTGCTTGTAGAATGAGGTCTTGGCTTGAATCCTCCTTTCGGTCTCCTGAAACGATGAACAAACTGAGGGCTCGGCTTTGGACCGAGCGAAGTCACTCCGACGCTCAAGTCAGTTAACTTAGAGAGATAAGTCGTGGTTACTTGGCGAAGTATATATTGTAGAGAGATAAGGAAGATATTACCAGATGAATAGTGATTCTTAGGTTAAATTGTGGATCCTTTCCTAAATGAGGGTTGAGGAGTATTTATAGACTTTCACCTTTTGTCACGTAGTGGCCAAGTGGCCAAGTGGCTAGCAGGTGGAAAGACCGTTCTACCCTCGGCCGATGGACCCATGGCAGGCCGGCCGAGGGGTCTTTGGATATGAGTACGCGGATATGTGCCCCGGCTGGCTGGTTGCCATGCCGAGACCCAGGTGACAGGCCGATGGGCTGCATCGGCTAGGCTGTATAAGTCGTTGACTTGCTGTGGATATCTTTGACCTTGCTCAATATGTTGACTTGGTCAGCGGTGCAGAATATGCCCCATCACTTAGTATAAAAGGCTTTGAATGTTTTGTTTTTGGTGGTTGACTCGGTTTGACTCGTTATTGGAGTCGGGATTTGAATTTTTGAGTCGGTTTTTGGTCCGGTGTCGGTTTTGACTCTAGTTAGTGTCATTGCGGCCCCGTCGTTGTGCATTAAACACTCCAGGTACTTTTGAAAAGTTTTGAAATGTTTTATTTTCGAAATCGTTTTAAGTTTTCCGACGTAAAGTTGTACACAAATTGTCGATCAAACGCCGCGATTCCAAAGCATGTTATAGTCCGATAATCATCGGGTGTTTGTTGGAGCCTCAGCAGATACTGGGTATCTACACTGACACGCTGATACTCGGTCGAGTAAGCACCTACTCGATCGACTTACACTTACTCGATCGAGTCACCATTACTCGGCCGAGTAACAGCTACTTGGTCGAGTTCCAAGTCCGTTCCTTGACCATGCACATCTCTTGTATCCCATGTCTCACAAGGGTCATCAGTCATCACGGTCAAAGAATTGGTCAACGAGCCCTTAAAATGGCGGGTATTACACTTATGGGGGGTGAACCCGGAGAAGCGAGGCCTCAGCCTTGTATCTTGGGATATGGTCACGAGATTGAAGTAGAAAAGGGGCATGTGGATTCGTTCTATGAGACAGGTAAATGTGGCTTTCATGGCGAAGTTGGGGAGGAGGATGTTGTCGGAACCGAATTCTTTGTGGGCTCGATTTCTAAGGCACAAATATTGTCAAGGACGTTGTGATATAAACTGTTCGAACCAAAGCAAGCTTGTTCGAATGTATGGCGAGGAATCATAGAAGTTGTTGACACACTTAAAAGAGGTGTGAACTCGTTAATTGGCAATGGAAAAACCACGGTTTGGGCTTAAAGCTGAGCTACTGACCGTCAACTGGTGGAGTTCGTTACGACGGACATCCCCTTCCAATTACAAGACATCTATGTTGATGACATGTGGATGATAACACGAGTTGGAAATGGGAGCTTTTGCTGAGTATCTCCCAGCCGAAATATTACAAACCATTGCATCATACGAAAGTGGTAGGAGACATCGACAATGGTGATGCTTTATATTGGGTACAAAGTCCGTCGGGGAGTTTTACAATAAAATCAGCGATAAGTTTAATTATAAATGATGATTTTGCGGACCTGAGAGCTTTTGGAAATTGCCATGGAAGATGTGGGTTCCTCAAGGAATCCGTCTTTTCTTATGGTTAATTCTACATGATAGAGCAATGTCTAATGTGAATCGAGCAAGACGAGGATTTGTTGACTATCCTACATGTGAGAGCTGCGGCTTAATTAAAGAGACAACGCTTCATCTTCTTCGTGACTGTGGAGAAACACGTAAGGTATGAAGTTTATTTTCCTCATCTATTTCGAATCAACTTTTTGAGGAAGGTTCTTTGCGTAATTGGGTTGTTTCGAACCTTTCGGTCCCTAGAACAATGGGTTCAGATACGTGGCCGACTTCTTTTAGTATTGTTGTGTGGTGGATTTGGGGGTGGCAGAATTGTCGGAGTTTGGGATGGGCTGATGATATCCCAACGAGCACTTTCACGTTCCTAATGCAACGAATTTGGGAAGTAAAGAATGCAAAGGAATCAATCGACTTGCTAGTAGAGTCGAACAGAACTCGTTGCCACAAAATGTTTGTGAGATGGGTTGCACCACCGGAAGGGTGGGTTGTTCTTAATATTGATGGTGCATCAAAGGGTAACCTAGGAATATTGGGGGCAGGTAAAGTTTTTCGAGACTCGGTTGGGATTATGCTACTTGCATTCACGGAGAGACTAGGCATGACAACGGTCACAAGAGTGGAATTAATGGCTGTAAAACGTGGGTTAATGCTTGAGAGGTTGTTTCCCACTTAGTTATCCAGACGGATTCCCAAGTAATAATTAAGCCGATGGGCGCGAAATAAGAGCTGCCATCCGCTCATTCCCATCTAGTCCAAATTTGTAGATGTTTTTTTAATGATTACCCTTGGAACATTGAGGTGCATCACATTTATAGAGAAGCGAATGGTTGCGCAAATTGGCTAGCAAATGTGGGAGTGGCTCAAGCACAACATGTGGTGATTTGGGGATTGGATGACATCCCCGACCATCTTTTCCGTTTGATGCAACAAGACATAAGAGGAGTGAGTGTCTTGGCCAGGTTAGTACCATTTTATGCTTTTTAGTTTGTGTTGTGTTTTATTTCCGTTCATTTTATATACTCCCTCTTATTCTAGATAAACCTCCCTATTCATGGGAGGCACTAGAATTAAGGAGAGGGATTAAAATAAGGTAAAGTATTGTAGCGGGGTTTTGTAATTGGAGAGATGGAAGGTATTGTGGGGTATTATTGTGGGTGAGGTGATTAAAATAAGTATTGTTGTGGGGTAAGTTGATTAAAATAAGTATTGTTGTGAGTTGAGGTGGGGTATTGTTGTGGGATAAGGTCATTAAAATAAGTATAAAACTTTACTAAATAAGGTAATAGGGAAGATATTGTGAATAGATGAAAAAGGAAAGAGGGAAGTTTATGTAGAATAAGAGGGAGTATTTTGTTTGTGTGTGATTCATTTCTATTTTGGGTTTAAAAAAAATGAAAGCAAATAATTAGAGTAGAGAGTCCATTTTTGAAATAATGGTCAAAAATAAAATATTTGTCGTTTTGGGTCGGTTTTGAAAATATTTGTCAAAATGGTGTCCACGTAGGCTCGGGATTTCTAGACCTGAAACACGCCACTACTAAAGGCGTGTTTTGTGAAGGAAACACGCCATTAGTAGTGGCGTGTCTTTACAACAATTTTTTTCCTCAACTGACTGAACTTAAAAAAAAAAAAAAAAATTATATAAGACACGCCATTAGGGGTGGCGTGTTTCCCCTCCGAAACCCGCCATTCCCAATGGCGTGTTTTTTTAGTCCATTTTTTAATGAAGTTTCTTTCCGTACTCATTATAAACACGCCATTGGTAGTGGCGTGTTTTAGGTCTAGAAATCCCGAGCCTACGTGGACACCATTTTGACAAATATTTTCAAAAACGACCCAAAACGACAAATATTTTATTTTTCACCATTATTTCAAAAATGGATTCTAGAGTAGATAATGAGTTAACCCCCAAACCCCACCTAAGAATCAAGTTCCCATCCCAGAAAGGTTAATAATGAGAGATGATCAGAATTCATTCACAAACCCTACATTTTTGTCGCTTCTTCCCGACACTGCACTAATTGTCTAATTCTCTCAACACTAATCTTCCTCCTTTAATCTCAACGTGGTATGTATGTCTCCCTCTCTAAACTTAACTCTTTTCTTGTTGTTTGTTTGTTTGTCACTATTCTACTTGTTTTCCTTACATTTCTAATTATGATTAACCCTTGTGTGATGTTCGTTCTTATATATGATCATCTTTCTGTCTTCAACAGCTATTATATTTACTAAATAATTGGTCAAGGGCAGCATCTTCAGGTCTGTCTTGATTAAGTTTCACAAAGTAAGTACCCTCTCCGTCTCAATCATTTGTTTACTTTTAATTAAGAAATATAAAAGTAAACAAATAATTGAGACGCAGAAAGGAGTTTGAGAACTGTAATTACAAAATTGACCTCAGCAGTGATTGCCTCTTTAGATTTTTCTGTGTGTGTTTCGTGAATCATAGGGAGAATTGTGGAATTGTTTTCATTTTTCATGGCGGGATTGATTGGCCCTAGGCTCTACAGTTGCTATAATTGTCGAAACAACGTTGCTCTCCACGATGATATCATTTCTAAAGCGTTCCAGGTAATGTTGATGCCTCCATTTTCTATTTTCAATTGCTTTTCTTTGTCATTTTTGGATTAATTTGGAAATACAATTTGGAATATGTCTTTGATACTTGAAAAGAGTTAAAGATTTGTTTTCAAGTATTTTCATGTATATCTGAATTTGTTGGTGACTAGTACAGTATATAAATGCTGCAGCAGTGAATAAACAAACAAAGCACAATTAACGAGTTTAGGAGTCAGTAGTAAACGAACAAAGATAATCGACAAGTCGATTGATTATGTTGGCAATTCATCTATCTAATATGTTCATTCCTTGGCGCAATAATATTAATGAGTTTAGGAGTCAGTTTAAGATGTTCCGAGTTTTACATTTGTGAATTGTGATGGCGTACATCAAATAGATGAAAATTTCTGTGATGAACATCAAATACAAAAGCATTCAGATTCAGCCTCTATCAAAAGTGTTCTCTGACTGTCGTCGTATTGAATTTTACTCTCATTCAGGGGAAAAATAGTAGGGCATTTCTGTTTTCTCATGCAATGAACATCGATGTTGGCCCGAAAGAGGACAGACACCTCATGACTGGTCTCCACACAGTTGCAGATGTCTACTGCTCGGATTGCCATGAGGTACTTGGTTGGAAGTATGAACGAGCGTATGAGGAATCACAGAAGTATAAGGAAGGCAAAGTCATACTCGAAAAGTCCAAAATTGTCAAGGATAATTGGTAGTCTTTGAAAACTGAAAAGCCTCTCATCTTCAGTTTTCTGTGTGCCATAGTACTCTTACAAATGTGGATAATGTATCAATCAATCGGCCTCTCATTTATAGAATAATGGAATTTGTATATTTTCTCTTTCCTCTTCTGCGGGATGCTCGTAACTTGTAAAATTACACTGTATTCTTGTGTTGTAGCATTTCCTAATATGGAGAAGAATGCTCCTTTTCTGATGTATAGACGACATTCTATTTATATTATCTCCTTTTGAATTTGAATCTGATTGCCAACTGAACACCTAATATCTCCAAATTTATGTCAAGTTACAACCGGCTAACAATTACGGAAAATACTCATACCAGCCGTTAAGCTTACACAAGTGAGGACAATGTTGGCGAGCAATAACATCACATCACCAAAATAACAAGTCGAGATGATCACTCAATATTGCCTCCAGGAGGTCAAATTCCATCCTGGCTTGGCTTTACATGTATTAAGATAAAAAAAAATGAGAGATTCAAGCTTACGTTGTCGAACCAATTTTTTATTATTTTTGTTTACATAAATATTATATTCAAATCCAAAGATCAATAATACGGAGTATATTGTACGTAAATAAAAATTACAAACCAATAGCAACATATTCTGAAAAAAGCCTTACAAAACTTTTAGCATCATAACTATACACCAACCATCCTCCAAAGATTCCCTTTAAGAACTCTAAATCAATGAACAATTGTACCCAATGATCATCGTCATCATCATTTTTCCCAGACATGGGTTCTTCTATAAACAAAAGGACCCCACAGACAGTAGGTATAGCTCTTAAGATGGAACCAATTTCAGAGAGGACCATTGATTATCTTCTGTGATTCTCTGAAAGCAAGAATAATCCAAGATGCTCAAGGATCCCGATCGAGCTGTTGCCTAAATGTACACTACATTCTCACTATACAAACAACTCAAGTTGCAACTTAAGCAGCTTCTTCAAACATGTCTTCATCTTCTTCTTGAGTGGCAACAGCACTCAGTTGTCGTTGCAACTGAAAATATGAGTACATGTACAAGTCCACATCAGCAAGTTTAGACTTTAGAATCAATATGTAACTAGTTTAGATCCCACAAAATGCATGCACGGTACCTCCCAATGTTAGTGCACAAAAGGGATGACTCATCTAAAACGCATATATTATTGGAAATCCAACTATGGAAACAAACCCTAACCTAGTAGCCAATTCTATATCCCTATGTGACAGTTTGTTTTCATGGTTTAAGTACGTAATTAGGTGGATTTAAAACCTTAATCTAGCAAAACAAAGATCTAAAGTCCGCGAGATCACAACTCGTTCTAAAAGTGTCAACCTCCTTCCTTTGTACTTCTTTATCCCCAACACCACACAACCTAGCTAGCTCTCCTGCCTTCTCCCAATCTAGGTCCTCACTGCCACTACCCAGTCTCAACAACCACAAACTCTCAGCAGTTAGCCCACACAGCATTGACATGAAGTCGTTGGTAACGTATCAGAGTATGATGATGTTTTACACTAATTACTCAGTGTATCAAGTAATATCTTACTGAACATGTCCTCGCGCATAAATTGCAAATAACAATACAATATAGCACAGCTACATGGCTGCTTCTCATATCTACAGTTGAGTTTACATTCACTTTAAAAAAAAATGTGTTCATAAATGAATTCGGGACATGGAATTCAGATACAAAAATCGACTAAAAATTGGGCCAGCCAAATGCCTGTTAATGCTAGTTACTACCACTAACAATTTTTAAACTCTCTACTTTCCTACTCTTGAACCTTTACACTTGTTTGTTATGATTTTTGACTCCACGTGTTTCCTCAGCTTGCATTTTCCAGCAAATAGATAACTATTAAATAATACACCCAAAACGGAAATAGATAACTTCTCACTCGGACGGAGGGAGTAACACTGACACATAACATTAATTTATGATTCTAGGAATATTTACCAAGAAAAACAGTAGTGGTGTGGTGTGGTGTGGTGCTTCTTTCTAATGTGAAGTAGGAGTCATGCAATACATTTCTTGACACCACTTTTATTACCGGTCATCTGAAATTGCCCCTATGTGCAGAATAAAATACAGGGGCAAAGGTACAAACATCTGATCATCTCTTACCCTTTCATTTTGAGCCATTGGGGGTAGTCTTAGAGATAATAACTAGTTTAAAGGATATAGAAGAAGATGATTTATATTAATTGGCTTAGTTGTTGCTTGATAGTATTTACGGTTACATGGCGTACTTTTTAATTATTTATAGCTGGTCAGGCAATTTTGTACATTCCTGGATGCATGCACAAATGCACAATTACAAAGAAGTTAATGCAAATCAGTTTCTAGAACTAACAACATAAGGTTCATGTTAGTTGTTAGTTTGTTAACTACTTAACAAGTACATGAACATTATTAAATACCAAGAAGCTTCATTAATTAACTAAAGGTAAAAGTCTCATTTTCTAACAGTTGTATTCGTGGCCATGGTGGCGCCACACTGGAAACAAACATTATCATCCCCTATACCACTCCTATTAACCTCTCCCCTATTCTCCTTTTCTTCTTTTTCAATGCAAGGGTCATTCGATCATCTCAAATCCCCGCCATTTACAAGTCCACTTAAAGCACTGGGATAATGATGTAGTTATGACCATGATGGTGCCAAACTGGCAACAGATTGATCATCGCCTATACCACGCGTTATTTACCTGTTCTCTTTAATTCTTTTGTGTTTTTGTTTTGAAGGAAGGAGGAGCAACAGGAGGGGGGAGGGGGTACACTGACCTTGCAACAACTTCCTCAAAACCAATAACATATCTCAGACTCAGGCCCATATTATATGGTTATTCAGGATTGCATAACTTTTTGGAAGATGCAATTATGCAAATAAACAAGTCACATTCTATTGCTCGTAACTGTCTGTTTTTTGTCGAGATGACGGTCTTACTATGTCACCGAGTCATGAATTCAGTGGTCCGCTAATAGCAGGTAGAGTAGATCAGATGAACTTACCAGTACATATTTATTTTTTTCAGCACTCAAATCTTCGGCCAAATTTGCCATTCTACAGCACATCAACAATAAAAGAAAATCATAAATACTTAACATAAGAAAGATAACAAGAGGAAAAACATCGAACACATTACATTTACTCAAATTGACGATACTTTTTTTACGAAATGTTAACCAACCTTGCTTGCAGATCCGATATCTGAACTAGAAGCAATCGTTCCCTTTCTGAAGCTGCCGTCTCAGCCTGTAATTAAGCTGATGTGACTATCACAAGCTTAAGGAAGAAAAAGCATATCTTTCTCAATGGCAAATGAGAAGACCAGACAGTCTAAAATCCGGCTCTGCCGTAGTTGATCAATTTCAACAGAGAGAGTACATTTACGCAAACAGTAGTTAAAATCTACTTTTAGTTCTGTTGCTAGAGGATATATTTCACAATAAAAACTTTTCCTCAATGCAGAGAAGTAACACCCATCAACACGGAAACAGATGCTCGATGAACACAAAAAAAGTTGCTCTACAAGAAATTAGCCATCTCATCAAGTAGCAACACCAGCTGACAAGTATACCAAGCGACTCAGCTACAAAGATATACTTCGTAGTAAACTAATATCAATACGCAGTACAGAGGGAAAAGACTGAAGCAAGTTCCAAACATTTAAATCAAAATAAGACAAAGCGGACTTAATTTTGCCAAGTGAAAAACATCCTCTGCACAGAAAACATGTAGTTATCAAATATAGGCCGGTTTCTAGACTTACACATCCATTCTCTAGAATAGCCGTCGCTGATACTGGAGGCAGCTTTCCAATCTGACATCCTACATCAAATTCAGACCGTAAGACACAAGTTAGGCTAGTTTTAAAAGGAGCGAGGTGCACCGAGGCAAGGCGGAAGGCGTGCGGCGCATTGTTTTTGCCAGCAAAATTGAATTTTCAAAACACAAATTTGTGCAAAAACATCCGTATTTTGCATTTGAAGACAGCTAACATGTGGACGAGTAATGCATAGGAATAATATGGCAAAGTGAAGGGAATAATAAAAGAACTAGTCGGAAAAAGTCAAGCAAGTCATATGGTAGTGCGCCTTGCTAGCTGTGCCTTATCTACAAAGCGCATTTAAGGCACATCGAAGCGTTTTGGCTAGTGCCTCGCTAAACCTTGTGCTTTTGGCGTGCTTTTTGAAACTAAGGATTTAGCTCAGCTACCCATACATCAACTAGAACAAACATACTGAACATATCTGTAACATATGAACTCACCATCAGCTTCCGATGGTTGCAAACTATTTAACAAACTCATTATTAGATCCTGAACATTAAGAAAAACAACAGGTTAGAGACATTACCCATTTCAATAGACCCATACTAACTAGACCTGTCAATGGGTCGGTCGGGTCGGGTCATACAGGTCGGGTCAGAATACGGACCGGTCATGCGGGTCTCGGTTGGGTTAGGGTCAGAATACGGGTTAGAGAAAAGTTTATGGCGTCTTTTATTTTATCATTTTTCAACCGAAAAAACGTATTTTTTGAAATTAAATTATTTTTAATATTAATATTATTATATTCGTTATTTTAATAATTATTTTATGTAATGATATAAAAGTTATATAAAATTGAATTTTAAATTAATTTTTTAATTAAAAATATTAAAATAATATTTTTTATATTTTTTATTTCAAATATAATATAAAAATAAAAAATATTTTAATAATATTCTTAATTTATCTTTGACCCAACGGGTCAAACGGGTCGGGTCTGGTTTCGATCCTAAAATAACGGGTCATTTTGGGTTCGGGAAACGGGTCTGGCGGGTCGGGTTTGCGGGTCGGGTTTTGGCAGGTCTAATTACTAACTATTAAAAAACATTTTTGTAACATCATTTCGACAAGCATATAAAAATCAGGGAAGTAGGAGAAGGTGGTTCATACCTGCTGGACTGCAGTCTGCTGGAAAAGATTTTGGAGGTGAGGCAAGAGAAGTGACGGAGTGACAATGCCACTGCACATTTCTTTGGGAGGCTGACTGGCAACCTAAAAACATTGGGAACAACAAATCTTGAGTCCCAGAAATCATTAGAAGCCGGCTAACACCGAATGTCATATGGGACTATCACGTGAAAAGGTAACAATACAATACGGAGTAAAAATTATACTCACAAGATCGCTGCAGCAATTTTGACAAAATTCATTCTTAGTTGAACTTCTAAACTACTGTTAGGGGCTTACGGTCATCACTGATCAGACAATGAGTAGCTGAGTTGTTTTTAGGGTTTTTTGTCAAAAACTACCTTATATTTAGGGGTATTTGTTTTCTCTTTTTTGGTCAAAAACTACCTATGCTGAAAATATGGCGAAATTTGGTCAATTTGACGACATTAACCTATCTCACATTACTCTCTTAACACCAAACAACAATGATCAAGTGCGTTCAAACAACGATTTAACTTCAAATAAGCATAATTTATGTTATCACATTTCAATAATAACTACGAACATCTCTTAAAGTTAAGTGTGAGTACATCATGACTTCCCAAAATGAGGTCTAAGAAAGTTTGAAACAGAAAGGACTCATGCGAGATAGGTTAAAGCAAGAAAACTGACCAATTCCGTCTAGACTCTTAGCATAGATAGTTATTGACCAAAAATAAAGAAAACAAAGGTAGTCGAAAACAAAAAAATTAATATAATGTAGTATTTTTACAAATACCCCTAAATATAAGGGAGTTTCTGACAAAAAACCCTTGTTTTTAACTACACAACTCACTAATGAGCATCAAGAACAGTTATTTGTTGTATTTAAGCCGGAAAAGAAGAATAGATGTGTGCGATACCAAGCGTAAAACTTAGTCACATGAGTCACATCTAACACACAGAAAATTAGGATATTGTTTGGACAATCCCTTGCCATCATACATTCCCTCAATTCCTTAGGTTTGTTTATGCTGACCCAATAATATTTTCAGTGACAAACTGTGTCACGGGGAGTGTGCTTTTGGAGTTAATTGCCACAACCAGATATAATATAAGACAGCACTACCAAAAGATTGTCTAACAAATAACTACAAATTGAAAATGATGACATTTACAGAACATCCATTAAAGACCATAGGAAACCAAGGTGTAAAGGTAAATACTTACTGTTTGCTTGGATTCCGTGATCCAATCACCGACACTAGCTGACTTTCTCAGAGGTGAGCCCTATAAATTAAGGGAAATGATGTCAAACAGACCACATTACAGACAAATTTTCATGCTGATTTTAACTTAACCTGTGAAGATCTTCTAATTGTGGATGGAGCCGTATCCTATAAAATATTGTGTATCAGTAGCTGGTGCATTACATGAAAATCCTTTTATCCATTTAGACCGTTACCTTAGCAAGATCCACATTCTCTGAAGTTACCGAAAAACGGCCTTTTATTTGAACCAAATTAGCCTTTGATTTCTCATCCAAGGAATCTCTGTATCCTACAACCAAACCAGTTTTAAAAAAATTCATACTATGCTGTGTGCTAGCAATGGATGACAGCAATGGCACAACGAGAAATCTATCAGAAATCATCACTTGATAAAAGATATAGATTATCACCTCCTGAAGATTTGATGGGTGCTGACAAACTATTTGCTGACGCACGTGTTGGTAACATCAATGGACCACTAAAACTCGGCGCCCTACGAGGATTACTTTTATCTGATGTAGGTTGGTTTTCATGCTCAAGCCTGCGGGGTTAAAAAAAGTGCTCAACAGAATGCATGAGTCTAGAAAAACACAATCCTATGTTTGACAAATTCGGGTACATATCCAAGTGTTCCATGGCACAAATGATTTTAAACATGGGAACTCTTATAAAAAAAATAAATATGGGGTGTGCGTATGCGTCATTAAACGTCACACAAAAAGGTTCATTCCAAAATTTTTTCCTATAGTTTTGGCTCTTCTATGAGAAGTTTCAGATTGATAAGGGTCAGGTACGGGTTCCATACACATAGCCTCGGAGTGTCGTGTCATGTCTTCACACAAGTAATAGATGCAATAACATGGAAAGCTTGTAGGCACAAATTCCTTAAGTACTCAAATGAGATGACAGGGCTACAAATAAGTTAATGAGGTTAAAGTTGTATGTAGGAAACATGGAAAGTCTTAGGTTCGAACTTCGAACGCCAAGACACAGTAAAAAAGTACCCAAACCGGTGACAGGATAATAGAGAGCAATTTTCATTTGATACACAGTCACTAGAAAGTGTCACGTAGCAGACGCTGGCATCCCATGTTGACCATGTAGGTTTTCCAATTCGTACCCCGCCACAAGAGCTAAACTCAAAATGTTTCATAACAGAATCAAGGACATTGCAAAGAACCCAACAAATAATCGGTTAACCAAAACCTAGTGCCAAGCCTATCAAGAACTGCTTCTATGACCATGTGACCATCCTGTATTATCGTTCTAATCATATAATTAAAGCATACACAAGTATGTCTGACATTAGAACAAGACAGTTGTAATTATTTCATATCTGCAAAGTTCGCTCAAAGTTCTAATTAACTGCAAACATATTCTTTTCTTGTTTTCCGCTAGTATTCACCTCTTCAAATGTGTTGAGCACTTTTATTGGTTATTTAAGATAAAATAGACTGTTAACCAAACTACCTTTCTGATATGCGGCCTTTCTCTGAAGATGTCTGTCCAAGCACAATACCAGGCATAAGAGGCCCACTTTGACATTGACGGCCTTTAACTGATAGAGGTTTAACCTTCATGTATACCGTATCCATATCAGTTGTTGCCGACTCTGTACTCAAACCATCTTTCTCTGGGGTATTCTCTTGCCCATAAGAAACTGATAACTCACTTCTGCTAGTTTCAGCTTTGTTACTGGCCCCATCAGTTTGTCCAAGAACAACCTGCTCTGCACTAACTTGTTCTCTGAAAGAAATATGGTGCTAACATCAGGACAATAAATCAACTCAAAAGCAGCTTTCCATTTTTTGAAAACACATTCAGTTCCTGAAAGACGCGGTGCAACACAGAGTGGAATTAAATTTCAGAGTACCAGTACCTGTGGAGAACGCTGCTAAGAGAAAAGGATTTTCCTGAAACAGATCCAGACTCTGATGCCGCCTGACAATAAATACGCAAAATTACTCAAAAAATGGATTTCCATCAGGTACTTAAAACGTTGAAAAAAATAGAATACACATTGCTTACCGCCTTACTGCTAGTAGAAGATTTTATACTTTCATCTACTTCCTTTATTTCTAGCAAATCATCATCATCTTGGACCTAAAGATAAGGAACATTCAGATACAGAAGATCAAGCATAAGCTAGAAATTTAGCTGGATACAACGATTGAACACTGAATCGTGACTGATATGGAGTCATGGATGATACAATTGGTATAATAAACTAATTGGAAACAAGAACAGCTCACTTAAGACTAGACATGCCAAACGAGTTAGATTAGAAGATAAAGATATAATTTTTTTTATCATTTTTGCATCATTGAACAATATAACAAACTACACATAAAATACTTCTGAATTACATATCTGTTTTTTTGTGCCGAAAAACAGGGGACACCGTCTTATCTCAATAGGAAATTCGGTATAACCCTGGCACTAAAATAGGGTCGAATTGTTCTATTAGGAAAGCATAAGTCGATTCGGTGTGATTTATTATTGTCAATTCCATTCGTGCATACTCAATATCTAACACGGCTCAACGACTGAACAAAATTATACAATTAAAAAGAAACCTTACTAACCAGAGAAGCTTGCGCTTTCAGGTCCTCGAGATCAAAGTTCCATGCACTGACGCCTCTCTTATACTCACTCTGAAAAATAGAATACGAAGAAGTGAATTATACTCCTAGAAGAACAAAATTATATATTGAAACTTTCTTAAAAAAGTCTAAAAGTTTATGCTAAAAAATTAAGATACTAACGCAATTTTTTTATACTTTGCAGTTTTACACGACAGAGCTGAAAACAGGTCCATCATGAAAGCTAAATTAGAAAAAAAAATCCATACCTGAGATATAGCCTCCTGCTCTGCTGAAGGCATTCGCTTCAGAGCAAGCTGAGCAGCATCTTTAAGCTGAATGTTTTAACAATGCGGAATAAACTCCCATGCCAAAAGAAAAATAAAGGTTACAAAATAGATCGAAAAAAATAGTAAACCTGCACGGCTTTCACGCGATCCCATAGTGGTGGCAAGTCAGCAAATAATTTCTTCACAGAAAACTCAGGGGGTTTGGCATGTTTAAAAAACGAATGTTTGAGTAGTTTCTCAGCAGTTGGTCGCTTTGATTGGTCTTTCACCAGACACATTGCAACCATTTCTTTAAAATTCTGTAAAAAAAAATTAGAGAGGCTTTAATCAGAATATGACATAGACTAGAAGAGTAGAAGCTCAGATTGAGAACAACTTAGACCCTACCAGCATAGTGTCAACCATCAAATTAAAATGCTACTGTACTGTATAGGCCTGGGCATGTCAGAGAACAAATAATCTTTAAATTACACAACGAACGACGGCAAAAATGAGTACTAAGTACGACAAATAATCTTCAACTCTTCATGGTGCATTATTATCTAACTCCTCTCCACCCACCCATCACAGATCATTGACGATAACGTAATACGTTGACAACCCACGCCCTCTCCACCTTCACATGATACAGAATAAGTACTTTCCCCCACCCTTAGTCGCTCTCCTTCCATGGACTAGTTATCTGAGAATTTGTGAAGAATTTTGAAGATGGGAGAGAAAGCCCCGGATTTGGAAAGCAACCATGAATTTGGAAAATGATAGACAGATTTGAAAGGTACTCCAAAGTTGAAGAGGGAAGGTGTTCTTTGGCTGGAAACAACCAATTAGCCGCTTGTCGAAGGCAGTCAATGCGTGGTGGTTTCCAGCGGCTGGGGTGCAAGTGTGCAACAGTAATAAAAGAAGTGTTTTAAGTGGTCTAACAAAGTTAAGGAAGCTTTAAATAAATTGTACGTATGAAATTTGACCTTTGAGAATTTTTTGTCCCGATCATAATCAAGGCCTGGAGGAGCATTCTGTATTGTCATAAGAAGAACCTGCAAAAAAAGTGAAAGACAGAGACCAATGTGTCATAATCAACCATCAAATTTCTTGTACATATGGTTATTGAGCACAAGAAGTTTGAAACCTTCATAGGAGGGTACTTTGAGAAGGGTGCATGACCATGTGCTAGCTCCAATGCAGTTATTCCAAATGACCATATGTCAGCTCTGAGGGGAAAAATAAAAATAGAGAAGCTCACAACGTGTAAAAAGCATGAATATTGACAGAGTCGAGAGAGCACGCTGCAAATAATAGATGTCCTCATCCTATAAAGGATGGAAATAAACTTCAATTCTTTTGTCTTAATTTGAGGCTCCTACAAATAAGTGAGATCATATATAAGGGATGATCTAGAAGATGAAATCATGACACACAGAAGGACTCGCGAATAAGTCCGTGAATCTGGAAATTTTTCATCATTACTTATGTACACAAGTACAACTGTCCAGTTGTCCTCAACAAGCATCATAGTTTGTGTGCTTTGAACTTTTTGCATGAACAATACCGCGTTTCATGTTTTTGCCCACTCCGTCTATATGGTCTTCTGTATGATCTTCAATTTGTCAAAAATGGTTTCTATATGGTCTTTTACATAATAGCTTATACTTGAAATTACTCAGCGTAGGAAATAAGTGCTTCAGTAGAATATAAGTGTGTATCAAAGGTAGTCGAGAGTTTTCTTTTCCAAAAAGACGAAATACAGCAGAGCATGCATTATGTTGTTGTGTAAGATAACTCCTATGTGTCAACTTCCATGCTAAAATCTCAACGCAATAGTCATTCTTATGTGACAAAGAAAGAATGCACAACCTTTCAGCTTATTAGGTTTGTTCCTTACCAAAAGAAACAATAAAATACATCTCACTAAAGTACTTCCTCTAACTCAACTGATTTGTACATTTTTTCAAAATTTTACTCCCATAAAAAAAGCATATGTAAAGAATCTGCTGAGTCAGAGGGAGTATACAAAATTAGGTCTCAAAAAATAAAGAAAATCCACCACACAGAGGCAAAATGGATTTTTTTCTCTTCTCGTTTTCTGAAAAGGAGCGACGGAATTATCAACGCAGCAAATGCTAAATTTTAAAACAAGGGATGATAAACAAAACCAAGATTATATTATGGCATAAATGATAGGCAATACCAGATGACAAGTTGCAACTAGATATTTATAAATGAGGAAACCATTTAATTTCATACAAATGATTCAAAGAAAAGACTCACTTAAAGTTGTATCCACTTCCGGGTTGCAATACCTCTGGTGCCATCCTAAAATTACAAATGAGCAATACAACTTAGATGTATATGGAAGACCGGGAAACAGGAATATAGGAAGAACAAATTCTACAAATAAGAACAAACACATGTGCACACAACGAACTGACCAGCATGGAGTTCCAACAAACGTGTTTCTCGAGCGTTGTCTATCGCCATTATCAAACATGCAAGCCGAAACACCAAAATCAGCAAGCTTTACGAGCCCATTAGTATCCAGCAAGATATTCCCTGCCTGTATAAAAGGAAACAAAGCATGGTGAATCAAGAAGAAAATATAGTCTCTGACTAAGCATGTTCAATATTCAAAAGGATGTTTGCGAGATAGTTCAACATGTACACACTTTTGCGCTCTAGTACCAAAAAAAATTTTGGCTCAAAAGTACTTTTTTTCTTTGCCAAATACTAGCAAAGTCCCAATTGTGGCCAAAAAGTCAATTTTATCATATCCTCAGTCGTAAGGGAATGGACCTAGTTCGACCATTGTGGCCTAAACATACAAAATTTAACCAAAAAACTTGTTACAAGGTACGTGTTATTAACTCTTTTGACTTTTGGGGCCTAAACATATGCTTGAACTGAAATTTATGACTCTTTTATCATGTATACGTGTTATTATTATACTGATATATAATCAAAGAAGATAAGGTTTAACCATCAGTCAAACTAGGTACAGCCGTACAAATATACTATTGAAAGTTATGAGCAAGTATACTCAACCTTAACATCACGATGAATATGTCCATGTCCGTGAAGATACTCTAAAGCCTTCAAGGTTTCTTTAAGGATAGAACAAATGGCAGCCTCTTCAATCCCATCAGGATACGCAGTCTTCATTAGATGTAAACAAGAGCCTTCTGCCATGAATGGCATAACCACCCATAGGTTTCTTTCCACAACAAATGAACAAAAAGCTTTAACTACATTCGGATGATCAATCAAACTCAATGTTTGAGCCTCCCTCCGAATGTCATCCTACATAGCAAAAGAAAGTTTCCATAACTTGACAACGCAAAGTCGCAAACTTCATTTGATATTAAATTTTCAACAATTATGATAACCATCACCAATAGGTTAAATAAGTGACCCACATTTTAGTCATCGATCACTGTGCAAGAAAGTTTTAAGCTATAAAGCACAGAAACACCTAGATCATGACACCCTTATATATGCAGTTATGCAAGCAACAATACCTTAAAGTCACTTACTTGAAAACCAAGTAGGGCTATTACATGCAATAGCGCATTTTTCTATCCCCATAAATAGAGATCTCGGTGGATTATGATGCACTCATTCAGGTGCCACCATGTGGGGTGACATGTGTATTTGTAGTGGTTAGGTGGATTGCAGTTTTGCCTACGTAAGTAATAGGGAGGAAGTGGATTTCATGCTAAGCGTGTTCCACCCAAATTCCCTTCCCACTCGACTGTCACGCGGTTTCATTCAAAAGCTAAACCTTCCATTTTAGTAAGCTGCAGATACTATTGACCAGATTGTCCACATTTATTTGACATTTAATATGCAAACTAGAAAACAACAAAACTAAGATGTCAAAATTTGGAACATAAAATGGAAATGCTACTTAATGACGGCGGGATTCATGGCTAAGAAAAGGAATTAAATGCTAAACCTTATATAAAAATAGAATTAATTACCTATGATAGAAGCAACAGGGAAAGCTATTGCAAGATGACGTTAGAACTTGGAACAATACAATCATATCTTGACTACTTGATTTAGGTATTTTATTCCCCTAAATGGATTTTTGAGGGAGATTTAACGGGGCATGTGAAGAGCATAATCCGGCATCCATCCACGGTGTGGTTCCTAGTGGCTTGCTCATGAAGGCACCATACACCAGTTTAGTTATGAAGGTATTGAATGTTACCGTGAAGACATTTATAGCGCCAAATAGAGTTGGCACAGTGGGCCGCGGGCCGGTGGGCGGCACGGCCAGGCACGACGCCCGGCACGGCACGGCACGGCACGGGGTGGTTTTCGAGGAAGCACGGCCCAGGCACGAGTGGGCTGGACATGGGCCGCGGCGCGAGTTTACCCAAATTTCCGTGCCCAGGCACGGCACGGCCCAGGCACGAGGTGGCACGGCCCGTACCAGGCACGGCGGGCCTGGCACGGCACGACCCGACAAAGCACGGTGGATTGAAATATGGCCGTTTTCTTGGGTTATTGAATTATGGAATTTATAGAATTTATAGCCGTTTTCTTGGGTTATTGAATTATGGTTGTTGGAGCCTTTGAGAGTTGGAGGTGATCACTGTCACACGCTTCCTGATTACGTGATTTTGTTAGTTTTTTTTTTTTTTTTTTAATTAAATCGAATATATTAAAAATACAACTAATCAAGTACATTAATATTTAATAAAATATATATTTTATTTAAATTATTATATTAATAAACAAAAAGTACTAAAATCATACAATTATTATAAAAAGTTCTTTGTTTTTTTTTTTTAAAAAAAAGTTTCGCAAAAGGAAAATAGCACGATGGGCCGGCCCATGAACAAGACACGACCAGCCCATGGGCCAGGCACGGCCCAGCACGAAAATAACCGTGCCATAGGCGGGCCGCGGCTGGGATATTCAAGTATGGGCCAAGCACGGCACGGCACGGTGGGCCTAATTAGCGTGCCTGGGCCGGGCCATTTTTGGGGGGTGGCACGGTGGGCCGGCACGCGGGCCGGCCCAGCACGGCCCACTGCCATCTCTAGCGCCAAATGTAAGACCAAGATACGGTGATCAAGTTATGAATCATGGTGTAGAAATGAGATTTAGTAGTGTGTGTGTGTGTGTGTGTGTATGTGTGTGTGATGGTGGGAAGGGTAGATTTACAAAGGTTGTTGGAATGAGAATGTTTGTTTGGACAAAAAAGAACATTGGCCATGGTTGGACTACCTCCAACTCCGCCCGCCTTAGTCTGCTGACATTGGTAGCCCTAGAAAGAGATTTCGAGGAAACAAAGTTGAAAACTAGTAAATGGTGGGTCCCACTAACGGTTTTGCAGCGCTGAGCACTTGTGTGATTAGTAGTAATTATATCCTGATTTGTACTGGAAAAGGAGTATTTAGATTGAGGTTGATGAGGTTAATAAAGAAAACTAGTTTAGGTGCATCAGGAATTGATGCATTAACACTTGTATGAAGTTGAGTGTTAATTCCTAATAAAATTCGGGCGAAATTGGGACAGTACAACAAGTGGGATCCGATACAAATTGAGTAAAAAGAAAAGCAAGTCTCGATGGAGGTTGGCAAATTGAAAAGGTGCAGAAGAAACAAGTAAGAAAGCATGCAATAAATATAAATAATAAGAGTAAAAGAGAATCGGGAAGTTGTTAGCAGCAGCAGCAGCGATTGAATGAAATGAAATGAAATGAAATAGTAAAAGAAGAAGGAGAATTGAAGGAATACTGACGAGATTGGAAAAGCAGCGATCGAGATCCAAACACTTGATAGCAACAACTTGATTGAAAGGAAGATAGATGGCTCTGAAAACAGTAGCACTTGCGCCATATCCTATTTCTTCAAGTAGTTTGTAATCATCTGACTTCACCGAATAACTCCTTTCTAAACCACCACCACCATTCGAATTCGAATTCTTCCCCATTTCAACGCAACATCAACAACCAATATCTATCCAATACGGAGGACTGGAGGAGGATTCAAACATACATACATACGGAGTATTTGATTGTCTCTCCTCCTTTTTCTTTCAATTTCAATTCAATTCAATTCAATTCAATATCTTTCTCTTTCTGTTTCTTTGACTTTGATTTCAACACACTGTATCAGTATCTTCTATTTTTATTTATTTACCACTTCCGCCATTGGACTCTCGTTGACTACACCTGCTGATGAGCTCAATATCAATACCAACGAAGCAAACTAGACTTCCTTACTTCTCTCACGTGTCTTCTCTCTTTTCCCACACCGTTGCCTCTCTTACTTGCTTTCTTTTGGGCCTTCTCTATTCTTCATTGCCTCATTGGGCCTCTTCTCATCGCATCTCCTCATACTTTTCTACTCCACTAGTTGATTGCGCCGTGCGCTTCCTAATATATTTTGATCATTTACCTTTTATGTTCATTTTTTATTTTTTTTGTTAAGGTAAGAATATTAGATTGATCATCTCAGATAAGACCAACATATTCATCTTTTCGAATGATAGAGGTGAGTTGAAACCATCAGCTTTCAAACCACCTCGAAAAAATTTGACAAGAATGTCCAACCACATCTTTGATAATACTCAAAATTTCTCATGGAATTAGCCAAGTATTTCAAATAGAGTTAACAACACAAAGATTATCTTCTTCAATTATCAGCTTTGAAATTCCTAGTTAATTAGCTGCTAGTACGTCTTCTTTTAATGCAAGAACTTCTGCAACGACAATGTTCTTAAAACCACGTGTTTGAGCTCCAAACAAGGTTACCTTACCAATACGGTCTCTTATACTGTAACCCAAAGAAATTTTATTGTCAACTAACTTAGATCCATCAAAATTTAATTTAAGAAAGTCTTTTGGAGGTTTATCCCAAGCACTTTCTTCATTATCTTTCACATGATTTGTAATCGATTTTCCTATATCTGGATTATTGAGATCTTTAAACTTAGTCTCATTCCAAATTTCAATACCATTCTTACAAAAATAAAAGTAAGCTTACTAACATTCACATTAACATTATCAAAGATAAAGTCATTTAAAAAAAAAACAAGTTTTCCACCAAATAAAAATAAATTTAATGAAATCAGTTCTTAATAAGAATTCTTTTTTCGTGTTGAGTTTTATTACAAAGTTTTGTCTTGAATCGACACATGTTGCAGAAAAGTCACTAAATTTGGAGATACCCATATCTTCAATAATTGAAGCAATGAAAGGGCATTTGAAAAAATGATTTATATCCTCATTATGATGATTACAAAAAACACAATGAGTTGGATATCAATATTGTAACACCCCCTCATACCAAGGTGCCTTACCAGGACCACCCTACCATGAAAGTGTGTTACCA
This sequence comes from Silene latifolia, assembly GCF_048544455.1. Lineage (NCBI taxonomy): Eukaryota > Viridiplantae > Streptophyta > Magnoliopsida > Caryophyllales > Caryophyllaceae > Silene > Silene latifolia. Next base: position 105,644,248 of record NC_133529.1, on the reverse strand, counting down.
TCTCGGTTTCCCGAGGTTAGTACATACCAAAAGCGTCTGAACTGAGCACTATTATTAAAGCACTGTGAAAAGTAAAGTTTACAATATCCAAAACCAAATACTGTTTGACAAAATACAACTCAAAGTCTTAACATTAAAAGGAAAATCCACTAAGACTCAGATGGTGATGCTATGACTCGTGGTGGCAAATCTCCCAAGATAATCCCCAAGCTCTCACTAGCAATACCTGTCAAGCCTGCTCACCATCCCCGAATGGATCACCGCAGATTCCACAAACAACAACGGGGTCAGTATTACTCAACTAATAAGACAAACAAATGCAAATATCGTCTGATCATCACCGATTCCCAATCATCCAATCTCACACAGTAACTGACTACACACTAAAGTGTGTAGCCCTGCCAGATTACCCATCGCAACAGGTAATCCTCGCCGCCAGTGGGTGACCGCAGCCGATCCCACCTAGTCCAGCTCTTCAACGAGCGACAACGATCCCTGTCCCTTAATGTGCACATCCCCTCCCGTGGCGGGTTCCACGGAGGGCGAACTAGGGTGTGGAGCCACTCCCGCAAGTGACTCCACCACAATCACAATCACACGACATCACAGTCAACTCAATCTCCTTACACCAACATCATCACAACAATCTCCGCACTCCAATGATCAATAGATAACGATAAACACAACAACATGTCAGACAAAGCACAGTAAACTGAGTAGGGAAACCCTACCTTAGCAATCACAGCAGTATGCAACACGGACAATCAAAAAGGCTCATCTACGAAGTCTTCTCCTATACCAAGATCATACAACACGATTACACTTTGCACAATTCCCAAAATCCCCCTGCCCATATAAATGTACAGTAACTCAAAAAGGTACAAAAATCACAAAGATAGAACTTACCAACAGTGCAACAAGAACTTGTACGTAAGAACTACAGCGATTACCCACACAATGACGCTATGAAATGCTCAAGGGAAGGATTAGGGAATGATTTGGATGTGATTAGGGTAACGTAGAAGTGATAACGCTTTGAAAACTGATATTAGAAACTGACGCGGAAATATAAAATACCCTAATCATTCCCTAATTAAACCGTCGAAATATAACTTCGCCAGACCGGACACTCGGTCGAGTAAATGCACACTCGGCCGAGTGTCCAATACTCGGTCGAGTACTCACTATACTCGGCCGAGTATTCCTCGGCAGAACTAAAATAACATACAGCCAAATGACTACTCGACCGAGTAGGCTCTACTCGGTCGAGTAGTCACCAAGGAAAATCCGTAGTGTTACAATCTTCCCCCCTTAAAAAAAACTTCGTCCCGAAGTTCACACTCTACTATACCACCAAGCGCAACACAACATCAGAAGACTATACCGACTACCTACAACGGCTCCAAAGAACTATACAAGTCACCACAAAACATTTCCGGACTCGAAGCAAAACAAAAACAAAACAAAAACACTATCGCGACCATCTCCTACCCCCTAAAAAGACAACGGTTACGTCCCCGTAACCAAACATACCTGATCAAAAAGGTTAGGAAAACGTTCTCGCATAGCTTCCTCGGGTTCCCATGTGGCTTCCTCCACATTATGATTAGACCAAAGGACCTTGAGTAAGACCGTCTCACCATTCCGGGTCTTACGAACCTTGCGATCAAGAATTTCCTTAGGAATCTCGGCATAGGACAAGGATTCATCAAGCTCGATGTTCTCCATCTCAAGGATATGCGACGGATCGCTCACATACTTCCGGAGTTGAGATACGTGAAAAACATTGTGCACTCTATCTAAAGCTGGTGGTAGAGCTAACCTGTAGGCTACCTCGCCAACACGGTCCAAAATATCATAAGGACCAATAAACTTTTGACTTAGCTTACCCTTCTTCCCAAACCTCATAACACCTCGCATAGGTGACACTTTCAAAAGGACCTTGTCACCTACCGAAAACTCAATATCCTTGCGGTGTAAGTCGGCGTAGCTCTTCTGACGATCTTGAGCTGCTCTCATCTTTTGGCGAATCAACTGGATTTGCTCAACCATATCTTGAACCAGTTGTGGCCCTAAAACCACTGCCTCAGAACTATCATCCCAACAAACTGGACTTCGGCATTTCCGTCCTTACAAAGCTTCAAAAGGTGCCATCCCAATGCTTGTATGATAACTATTATTGTATGAAAACTCGATCAAATCAAGTCTGTCTTCCCAACTGCCCCCAAAGTCCATAACACATGCCCTTAGCATGTCTTCTAGGGTCTTGATGGTCCGTTCTGTCTGACCATCGGTTGCCGGATGAAAAGCTGTACTCATTTTCAAAGTTGTACCCATCAACTCTTGCAGTTCCTTCCAAAACTTTGATATGAACCTCGCATCACGATCAGAAACGATATCCTTCGGTATACCATGTAACCGAACTACATGCCTTCTGTAACCCAATGCCAGCTGCATCTTAGACCAAGTATCTTTCATTGGAACAAAATGGGCTGACTTGGTTAACCGATCAACAATCACCCAAATCATGTTGTTACCTTGTTGTGACCTAGGTAACCCCACAATGAAATCCATGGAGATCGACTCCCACTTCCACTCGGGCACTGTCAAAGACTGAATCTTACCTTGTGGTCTCCTTTGTTCCCCTTTGACCCGTTGGCAGGTCAAACATCTAGCCACAAACTCAGCTACATCTCTCTTTAAGTTTGGCCACCAAAAAGTCTTCTTAAGATCTCTATAAAGCTTGTCACCACCCGGGTGAACTGAGTAAGGAGTGCAATGAGCCTCTGACAAGATCATTTTCCTTAACTCTGCATCGTCAGGAACACACCATCTCCCATCAAATCGAACACTCCCGTCTGAATGTATAGAAAATCTGGAAGCTGCTCCACCCTCTACCTTTGACTTCCACTCCTGGATCTTAGGATCAAGCTCTTGCTTACTTTTGATGTTCTCATACAACTCTGGCTCAATCGTCAAATCCCCGATGGTATTTCCTTCTCGAATCATAAAGATCCCCAAACTAGACATCTCGTCTCTCAACTTCAGCAAGGACATAGCCGTACATAGCGAATGAACGCTATTCCTACTCAAAGCATCTGCAACAACATTAGCTTTACCCTCATGATAGATGATCTCCATATCATAATCTCCAATCAGCTCCATCCACCGTCTCTGTCGCATGTTAAGCTCCTTCTGAGTGTAGATATACTTTAGACTCTTATGATCAGAGAACACCTTAAATGTTGCGCCATAAAGGTAGTGCCTCCAAATCTTAAGAGCAAACACAACCGCACCCAGCTCCAGATCATGAGTAGGGTAATTCTCCTCATATTGCTTCAGCTGCCTAGAAGCATAGGCTATCACTTTCCCTCCATGCATCAAGACACAACCAAGACCATTCTTTGAAGCGTCGGTATAAACCTCAAAGTTCTCACAACCCTCTGGCAAGGCTAGGATAGGAGCTGTGGTCAAGCGTTCCTTTAAGGTCTGAAACGCCGTTTCACAACTCTCGTCCCAAACAAATCTGACTTCCTTCCTCATCAAGGATGTCATAGGCCGCGCTATGGTAGAGAAATCTTTCACAAATCTCCTGTAGTAGCCGGCAAGGCCTAAGAAACTCCGAATCTCCGCAACATTCTTCGGCGATTCCCACTTGGTAACGGCCTCAATCTTACTAGGATCCACAGATACCCCCTTCTTAGATATTACATGGCCCAGAAAAGCCACTTCCTCTAACCAGAACTCACACTTGGATAACTTGGCATAGAGCTGATTTTCTCTCAAGGTCTGCAGAACTATCCTCAAGTGCTCCTCATGCTCCTCCTTAGTCTTAGAATAAACTAAGATATCGTCGATGAAAACAACCACAAACCTATCCAAAAACGGTGTAAAGATCCGGTTCATCAAATCCATAAAAGCTGCTGGCGCATTGGTCAATCCAAAAGGCATCACCACGTACTCGTAGTGACCATAACGAGATCGGAATGCTGTTTTAGGAATATCCTCATCTGCTATCCTCAGCTGATGGTATCCCGACCTCAGATCAATCTTAGAGAACACACCTGCTCCACTTAGCTGATCGAACAAATCATCAATCCTCGGAACGGATACTTATTCTTCACCGTGACCCGATTGAGCTCTCTGTAATCGATGCACAGTCTCATACTCCCATCTTTCTTCTTTACAAAAAGAACTGGAGCTCCCCACGGTGACACACTAGGCCTGATATAACCCTTGCCTAACAACTCATGTATCTGCTTTTTCAACTCTGCCAACTCTTTAGGTGCCATACGGTAAGGTGCTTTAGATATAGGACCCGTTCCCGGCTTAAGCTCCACACTGAAATCAATATCCCTCTTGGGAGGTAAACTCGGTATTTCCTCAGGAAAGACATCTTCGAATTCTCTCACCACGGATATCTCAGAAGCTATCGGCGGCTCTACTCGGTGATCTCTCACATGACAAAGAATCAAGGGGCACTTCTTCCTTAAACATGACTTTAAGGTCATCACAGCTATGAACCTACACTTAGGCTTTACCACAAACCCTCTATAGGACACCCTAACACCCTTGGGACCCTTTAAAGACACTTTCTTTTGACGGCAATCTATCCTGGCATCATACTTACCTAGCCAATCCATCCCGACAATCACCTCAAACCCATCCATAGGAAATTCTAACAGGTCAACTGGTAAATCTACCCCTCCAATCACCATGGATATACCCTTATATAGCTTGAGACACGACACAGACTCCTCTGAAGGTATGAACACATCATCTTTTACAACCTCGAACTTTCCCAAACCCATAGACACAGCATGACTCTTAGACACAAAAGAATGTGTAGCCCCGGAATCAAACAAAACAAAGGACGGTACATTATGAACAAGAAAGGTACCGGAACTACATGAGCATCATCTTGTGCTTCCCGCTTGTCCATCATGAAGAGCTTTCCACTTTTTTCTGTCCTCCACCTGAATCAAGCATTGGAGGTACTTGGCTTAGCCGCCGAATCTCGGGTAACGCCGTTATTCTTAAGCGCCGATAAGATCCACCACCACCGCGGTTGTAACCGCCCTGGTTACCCTGTCCACCTCTGTTGCCCCATGAACCTCCCGGTCGGTTGCTAGCAAAACTCTGAGTCGGCCCCTGAGAAAAATTCCCGATCGAGCCCCCGAACCATTGCCGGGCTTGTAGCTCGTGCATTCCCGCCTTTGTGGCCTACCCCACCACAAATTGAAGCACGTAAGGTTGGTGTTGTCACTTACGGCTCGACCCCCATTCTTTCCCCAACCACGAGAACCTCCAGAGAAACCAGCTCCACTAGAAAAAGCCTTAGCATTGTTGAAATTCCCTTTCTTGTTGGTTGGTCGATCGTTGTTTCCGCCATCACCTTCCTCTTTTCTCGTAGCGAGTCCTCTCCTCGATCTCCCTTGAGAGATCCACCATTCTCTCGGCTTGACCCGCTCTCGAGATACACTTCCTTAAGGTCGTAGCAACCCCACTGGCATACGACTTACGATTTTAGCAGATAAACCCTCTCAAAACGGAGAGCCAAACCTCTCTCGCCCTAGCCGCATATCTTCAACATAACGAGATAGCTCCAAAACCGAGATGGTAGTAGTCGATTCTTGTCATCTCCTCAGTCATGGTGAAAGAATCAAAGTCGGATCTCATCTTGTGTCGGATATGTTCAGGCACAAATTGCTCTCTCATAGCACTCTTCAACCCAGACCACGGAATAGCCCCTTCCACCTGGTAGTAAGCTCTAGCATCATCCTTGACATTCTGCCACCAAACTGCAGCTTCTCCTCTTAGGTAGTACACTACCTGCTCAACAATCATGTCCTCGGGGCACTTAACCATTTCCATGAGAGCCTCAATCTCACGGTGCCACTTCTCGAGCAGCTTTGGTTCACCTACCCCGTCATATGTGGGAGGGTGGAAACGAGCAATGTTGATGCTAAGCTGAGTTGCATCCATCGTCTTCTCGTTCCCTTTTCCCACATTTTTGAGAGCTTCAAGGAGAGCCTCTTGTTGCTCAATCATGCGAGCAATCTCGTCAAGAGTCATATCCGAAGCTTGGATCTGCGCAGGAGTTCTTTTGGGCGGCATTTTGAGCTGATAAGAATTAAAGAAACGTAAACACAGGCTCAAAATTTAACACTCTTCCGCCATAAGAACACTCGGCCGAGTATATATCATACTCGGTCGAGTGAAGCCAACTCGGTCGATTATCTCCCCCAGATATTCGGTCGAGTATCGACTCCAGAAGCTAACGTCAAAACACAAAAACAACACTCGGTCGAGTGAAACAACACTCGGCCGAGTGGACACTACTCGGTCGAGTATACTACTATACTCGGTCGAGTTATCACAAACAGTAGCGATTGCTACTTCCCATCAAACAACCCTCGGTCGAGTGCTCGGTTACTCGGCCGAGTACTCCATACTCAGTCGAGTACCTGCCCTGCTCGGCCGAGTTACACTATATATACTGGTTTACAGATTACGATTCCCCTATCATGCTCACTATTCCCGCAGTACACTTGATCTTAAGAACTTAAAAGCCATGTTATAAACATATCAACAGGCAATGCATGTATCAAAACTTTAATGCCACATTGTAAACATATCAACATACCATTCATGCTTATTCGATTTCTAACACAACAATCATTCACAATCCGTCTCTTCTATCATTTCTCCCATCATCACCTTCACAACCTTAACACATATGTTTTCAATTATCAACTTTTACTAACCTTCATCATCACATACATGTACATACAAATCCTACTCTCACCACTTTTCCCCATGTTACCGGCTTGAGTTAGTGAGGGCCAATTTGCGACTCCGGGACGTCTCCCGAGTCTTTGCGGTAGCTCCAAACAACTCTCCCCGGGTTCATTTTATTTAGACTCCCTAGGTTCATTAATTCATTTTGTTTAGGTGCCGGAATCTTCGGCTCTAATACCACTTTGTAACACCCCCTCATACCAAGGTGCCTTACCAGGACCACCCTACCATGAAAGTGTGTTACCATCTCGGTTTCCCGAGGTTAGTACATACCAAAAGCGTCTGAACTGAGCACTATTATTAAAGCACTGTGAAAAGTAAAGTTTACAATATCCAAAACCAAATACTGTTTGACAAAATACAACTCAAAGTCTTAACATTAAAAGGAAAATCCACTAAGACTCAGATGGTGATGCTATGACTCGTGGTGGCAAATCTCCCAAGATAATCCCCAAGCTCTCACTAGCAATACCTGTCAAGCCTGCTCACCATCCCCGAATGGATCACCGCAGATTCCACAAACAACAACGGGGTCAGTATTACTCAACTAATAAGACAAACAAATGCAAATATCGTCTGATCATCACCGATTCCCAATCATCCAATCTCACACAGTAACTGACTACACACTAAAGTGTGTAGCCCTGCCAGATTACCCATCGCAATAGGTAATCCTCGCCGCCAGTGGGTGACCGCAGCCGATCCCACCTAGTCCAGCTCTTCAACGAGCGACAACGATCCCTGTACCTTAATGTGCACATCCCCTCCCGTGGCGGGTTCCACGGAGGGCGAACTAGGGTGTGGAGCCACTCCCGCAAGTGACTCCACCACAATCACAATCACACGACATCACAGTCAACTCAATCTCCTTACACCAACATCATCACAACAATCTCCGCACTCCAATGATCAATAGATAACGATAAACACAACAACATGTCAGACAAAGCACAGTAAACTGAGTAGGGAAACCCTACCTTAGCAATCACAGCAGTATGCAACACGGACAATCAAAAAGGCTCCTCTACGAAGTCTTCTCCTATACCAAGATCATACAACACGATTACACTTTGCACAATTCCCAAAATCCCCCTTCCCATATAAATGTACAGTAACTCAAAAAGGTACAAAAATCACAAAGATAGAACTTACCAACAGTGCAACAAGAACTTGTACGTAAGAACTACAGCGATTACCCACACAATGACGCTATGAAATGCTCAAGGGAAGGATTAGGGAATGATTTGGATGTGATTAGGGTAACGTAGAAGTGATAACGCTTTGAAAACTGATATTAGAAACTGACGCGGAAATATAAAATACCCTAATCATTCCCTAATTAAACCGTCGAAATATAACTTCGCCAGACCGGACACTCGGTCGAGTAAATGCACACTCGGTCGAGTGTCCAATACTCGGTCGAGTACTCACTATACTCGGCCGAGTATTCCTCGGCAGAACCAAAATAACATACAGCCAAATGACTACTCGGCCGAGTAGGCTCTACTCGGTCGAGTAGTCACCAAGGAAAATCCGTAGTGTTACAAATATGACTTCTAATAAGTCTACTTTTAGATGTTATTACTGTTAGGTTCATATACCTTTTATTAGATTTTTTCTAATGGTGAACTAATTAACATATTAATATGAGTTCTTAAGATCTAGTGCATGCATTGGTTCTTACATTGTTGATGGTTCGAAATTTGGGCACAAATAAGGACACCTTCCTTATTTGTTCTTGAACTCAAGTATTATGGATGATCCTCCTAAATCCCAAATATAGAGATCCTCCTCTTATTGCACCCAAAACAAAACCCTTAAATTAATATATTAACTTACTAGATTAATATACTAGTATCCTTAAAATAATTCTAATAATATCTTTATTACTACATTACTAATGTTATATGTTGAAATTAGAATTTTAGGTGAACAATTTTTAAGGTTTCTAAAACTAATTTTAGAGAGATGTAAGTGAGAAGGTTAAGAATGTAAGCCTTAGAATAAGAATGAATAAAATGAGAACAGATTTCTCACAATAAAGAGGAGAGGCCGGGTGGGATGAAGGCCATAAGTCAATGCATGGCCTCCTCTTTATCCTTTTTCTCTTCTCCAAAAATAGGTGTGTAAGGCTAAGTAGAGTAGGAATGATTATGTCAATTTTAACCATTAAAATAAATCACCCATAATCCACTAATCCCTCCATCATTTCGGTCCATTACATAAAATGGACATCCATTTTATTTTGTCAATTTGTCATTTGTCACACAATGTGTCACATGTAGCACGTAACATCTTATTAATTAATTCTAATGCATATTTAACGTATTAAATATCATTATACAAATTAATTCAATTACAAATTGTCTAATAATTCACAATTACATGGTATAAAATGGGACATGTTAATATAATTCACAACATTTTGTAATTATATTTAACCATTCATTCTTATCTTAATTGTCTCATAAACAATAATCAATTTTACTAATGAAATCTTTTAATTACTAAAATAAATCTTATTTAATCAAATTACAATAAGATATAAATATTCTCACTAACAAAACAATTGTTCAATTTTAAGGAATTGATCCTTGTATCGATATACAATTAATCAACTTATCTATTAAGGGAATTGTCCTATAGGTGTGACCTTAAGATATCAACTGATCACCACCGTCAAACGACAGTAATGTCAAACTCTAGTTAGCCAATCATTACTGATTAATGTTGATCAGTTGACTATATAAATGAATCATCCCTTACGTATTCTTAATTTGAGATTTAAACATGTGATCGCACTATTATTGAGGACACGTACTCCATCAATCTCCCACTTGTCCGAGACAAGTGTGCGTCACCAATTCTCTTGTCCTATTACAATCTCTCACTCAATGCAAGGTGTCTTACAGGTCGTACTTGCATTTGATCATATCTTGAGTGGTTTCCTCGATCTTGAGAGTAACTGTCTGACCGGAATTATTTACCGTAGATACCTTCCGAGCATGGCCACGCATTTTCAGGTCACTACTCCTCGAGTGGCCCTGAGATTTCAAACAACCCTGACAAGGGGGTGGACAATTCCTATCGCATTATTCCCTTCGTATAGCCATAGTTCATCATGACCCAAAATATACTCATTTGACATCAGTCACGACAATCGTAGAGTATAAATCAAAGCCATTCAAAAATTTGTGCCAACTTGGGCGAATAGTCTCTAGTCAAAAGAATTGACTCATAAGAATACTATAGTATCTCTTGCCACGACCAGACTTTATGAATTTCCATAACTCTAGAAGCGGTCACTGCCCGACAGAGTGTCCCATACAGTCTGTCTATGTGATCGACTAGTCATCTCATATGACCCTATGACACTTGAACTTGCCATCAATCGCATCACACTCTAGTCACTTCGAGACGTCACCTCCTATAAGTAACCAGGAGCACATACTATGTCAATCCAGGGGCACATAATATTGTCTCAACAACCCATTTGGATATAACAAAGTAATGAATGAGTTTAAAGAAACTCAAACGATAAATGCGATTATCTTATATGAATAGTCAATACTTTATTACTACTTCATATCTCATAATCTATAGTGTACATTTTACATTAGTTAAATTTCAATAAAAGTTTGGTAAGTGAATATACCATATATCCATACATTCCAACTTTATGAATTGCTATTTCCTTCTATTCAATGTTATTTCTAATGACATGAATTTATCTAAGTAGACGTCTATTTTTATTACTAGACTTGGGCTCTTATACTTGGAAGATGCTCCCACTTTTATCATATAACTTGTGATAAAGTCTTTGGTAGAGGGATCTACTCTCATTCCCTACGTTGACCATCTTATCACAATGTACTTAGATTCTGTTTGTAGAACTTTTCAATGGTTGAAACTAAAATATTTCTCTAGTCTCTTACTCCTAAGTCAATAAAATGAGCCTAGGATTTCGATAAATCTTTATAGGTTTGGAAACTAGAGTTTGTGTAACCCTTCAACGCACAACTTAGTATATCATCCAAACATAAGAACGAATCCTCAATTCTCCTTAAGAATCTTAAAGGATGTTTTTTAAGGCTTTTAAAAGACCTTCATTCGAATTAACTTGTTATTGACTTATTATACTCCAAGCATATGATTCATCATGGCATGTGCATATAATGGCATACATGATCGTTCTAATCGCGGAAACATTAGCAATCGATTTCATGTGATCAATAACTTATTTAGGTTCAGTGAATGACTATGACTCTATCATGGTAATTCCACTTTCATCAATATGAATAACCTACTGAACCTTGTTGATGTTAAACAGATAAAGAATCTTATCAATATAGGATACTTATCTAAGTGTCAATCTAAAATTCCCTATGTCATAATAGATTTGGAATTTTGGAATGCAATATGTCATCTTTCATTGAGAATTGAAGACCAAAACACTCCCTTATAGATGGTAGTGTTACCATGTCATCCTCAATGAGTGATATGACATCAATATGGAAGACAATCTCTCCCACTGAATTTTATGTCTAAACACGACAATTTTGACTCCCACTAAAATCCATGTATACATATGGCTTCTCGACGACTCGAGTGAAAACTATCTTCTTATCATATGATTGAAAAAATCATTGCAATCTCAAGCGTTAATTAAAACCTTGTGCTTATGTCACACACACACCTCTTTCTAAATACCTATTTAGAAATTGGTTTTAACATCTAACTTGATCATACACACTATGAGGTGTAGCAATGATAACATGGATCTTAGCATAGTTACATGTTAACTTAGCTTTGTAGACATCTCTTATGTCTATCTATGCAACTCTAAACAAATTTATCCTTTTGCACAGATTTCACTTTGGTTCATTCGGCTTTTATGTAAAATAGAATTGAACTTACTTGATACAACCACTTCATAATCTTATTATGTAAAGAACATTTTCTTTTGGTCTCCTTACTAGTCTAAAGATTTAGCTAAGAAAGCTTTCTTTTGGTCTCCTCATATGTCATGAGTTTGACTTAAGAACGCTTTCTTTTGGACTCCTCACTAGTTCCCAACTGTCGTATGTTTGTTGCTAATTTTCTCCCACTCTATCTTTTAAAAAATACATCTATTTTTCTCGAAAGATAGCCTTATAAGCAACAAACAAGTTTTATAACGATTTGTGTTCCTAAAAAAGAAGGAGGATTAGGTCTTAAACAGAGTGTGAATTGGAATGCTGCATTAGTAGGAAAGTTGGTTTGGTGGATTGCAGTTAAGTAGGATAAGCTTTGGGTTCAGTGGGTGCATCATGTCTATTTAAAAAGCTCACCTTGGGTTTCTTACAAGCCTCCTTCAGATACCAGTTGGTATTGGAGGAAAATCTGCAAAATTAAGGATCTTATTCAGGATGGTTTTGTTGAAGAACACTGGGGTGACAGACCTATTGGTTACTCAGTTAAGAGTTGTTACAATTGGCTTAGGCATAAGCATGAAGTGGTGTGGTGGTGTAAACCAGTCTGGAGTAGTCTAGGGGCTCCTAAACATGCATTCATAGCATGGTTAGTGGCTCATAATGCTCTGATGCTTAAAACCAGACTGTTCTAGTTCCAAATTATTGCAGATAAACTGTGTTGCATCTGTCAGTTGCAGGATGAAGACCATGAACATTTATTCCAAAACAGTGTGTACAACACACAGATCCTGCAGGGGGTGGGGAAATGGCTTTGTTCTGAGATTGCACAACCTAACAGCTTACTCAGAATATCTAGAACTCGATGGAGCAGATGTAGGAAAGAAATTTGTACAGCAGCATTGATGGCTTGTTGGTATTTCATCTGGATGCAAAGGAATCAGGCTCGTCTGCATCAATGTCTGCTGAGGCCTGCTGGGGTCATTTTAGAAATTCAGAAGGTTATTAGATATCGTTTTATGGCATATAAACCTTGTAATATCTCTTGTAATTAAGGATAAAGCATGGTTGTCTAGGGTGCAAATGTAATATGTGCATTGCTTAGTACAACATGTCTCTACCTAAAAACAGTCTTGTAATGCTTGATTCTAATGATAAACTTAGCGTTTAGCAAAAAAAAAAAGTTTTAGAACGAAAAATTTCTATAAACCGAGTGACTTGGGTTACAAACCAAGCCACTCAAATTCAAATACAACTTCTTGTTCTTGAAAAACAAAAGGAAATAAACTAATTTCCATGTCCAACTAGGAAATTAAAAGAGTTCTAAAACAACAAGTTCAAAATACAATAATAAAACAAAGACTATTAAATATAAAGGCCAAGCTTCCATAGGTCTTGGGCAGCTACTCTAGCTTCCCTTGAAGAACCTCCTTAGGCTTGCTTGTCTTTGCCTTTGTCTTTTCTCGGATGCCCTTAAAAAACAAGTTAAAAGGGGTAAGAATCACAACTTGTATCCAAATAGCAAAGTTGAGATTGAAATTCAAAACATAAATGATAGGGAGAATTTTATTTATTACCTACTGGAATAATCTTTCCAACTTTGATATCTCCAAGATACTTTGGGAAATTCCTCTTCCAATGTCCTATGCCATTACAATAATGACATTTGTCTTCGGAAGTATCACCTTTTTAGAAGAGCTTTTCTCAATTGATTTTTCTTTTCCCTTGAAGGGAGTGGGTTTCCTGCTCCTATTATCACTCCTCTTAAATTTCCCTTTGCTTTTGTTGTTAATGGCAAGCACATCCTTGGTTGAACTAACATCAAGACCCATATCTCTCTCGGCTTGCACAAGCAATTTATGCAATTCATGGAGAGAAGTCTTTATATTTTGCATATTGTAGTTTACCCTAAACTGCACATATGCCTTGACTTTGTTCAAGGAATGTAGAACTCAGTCTATCACGAGTTGTTCGGGAATGTTAACCCGTTGGATCTTAAGAGTCTCAACAAGCTCAATCAATTTGAGCACATGAGGTCTAACTTTTTGGCCCTCTTTGATGTTGATTTCGAAAAATGCGGAGGCCGCCTCATATTGGATTATCCTAGGAGCTTGCGAAAACATGGTCACAAGCTTGGTGTAGATCTCATAGGCCGTGCTCATTTTGATAGCACTCCTTTGGAGATCGGGCTCCATAAAGAAAATCAAGATGTTCTTAATAGCGACCGACTCTTTTAGGTAAGCCTCATAAGTTTCCCTTACGGCGGAAGTAGACCTAGTAATAGGTGTGGTGGGAGCGGCTTCGGTAAGGTAACGAAGCTTGTCGGTCACCTTCCGCGGCCAAACGGAGTTGCGCATTCCAATCGGCGAAGTTAGAACCATTCTTTTCAAGTTTACATCGATCCATAAAGGATCGGAGCCAAGAAGCATTGGGGGGTGGTGGAGCGTTTGCGCTAGTTGATGCGGATGAAATTGGATTCGACATTGCAAACTAATCAAATTGACTACAAAATAGAAAATGAAGGAATTATATACATTTATCGTCTTAAAACTTGTAAATATTTTTAGACAAGTTTAGCATTTATATAGTGACCTCTACCCAACTATAATAAATGATTCTGAGATCCATCTTTATACAAATATGGGTACGGGAAAACCGATACATCCCATACGTTATACAAATTTGGTGAATTAACTCTTTAATTGATTCTACTTTAGAACTCTCGGTCGATATTTTTCACAAAACCCATCTCTAGCCTCGGAACATAAGACTAGTCATAATATCCCTTTTGAGACCAACCAAATTTCGCGGGTAATAACGTTTTATTAGCCCACTTACCCAATGATAAATGAAGGCACCTCGGGAAAACCGAACATACCCCAAATATTACGGGGATTCATGGGTCCTACTATTTGGTAAGACTAATCTCAATTTTAAAATTTAGTGAGAGGTCGTGTCAATTTATTATCTATCTATTTTAAGTGAACTAAAAGTCGAATTCTCGATAATCATAATTGACACGGTGGATGACTCGATGTGATATGCATGTGTTGTTATGGCGATTTAGCAATGCATGCAACATATTAAAAGAAATGCAAACCAAATAATAAATTCCTAGTATGGTCATCCTAAAATAGAAAATCAAATAATCTATTACAAATTCGGAAACCAACTCCTTTGGTCCCTTGAATCATCAAGTGGCACGCCTCCCTAAAACACCGTCTTTGTCGGAACGCCTTTCCGAATGACACCGTCTTGAAGAAACTCCGGAATTACAAATAATAATAAAATACAAAGCTATTCCTATTATACATTTGTAATATGTAAAACTAGTAAAAATAAAAGTGATACGAGATCACATTAAATTACAACCGAATCCATATTCCCTTACATTACGGGTAATATCGATTAAAACTAAGGCCATACTAAGATAAAATTACATAATTCAAAATTATATAAATAAAATATGACATTCAACAATGAAATATGCAGCATTATAATATGTGTCTATCATGCCAAATTATGTGCCAAATCGCCCTATTTAACTTATATCGATCATATAATCCGGTTTTATGGAAATTCACGATTTTAACTTATTAAAATCGCTAAATAATACTAAAGTATAATTTTAGTCCAATTTAATTATCCTAACACCTTTAGGACTCAAAAATTAGTCATTACTCATTTTTTTTGATAATAATTCAACTTGATATAATTTTATGCTCATTTTTTACCTTAAAATCATAATATTTATGAAATAAATCCAAATTAAATTACAATAATTTAAAAATTTGAATTTTAATTTTTTTGAACATTCTGGAATATATCCATGACACTCATAATATCAAAAATCATGGTTAAAATTTTTGAATTTATTTCGAGAAAAATATAGTTGCGATTTATCGGTTTTATCAAATAAAACATCTAAAGTATTCCAAAATTAATCTAATAAATTTTACAACTTTATATCTAATAAGTGGGATATAAATTCAACCTAAAATAATTTTCTCATGCCATGAAATTTATTTTAGCTATTTATGCTAAAATAGTCACTATTTATGTTATTTTTACTCTAAAAATTCATAAATCATGCAAAATAAATCAAGTTCATCTTAAATTTTACACACAGTGAGTAAAATGTGCATGTGACAACATATTAATATTTTATGGCCTGCTTCGAAGTTTAACTATATTTAATCATTTTACCTCCATTTAATTCATTTTTAACTCATAAAAAATCATAAATCATGCAAAATAAATCAAATTTATACGAACTTTTACATACAATGAGTAAAATATGCATGTGAGGTCATATAAAAATTTCAAGATCAGAGACTAAGTTTAACTATTTTCAGTATTTTAAATACCATTTTAGCCATTAAAATGTAATAAAATTAATAAAAATCATTAAAATGAGCAATAAAATACCATAAATCATAAAAATGACCTAAATACATTTTAGGACCAGAATATACAACATGCATTAAGATTTCGTGGCTTTAGCTGATAAATCAAAATTTTTTAGTTTTAATTAAGTTACTAATAACTCGAAAAAACTATAAAGCGATTATGCATGCAACATCCTATGCTCTGATACCAATTGTTAGGTTCATATACCTTTTATTAGACTTTTCTAATGGTGAACTAATTAACATATTAATATGAGTTCTTAAGATCTAGTGCATGCATAACAAAAGTAGAGATAAAAATAAGATAACAATGGTTCTTAGATTGTTAATGGTTCGAAATTTGGGCACAAATAAGGACACCTTCTTTATTTGTTCTTGAGCTCAAGTATTATGGATGATCCTCCTAAATCCCAAATATAGAGATCCTCCTCTTATTGCACCCAAAACAAAACCCTTAAATTAATATATTAACTTACTAGATTAATATACTAGTATCCTTAAAATAATTCTAATAATATCTTTATTACTACATTAGTAGTGTTATATGTTGAAATTAGAATTTTAGGTAAACAATTTTTAAGGTTTCTAAAACTAATTTTAGAGAGATGTAAGTGAGAAGGTTAAGAATGTAAGCCTTAGAATAAGAATGAATAAAATGAGAACAAATTTCTCACAATAAAGAGGAGAGGTCGGGCGGGATGAAGGCCATAAGTCAATGCATGGCCTCCTCTTTATCCTTTTTCTCTTCTCCAAAAATAGGTGTGTAAGGCTAAGTAGAGTATGAATGATTATGTCAATTTTAACCATTAAAATAAATCACCCATAATCCATTAATCCCTCCATCATTTCGGTCCATTACATAAAATGGACATCCATTTTATTTTGTCAATTTGTCATTTGTCACACAATGTGTCACATGTAGCATGTAACATCTTATTAATTAATTATAATGCATATTTAACATATTAAATATCATTATACAAATTAATTCAATTACAAATTGTCTAATAATTCACAATTACATGGTATAAAATGGGACATGTTAATATAATTCAAAACATTTTGTAATTATATTTAACCATTCATTCTTATCTTAATTGTCTCATAAACAACAATCAATTTTACTAATGAAATCTTTTAATTACTAAAATAAATCTTATTTAATCAAATTACAATAATATATAAATATTCTCACTAACAAAACAATTGTTCAATTTTAAGGAATTGATCCTTGAATCGATATACAATTAATCAACTTATCTATTAAGGGAATTGTCCTATAGGTGTGACCTTAAGATATCAACTGATCACCAGCGTCAAACGACAGTAATGTCAAACTCTAGTTAGCCAATCATTACTGATTAATGTTGATCAGTTGACTATATAAATGAATCATCCCTTACGTATTCTTAATTTGAGATTTAAACATGTGATCGCACTATTATTGAGGACACATATTCCAATAAGCCAAACATTAACAGTCATCATGGTCATGAATATCCTTCAACTTATCTAACATACAATCCAAAACTTTACATTTAAATCAATCATATCTTCATCCAACATGTGCATATGAAACAACAATAAACAAATTGGGATCCCATGACACCCCATATGACCGGTTCAAAGTTGTAAGGACAATCGCGACTTTAGGACGTCCCCCAAGCCTTTGCATTAACTCCTAACAACTTCTTCCCTGGTTCATTTTAATTAGACTCTCTAGGTTCATTAAGTTCATTGGTTACAGGTTCCAAAATCGTCACTCTGATACCACTTTGTAACACCCTCATACACCAAGGTGCCTTACCAAGACCACCCTAGCACATAGAGATGCTACCATCTCGATTACCCGAGGCATAGTAATCAAAAGTGACCATCAAGAAACGTACTTTAATAAATAGTTTAAAGTGATTACAGAAATCCAACTGTAAAAGAAATGTAATACAACTGTTCCAAAATCAATTCCAACTAAAATCCAACTGAATACATGAAAATGTCATGACACAACAGCGAAAGACTACTATCTAATTCGTGGTGACTCATTCCCAGCTAACCCGTGCGCATCCAAGCCATACCTGCTAGACATCAACTGCTCACCATCCCTGAATAGATCACCACAGTATTCAAAATAATTAAACGGGGTCAGTTATTGTATAACAATATAAGACAAAACAACAAAATCCTCCAACACTATCACATCACCATTAATCTGACTAGCCCAAAGGTCTACCCTTGCCAGATTACCAATCGCAACTGGTAATCCACACCGCCAGTGGGGGACCACAACCTTTTCCACCTAAGCCCCGCGCATCTCCATCTAGCGAATAACCCAAGTTTCCTTAATGTGTATATCCCCCTTGTGACGGGAACCACAAGGGACGAATCAAGGGCGTGAAGCCACTCCCACAAGTGACTCTATTCAGCCGAGGGCGCACCTCGCGAACCACAGACAGTCAACAACAACCATTTACAATAACAACGATACCAAAAATCAATTACGATATAATCACATGCCAATCAACTATCAACCATCTTATAATATGTATACGATAACTGAGTAGGGAAACCCTGCCTAGAATGAAATCACTGATCAACAATCACAAGCAGCGAATCAAAAGCGTTCCTCTACGAAATCACCTTTTATAAACATATAATCATACAATTACAATCAAATAATCAACAATACTCCCAATTCACTCAATTAGGGTTTAACCAAATCCAACGAATCAACATAAAAACGGTACAAGGACTTTACTTACATTACGACGATCACAACGGTATAAAGAACTCCGAAATCCGACAATCCTAGCCCCTTGATTTGATAGCAATGAGAGAAGAGAATTCGACGTTGCATTGTTTTTCTTTGTAAAAAGGTTTAGAATAAGGTAAAAGTGAAAAGGAACTGACAAAAATTCTTTATATACTCTTCACGCGTTGCTAACAAAACCCGGCCAAAAATTCGTAAAGGCCGACTTACTCGATCGAGTAACTAAGGTACTCGATCGAGTACCACCTACTCGATCGAGTTGCCCTCACTCGATCTAGTATCCATCAGGCAGAACGTACTACAGAATGCAAAACTAACTTACTCGACAGAGTAAGTCCTACTCGATAGAGTACCCAACAACTCATAAATCTGAAGTATTACAAATTGCTTCCTTCCTATTTGCTTTCTTAGTGCATTTCAATGCGTTTTGTAGGAAAGAAGCTAAAAGGAGCAGAATTCCCGTCTTTTGAGCACATTTAGGAGCTAATTGGCGACATTAGATGTGACACCCTTAAATCTAGCCTTAATTAAATACGTAAATTCTACAGAAAAACTGGTAGGATATGTTTGTAAATGGTTCAACTAGTCCAAAAACCTGCAATTTCAAAAAATTTTCTTCCTAAACCATTCACAACCAATCCAACTCAAGAAGAGTGTCAAAAACCCTGCAAATGCTACAATCTAATTTACTTAACACCGCTAAAGGTAAGAAAATACATAATCATACAACCCAAAATAGAAAAAGGGAGACATATGTCCCTTCAAATAATATACAAACCCAAAAGATAAAAGGGTTACTATAAGAATAGCCAAAAACTAGGTCCAAGGTTCCTTGCTCACTAGCTCGTCTGTGACCCCCAACAAAGCATCAACAACCTGTCAATCGCATTTTATACAAACACGAAAGCCACAATTCAGTGGGGAGTAACTTCGAGTCCTCCCAGCCACGAATCGTCAAAATTAATGTAACATGTAATGTAACATGTAAACAATTTGATAAACCATTTACTTATCATGTATTCTAACAAATGACCCCTAAACTGACCAAACTAAACTATCATGTGAATCATATAACAAATAGTAATCCAAACTTTATCAATCAGAATCCGCTTACATCTCACCTATTACGATTCATAAAATCACCATACAAGAAAGGGCAATATATCAAAGACAGGCATAAGTTCTTAGCACGGTCAATAGTCACTTTGTAACTCGAGTCTATACCACGAGGTAGGGAAGGTAATCGAACCGGTATCTTGGCTCAGCGGTTAATATTAATAAAACATGGCCAAGAGACAACACAACCCTAGCCTAAAATCTGCGCAGACCTAGACATGCGGATACACACCACCGCACCCAAGACCCACAACTTTTTTTAAAACAAAGTGAAGTGAGTACCCTAAGGACACCACCGAAGGGTTGGCTAGTACTTAAGCTGACCACTTACTATCAAAATAAGTAATCGAGGTCATGCCCCAACTTGGATAAACATCCACTAGTCGGGAACACAAAGGCTATCAAACAAAGGAACATATACTCGTCAAAGACTATAAAGACCTATCTATGATGAAGGCCGAAATACTCACCTAGGACCTAGTCCCAGCTAGTCCCAGCTTGAATACTTTAGCCCACACCACACAAGACTCACCACACAAGTCAAGTAAGACAAAAAGTCCAACTTACCACCTAATTGCTAACACCCTATCATGTGAAAGGCTATATAAATGTCTATTCAGCATACAAATCCAACAGTGTCCTCAATAAGAATTCAATACTAACTTCCAATTCTAGCAATTTTAACAATATTAAAGGCTTTAGGGGAAACTAGGGCCATTTCTACAATACAATACACTATTAGATTCAATAAGCTATACATGTGAACTAAAGCTTGATAAATGGCCTAAAACAAGAAAAAGGCCGATTATCTAAATCATTCAACCGAATTTTTACCCGCAACCCCACCTGCCGCGATGTGCACGGGTCAAATTGCGGTGACCAATCACTCAATTAATCGACATCGCATCGACCAAAGGGACTAAGGCTCGGTTTTTCACAATCAACAAAACATTACAATTATCGCTATAAAATTCATTTTGAGCCTATGAATTACAATTTCATTTTGTAAACTATCCTAACATGTGATAACTATTAATATAAGCACAATTTTACCATTAACATATTTTTTTTATTACTAGAATGATTCAATTCAAATTACTACCCATTTGTTACTTATACTAATCATAACATTAATCAACCTAAAATGATGAACAAAGCTTGGAAAACCGCGAAACAAGCAACGGACCGACCCAGGCCAGCCGTGGGCTAGCCGTGGGCCTGCCACGGGCCTGCCACGGGCCTGCCGGCCTGCTGCCCGTCACCCTATTCCTCTTTTTTTTTTCCGTTTTTTCTTCATTTTAACTCGTTTTAACATCATCTAATCATTAATTAATCGTTTCATTACTAATATCCTAACTTAAACTAACCAAAAGGCATAAATTAAGCATGCATGCAACCATATTTTAACATGTGAAAATTATTACTTAAACCAAAAATCACAAAACATCCAAAACAACAAAGATTGTGACGATAATCCGTCGAGTAACTCGAAATATGTTACCTTAAGCTAGAAAAAAGAGCAATTAGCACCTCAAACCCAAACCCTAACTAGCAACTATCCGCTATCTTCGATAATATACGAGTCCCCAAACTCGTCCTCCAATTCTTCACCTAAATAAACAATTAAAACACAAAGATAAGTATATATACCGAAATTTTCGAAAATTGGTCTTAAAACAACTTCAAGAAAACTGAAATTAAATTGTACCAAGTTGTAGATCGCGACGAGAGGATTCCGGAAAGGTAAATTTCGCGAAAAACCGATAAGAAACGAGCAAGTTATGTCGATTTTAAGCTTGAAATGATGAAAATGGTGTTTTATTTGGTTTGATGTTGATGATGATGATCCTAAGAACAAAAAATCAGAAAAAGAAAGGTAAAGGGGGAGGGGATGCCGCGTGAGGGAAGAAGGAAAGGAGGAAAAGGAAGTGCGGGATTTTTAGTCGGGATTTTTACGAGTCGGGTTTGACTCGTTTCAATAATAATTAAATCCGTAAGTCAAACGCAAATTCCGTCAAGACCAAAGTTTTTAAACACGAGATTACAAGAAAATTGAGTATTCATACGACCCATTTCCAATTTCATTTACCCAACGTTCAAAAGAATTGTCATTTTCCCCCCGATACGCCCTTATTTCGAAATAAAGAGTTTTACACGGTTTAAACTATTTTTAAACCTTTCAAAACTATCAAAATAAATACTTTTCTTCAAAATATAATAAAATTATATTTCTTTGAATTATTTTTACTTTAAATACATTAATGTCAAATTTTACTTGATTAATTAATTATTTTCGAAATATATTAACATCCAAATTTACGGGCGTTACAATCCCCCTCCTTTTAAAAAGTTTCGTCCTCGAAACTCAGAAGGAGAAATTATAGTTATAAGAAAATATAGGTATCTTTCCAATGAAACGGTGATACTCTTGTTGATCAGACAAGAACATCCACATTCATATCAAGATATAAAAATATTTCTACACCAATAAATGAGAAAACCCATTATTGGGACGTCTCCAACAACGAGATTTAACACTCATTAATGTTAAAACCATTAAAAATCATAAAAGCATTTTCAAAATTTTAGCTTAAAGTTCTATAATAAGAATAATAATCAAAAGAGTTGTATGAATATCCTGAGGTAAGAATTGAAGTCGAACCTAAATGGGTGTCAAAGACGGAGTTTCAAAGGTTACCAACATCAAACTTATGAGAGGAGTATGATGAAGTAAGGAAAAGAGGTATGAGCAAAGAACGCTCATGATCAAGGAAGAAGGAAAATCGACAAACACGGAAATGCCAAACACTTTTATCACAAACTACAACAACACCCAAAACGGTTCCAAAAACTTCCTAACAACAAAACTCATAATCACATCTCTCCCAAGGGTTTCCTTAATTGCTTATGTTACCTCATCCTAATCTATTCCCTGAAACAAGGTATTCCACTATAAGCGTGATCTCATCGTTCCTAATCCTCAAACATTCAGAAACAACTTCCACAAGCCTAAGGTCATAGCTTCCAACAAAGCTATATTCATATCCAACTAGTGTCAACTATGATTCCCTCAAAAAGTAAACCTTCATTCAAGAATCCCAATACCAAGCTATAAACTCCAAGAGAAAGTTCCTCAAATATTCCACAAGATTCTCATTTCAAAACAAGGTAGTAACATACCAACCCCAAACTCTGAAAAAAATCAATAGGATCTCAAGTTTTCTATCCTTTTTCTTACTAAGGATTGCCGAAAGCGGATCTACACTCAGCTACAACATCATCCCATCATCTCAAGTACTCAATGTGACCTCAAGGTCTATAAATCTATAGGGTTAACAAATTCTTCTCAACACTAAGTCTCTCTCAACTCAAGAACTCTCAAGAGTCAACTAGAATGCCAAATCACATCACCAAACCATTATGGTCATCCACATCTCAAGGAATATTCTTTCAAATTTGACATCCTAAAACTTACTTACCATCAAATTTCCAAGGATCAAGGTCTTAATTGTAACAACACTTTATCTCCTCAAAGTTCCTAAAACCATAAGTGAAACTATGTTCTTTAACCTAACAATTGGTGTCAACCAAACCATTACCCTTTTTAGTTACCAAAACAAGTGCTAAGACTTCCCAACAATGTAGCTTACTCTCACTCTCATAACATACTTCAAGTAGTAATCAATATCACCCACTAAAACCAACAAATAATCCCACATTTAACATTTCCCACACGATAACATATACATTATTAAACCCTCATATCCAAAGTGATTATGGAAGCCCAACCCAAACTCGGCTACTTAGTCAAACCTATATCCTCAAATCACATCTCACAAACTCTGTAAACATGGTCAACAGGGTACCAACTATACTAAGGAGGTAAGGAGTGATAACGGAATAGAGAAACAGTAAAACATTTCTGAAGGGTGCATGAATCTGACAAGTTAGGAAACTAATGAGTCAGACCGTAAAGATAACGGTTGACAAAAATAAGAGGTATTCGAGTTAAGAAGATATCTCGGGCAAGAAGAAGATACGTAAAATTTGGCATAAAAACAAGGTTCAACGATCGTTAAAGAGAAGGAAAGGAGAATAGGAGCGGCACAATGAAAGGGTTCCCGCTTACCAAACACTCATCAAAGCTTATGATCGATATGATAAGGTTACATCACTAAGGTGCTCAACAAAGCCCCAAAAGTCTACCAAATTATAAGACTAATAAGTACTCCACAATGGTAAGTGTTCCGGGTGTAATTCCAGAGCAAGTATCGTTACCACCCGTGGCTTGTAGAATGATGTCTTGGGTCGAGTCCTGCTTGTCTCTATCGTTCCTCTCGGCCTCTCCTGCAGCAATAAACGAACTGAGGGCTTGGCTTTGTGCCAAGCGTACTCACTCCGACGCCCAAGTCAGTGGATTTAGAGAGGAGTTGTTATAACTTGGCGTGGTATGTATTGTAGAGAGATAAGGAAGATATTACCAGATGAATAGTGATTATTAGGTTCAGTTCTGGATCCTTTCCTCAATGAGGGTTGAGGAGTATTTATAGACTTTCACCTTTTGTCACGTAGTGGCCAAGTGGCCAAGTGGGTAGCAGGTGGAAAGACCGCTCTACCCTCGGCCGATGGACCCATGTCAGGCCGACCGAGGGGTCTTGGATATGAGTACGCGGATGTGTGCCCCGGCTGGCTACTTGCCAGGCCGAGACCCCAGTGACAGGCCGATAGGCTGAGTCGGCTTGGCTGTCTAAGTCGTTGACTTGCTGTGGATATCTTTGACCTTGCTAAATATCTTGACTTGGTCAGCGGTGCAGAATATGCCCCATCAGTAAGTATTCCTCAACTCAATTGGTTCTAAGAGCCAAAATCAATTCACTACACAAATTCATTTCTTACTATTCAAGTCCCAAGGTATCTCCTTTACAATTCTCGTCATCGAACTTCACTTACTATGTCATTCCCAAGTATATTATCTCACCACTTAATACTTCTAGTCTCAGATACCATAAATTGGAATCACATCCTTGAACTCACGAACTACATTGAACAACATTCCACCATAATTCCCAAATCCAGATATGATTACTAAGATCAACCACGTGTTATCCAATTTTGAAAGGTCAACAAGGGCTACTCTATACTAGATTTGGTCAACTTAAAAGGTTTAACAAACTAACTAATTCCAAAGTACAATACCAATCCATTCAGCAACATCTATGTCCTATTGTATTCCTTTCAAGGCCTACAAGGATTAGGGCTAACTATCATACCTTTAATTCTCCACAAGAAATATCGAGACTCTCAAATGAAGTAGCTTAGGTTCATTCCATCTTATGTGCTAAGGTAGTACCCATGCTTAATCATCTATAACAAACAAGCTCTCTATAGACATAAATCCCAAGGTATTTCTCAATTCACTAAATTCTCATATCAAGCACAACTAACAAGACTAACCAAAGGATCCCAAATTATATTCTCCTATACAACTCAAACCTTAAACCATCAATTTCTCCACTCGTTCACGCCCTCCAATGATACATTCTCTCAAAACTGGGTTCTCTTGAACAAGGGAACTATCCTGCGGAATAAAAGGAAGGTGTCCACATGGACTTTATTATAAGAAGAAAACGAACCTAAGATGAACCGGGAGAAAGAATTGAAAGGTAGTTACCAAGGCGAGATAAGAGGAATTTGAAAAACGAAATATCAAGAAAGTGGAAGCATTCTACATTTGGCATAACCAACCTTTAGCGGTACCAAAACTAATAACTAACAATCAACAAACCTAACAATTAGCAATCACAAACAGTCTACCACATAAAATCCTAATTCTATCCATCCTACCCTTCTCTCAAGTTTATTATTTAAAGGTCAAGTGATTCTAAGTGGGGTGCACAAACGTGCGTCGAGAGCAATAGGCTCTGATACCAACTGTGACACCCTTAAATCTAGCCTTAATTAAATACGTAAATTCTACAGAAAAACTGGTAGGATATGTTTGTAAATGGTTCAACTAGTCCAAAAACCTGCAATTTCAAAAAAATTTCTTCCTAAACCATTCACAACCAATCCAACTCAAGAAGAGTGTCAAAAACCCTGCAAATGCTACAATCTAATTTACTTAACACCGCTAAAGGTAAGAAAATACATAATCATACAACCCAAAATAGAAAAAGGGAGACATATGTCCCTTCAAATAATATACAAACCCAAAAGATAAAAGGGTTACTATAAGAATAGCCAAAAACTAGGTCCAAGGTTCCTTGCTCACTAGCTCGTCTGTGACCCCCAACAAAGCATCAACAACCTGTCAATCGCATTTTATACAAACACGAAAGCCACAATTCAGTGGGGAGTAACTTCGAGTCCTCCCAGCCACGAATCGTCAAAATTAATGTAACATGTAATGTAACATGTAAACAATTTGATAAACCATTTACTTATCATGTATTCTAACAAATGACCCCTAAACTGACCAAACTAAACTATCATGTGAATCATATAACAAATAGTAATCCAAACTTTATCAATCAGAACCTAGAAACATCTCACCTATTACACTTCATAAAATCACCATACAAGAAAGGGCAATATATCAAAGACAGGCATAAGTTCTTAGCACGGTCAATAGTCACTTTGTAACTCGAGTCTATACCACGAGGTAGGGAAGGTAATCGAACCGGTATCTTGGCTCGCCGTTAATATTAATAAAACATGGCCAAGAGACAACACAACCCTAACCTAAAATCACAGAGACCTAGACATGCGGATACACACCACCGCACCCAAGACCCACAACTTTTTTTAAAACAAAGTGAAGTGAGTACCCTAAGGACACCACCGAAGGGTTGGCTAGTACTTAAGCTGACCACTTACTATCAAAATAAGTAACTGAGGTCATGCCCCAACTTGGATAAACATCCACTAGTCAGGAACACAAAGGCTATCAAGCAGTGAACATATACTCGTCAAAGACTATAAAGACCTATCTATGATGAAGGCCGAAATACTCACCTAGGACCTAGTCCCAGCTAGTCCCAGCTTGAATACTTTAGCCCACACCACACAAGACTCACCACACAAGTCAAGTAAGACAAAAAGTCCAACTTACCACCTAATTGCTAACACCCTATCATGTGAAAGGCTATATAAATGTCTATTCAAAGATACAAATCCAACAAAGTGTCCTCAATAAGAATTCAATACTAACTTCCAATTCTAGCAATTTTAACAATATTAAAGGCTTTAGGGGAAACTAGGGCCATTTCTACAATACAATACACTATTAGATTCAATAAGCTATACATGTGAACTAAAGCTTGATAAATGGCCTAAAACAAGAAAAAGGCCGATTATCTAAATCATTCAACCGAATTTTTACCCGCAACCCCACCTGCGGCAGTACGGTCAAATTGCGTGACCAATCACTCAATTAATCGACATCGCATCACCAAAGGGACTAAGGCTCGATTTTTTCAGACAATCAACAAAACATTACAATTATCGCTATAAAATTCATTTTGAGCCTATGAATTACAATTTCATTTTGTAAACTATCCTAACATGTGATAACTATTAATATAAGCACAATTTTACCATTAACATATTTTTTTTATTACTAGAATGATTCAATTCAAATTACTACCCATTTGTTACTTATACTAATCATAACATTAATCAACCTAAAATGATGAACAAAGCTTGGAAAACCGCGAAACAAGCAACGGACCGACCCGGGCCAGCCGTGGGCTAGCCGTGGGCCTGCCACGGGCCTGCCGGCCTGCTGCCCGTCACCCTATTCCTCTTTTTTTTTCCGTTTTTTCTTCATTTTAACTCGTTTTAACATCATCTAATCATTAATTAATCGTTTCATTACTAATATCCTAACTTAAACTAACCAAAAGGCATAAATTAAGCATGCATGCAACCATATTTTAACATGTGAAAATTATTACTTAAACCAAAAATCACAAAACATCCAAAACAACAAAGATTGTGATTTATAATCCGTCGAGTAACTCGAAATATGTTACCTTAAGCTAGAAAAAAGAGCAATTAGCACCTCAAACCCAAACCCTAACTAGCAACTATCCGCTATCTTCGATAATATACGAGTCCCCAAACTCGTCCTCCAATTCTTCACCTAAATAAACAATTAAAACACAAAGATAAGTATATATACCGAAATTTTCGAAAATTGGTCTTAAAACAACTTCAAGAAAACTGAAATTAAATTGTACCAAGTTGTAGATCGCGACGAGAGGATTCCGGAAAGGTAAATTTCGCGAAAAACCGATAAGAAACGAGCAAGTTATGTCGATTTTAAGCTTGAAATGATGAAAATGGTGTTTTATTTGGTTTGATGTTGATGATGATGATCCTAAGAACAAAAAATCAGAAAAAGAAAGGTAAAGGGGGAGGGGATGCCGCGTGAGGGAAGAAGGAAAGGAGGAAAAGGAAGTGCGGGATTTTTAGTCGGGATTTTTACGAGTCGGGTTTGACTCGTTTCAATAATAATTAAATCCGTAAGTCAAACGCAAATTCCGTCAAGACCAAAGTTTTTAAACACGAGATTACAAGAAAATTGAGTATTCATACGACCCATTTCCAATTTCATTTACCCAACGTTCAAAAGAATTGTCATTTTCCCCCCGATACGCCCTTATTTCGAAATAAAGAGTTTTACACGGTTTAAACTATTTTTAAACCTTTCAAAACTATCAAAATAAATACTTTTCTTCAAAATATAATAAAATTATATTTCTTTGAATTATTTTTACTTTAAATACATTAATGTCAAATTTTACTTGATTAATTAATTATTTTCGAAATATATTAACGGTCCGAAATTTACGGGGCGTTACATTAGAACATTTGCACGAAAGAGGAGATGAAACACGAGGACCCGTACATCATAAATGCAAGAATATTGGTGGCTAGAGGTTATCCCCACGAGCCATGATCAATCCCTTACAGATCTTTGAGCAGGAACATCATTCAGTCGTGGAACTTCGGCGACCTAAGCACCAGCTCGGGCGAGCTGACCTCAAATCGAGCGAGCCAGTCCTCTACTCAGGCGGGTCGATAGTGGACACCTCGATTTACACCAAAAAAAATCTTCAAAACATGGTTCAAATGGGAGATAAGTCAAAGTAAAGAAGTACATCATGTTTGCAGCTTTCCGTACATGCTCAAATAAAGTTAAAAGATGCTGGACATAAACCTTGCCAAGGCACGGAGTATGTAATTTCTGACAATTTTGCAGTAGGTCGTTCTGCATATTTGATTAAATGGACAAAAACACTCTTTCCCATTCAACAGGTTACAAAAATGAGGATAAAAATATGCAACCGGGACAAAGAAATGGGAACAAAGCACATCAAGGAGAGTAGTCCATCACATTGGAAAAATGATCAAGACTGTTCGATTGCGTCCAGACATTAGTTTTAAAAAGCGAAAGGCACAACAAGCCGAGGCAATGACGGCTTGTGGCAACAACGCAAAATTTATAAGCCAAAGGCGTGCCCTGATATGTAACAACGAATGGGCATTAAGCAAACTAGGGCAATCTATTTCTCAAGGAAAAGTTATCTCAAGCTGCGGGCAATCTATTTCTCAAAGAAAAATTATCAAATTTGTCCAGTCAGTCTAG
Source organism: Silene latifolia (assembly GCF_048544455.1). NCBI lineage: Eukaryota > Viridiplantae > Streptophyta > Magnoliopsida > Caryophyllales > Caryophyllaceae > Silene > Silene latifolia. The sequence goes on along the minus strand of NC_133529.1, from coordinate 105,614,593 downwards.
AATGTCAACAATCATTTATATTACCATCACTCTAGCTCAGAGAAGAAATCAAAATCAGCAAATTTACATAAACTAATAAAAGAAATTTCATAGCAGCAAAGTTGTGTACATTCAACCCTTCTTACACCGCCATGGCTTTTGAGAAACTGATTAGAACCAACAACCAAAGAATTTGCTTACTAAAGCATGAACTCATGAAGTCCAGTACCAAGAACAACAAGCATTTAAAATGTAAAAACAGCGCTTCGGTCAGCAGGGATCAAGAGTCATCAATAAGAGATCACAACTGTTGTTCAGAAAGTATGGGGCTTTGTCTCCCTTTAACAGCCATCACTAGTCCAGTCAGGTGATAATTAGCTGCAGTTATAACGATCATCAAATGGAAGAGAAGGATAGTCACATATACTAATAACAATGAAAAGAATATTCGTCATATAACATAAATAAATGAAAGGACAATTACCAACAAAAGTTGTTCGGTTATACTTACCAAGCTTTATAAAAAGTTATACACAAGTTGGATCCTTACTACAAGAACCTACAACAGCTGAAAAAATATAATGCGTAAGTATCTCTTTTGGAAAATACAAGTCATACAAATTTATCAACTCACGAAACCTAATAGATAAAATGACAAAATTACCATCAAAACCATCTTCGTTGGGGACTGACTTGCGAACCAAAAGCTTGCTAGATGTTTCTGAGTGGACAAGTTCCACAACATCAATATCCAAAAAATGAGGACTACGCTTCCTAGCCTCTCTAACTCGTATTATTGCGAAAACATCTCTTCTCAGGGAATAGAAAGATCAAATAAGAGGACATATACCCGCATAATTTAAATTGTTTTCATCATTTTTATAATTAATATCATCATTTTAAGAATGTTGGAATAACGAAAATATCGTTTTAACGTCGAGCAAAAATGATATCATTCGCCAACAAAACTAAAATCAGAATCAGAATAATATATTAACGTGTTAAAATAACAAAAAAAAAAAAAAAGAACGGTGTGAATTTCAAGCTATTAAAAAAAAAATAGAAAAAAAAAAATATGTGAGCAAACATTTATTAGTGAAGAGTTAGAGAGTTCTTGTGATTTTCACGGAATATTAAACTATTTTGTAGCATTAAACACAATCATCAAAAGTTGGTTTTTCATTCTAAAAGTAAATTAAACAATCATTAAACATCAAAACGAATACTAATTAAAATTTGGGATTTTTTTATTATTATAAATTTTACGAACAAAATCATCATTTATTTTTCCAGCGTTTATAGTTCTCACGATATTCTTTCAAAATAATTTTAACCGTTCAATCTACCTTGAATTATAGTTCGCAAACAAAAATAAAGAAATTTCTATTTTGAATTTTTTTTTAGATTGAATTAATTACATAGATCGATTGTTTTTAATGAAATAAAAATAAAAAGGTACAAAAATGATCGAGGCAAAGGAGCATAATAATAAAAAAGGAAAAAAAAATAGAAAATAATAATAACAATAATCGATGCAAAACACTAACAAACATAGCAATATTCGTGACAAAATAATAATAAACGGTGGCAAAGGTTTAGTAACTTGCGGCCATATGCATAACAATAAATATATTTGATGATATATTCTACAATATACGTATTGGTTAATATTTTTTTTTCTGACGAGTCCCTTTTGTCCGTAGGGCCCAGTGTTATCGCAAATTCGGCCTTGTATAACACCACCACGACGACAACATTGCTAGCCCCGTGAATTTCCATGTAATAAAACTAGTTATAAATTTCAAATGACTATTTATATATTTTTTACATGGCCGTGCAATTTTGCATGAGTTCTAACTTCTAAGCTAGTCATTGTTGAAAGAATAAACCCCGGGGGTAAAAGCATCAGCGGATTCCCCCAAAGAAAGAAAAAGAGTTGAATTCCAAACAGCAAATAAAACAATAGTTTATGCAACAAAAGTTTTGGGATATGAGAGTTTTGGAAAATGGAGGAGTGGAGTCCATTTCCAATATTTAGAATTGGTATTTAAAACTTCCCCCATGGGTATGGAAACCCAATGACTTTTTTTGTATTTATGAAATTGAAGAAGTGAAAATGCAAATAATTTAGAACCCATAATGATTAAGCTTGGATTTGATTTAGCACCAACAAAAAATGGAGTTGGAAATGGATATGTTTCATATGGTTTTGTTTAGGTACTAGCTTGATCACCTATACCTCCACATTCCCATAAATGTTTTGCCTTTTCTTACCCATTGCCTCACTTAGCCATATTTTTGTAAGCCCTCGGCTGTGACAGGACCTTGTTTGGTTGGAATGTGTGTACGGTAGCTAGAATTGTCTATCATATTAGTTGCATGCATGTTTATGTGGGTCGTAGTTTAGGTGAGCGACTATTTTTCTTCCTCTCTTACATATATGCTTACCCTTTGCTTCATGAGAGAAAGAGTGACCCGTGAGAGTCCATTGTTAAAGGTCTTGCAAGGTCGACGGTTCAGCTACTTTTATAAACATCTTATAACTCGTTTGCATTTGACTGTTTAGCTATAAGTGTTAGTTTGCCTGCATTAAATTGGCTTAAGTGGGCATTTGTAGCTAGCTCTGAGTTATTTTTTTTCCGTTCCTTTAGTTGCATTTTGGTTTACTCGGGGACGAGTAAAGGTTTGGTTTGGGGAGATTTGATACGTGCATTTTACATAGCCTTTTTAGCCTATTTTATGCACGTATTTCTATGCTTTTATCGTGGTTTTATGCTACGAAATGCCCCGAATATGCTACTTTGGTGTATTTTGTCTTAATTGCAGGAATGGACCATAAAGTAGTAGATTCAAGCCTAAAACATGTCCCTACGCATGCATTTAGGAGATGAGTTGAGTCGGAGCTTGGAAAGTGCTATTTTGAGATGCGCATTGGAGTAAGGAAGTTAGGCGAGCCAAGAGAGTGCTTCAATTTGCTAGTTCCTGCTTGTAAGAGCCATATCTCGAGTTCTACAACAGTTATTAAGGTGATTCTAGTTGGAGGTGAAAGCTTATCCTCTTAGCTTTCCAACGCCACCAACCACGCCCTATTTGTCCAAGTAACGAAGGAATGGCAGCCGTTTGAAGTTCAGTGCGCGAAGCAGGAATTACGCGCTGAGAAGTGCTCGATCGAGAACTATTTCTATTCGATCGAGAGCCCATTTGCTCGATCGAGAGCTTCCTTTACTCGATCGAGTGATTAAAGGGAAAGAAGTCCTCGATCAAGAGGAATGCTAAGGAATATCACTCGATCGAGAGCCTTAAGTGCTCGATCGAGCAACAATCTTTGTCGGGCTTGGGCTTTTAGCCTAGTTTCCGTCAATTAGGTTTAGCTAATCCTATTTTCCTATAAATAGGAAGCTAGGGACGACATTTAAACTCTCTCCTTTTCTCTCTTCTCTTCTCCCCTTACTCGGTTACTGTACATTGTTACTGTTACTTTGCTCTTATTTTCCGGATCATTTATATCAGTAATTTCTTCTCTCCTTTCTCTCTTTTTATTTAATGTTTATTGTTCCCTCTCCTTCTTTATTTATTGTTCTTATTTATTCCATGTCTAGCTAAATCCCCGTAGTATGTTAGGATTAGGGAAGCCGTGGTAGCGATGTTTTAACTGACTTATATATAGATTAGTCTTGCGATAGGAATTGTATTAGGCAATTTAATTGTTATCCTATTTAATGAATGCATGCGGAGACCATAAATTTAGTTAACCCCGACCTAGATCGAAAGATTGGAAGGGAAGGCTTGCTTAATTACAATAGGGTATTGCAGTGAGGGCGAAAGTTAAGCTGTTTACGCTCTAGGGCGGTTTAAGGACCGAAAGGTGACGACCATAGCTCTTCTTATCAATAGTCTAATCTCCTTAGTATTTCCGATAGTATAAGATCTGATAGCTGCCACGGTGGACCGACTCCTAGCATATTTCCTTTCTCTTATTGTTAATTTCTCTCATCTTTTCCCCTTGCTTTAATCTCTAGTTTAGTTAACACAATCAAAACCCCCATTTGTGACATTAGACAGATAAATAGACAAATAGATAGTACACCGCCTCCCTGTGGAGATCGACCCTACTTACCGCTGACTTCTGTTAGTTGTACTTAGGTATTTATTTTTGGTACGAAACGACAGTATCAAATTTTGGCGCCGTTGCCGGGGAGGCAATCTATTTATTTATTTGTTTAATTTTATCTGTTTCTAGCCTCAGGGAATTTTTCCCTTGAGGCCGTTTTAATCTTTTGTTTAGTGCTGTTTTGATAGGCCTTACAGGTACTACCTAGACAGTTCTAGGTGAAAGACAGTCAAAGGGAAGGCTTGAGTACCTTTGACCCATCACCAATGTCCTATTATATAGAACAGCCGGTGATTTACTGCGGGAGATGTGGTGCTGCTGGGCATAATGCAGTCCTTTGTTTGGCAGAGAATGACGAAGTTTACGCGTTCAGGCAGCGTAGTCAAGTTAGTCAAGCAGCTGTAGTTGTGCCGCCACATCCACCCTATCAATGGCCACCGCAACAAGATCCTCCTGATATACAAGAAGAAGAGATTGCGGAGCTGAAATCCTTACTGCAGACACTTGCATCTCAATTGCAAGATCGTGACCGAGAGAGGCAAGATCATGATAGACACACTTCTTCGCGACTTGAAAAGCTCGAAACTTACATTGCTCAGTTAGCAGCTGAGATACAAGAAGAAGAGGTTGCAGAGCTGAGGTCTTTAATGGAGATACTTGCATCTCAAGTGCAGAATTATGATCGAGTGAGGCAAGAGAGTGATAGACGTGCGGATGCTCAAATCATTGAGCTGGAGTCTAAAATTGCTCAGTTAACAGCCGAGTCGGATAATTGGCAACCAGAAGAGGTATACCTTGCTGAAAGCGGTTTTTCCCATGAAGAAACCGTGTTGCCCAATGCTGAGGATGACTTTTATGACTCAGACGACGAGTTTCTATCACATTTCATTGCCTCACACGAGGATTTCAGTGCTGTACAGGAGGAATCACTCGATCGAGTGACTACTATTGGTCGATCGAGTGATTTTCCAGGGGAAACTGCTCGATCGAATGAAGATTCTACTCGATCGAGTAGTTTGGCCATTGGGAGCTTTCGTTCGTCATTTTGGTTTGATTTTGATGACGATTTCGATGACGATAATGGATACGGTGAATCTTCCCTATTCAAGGCCGAGTTGGATGCACTTGAGGCTGCGATTTACGGGACGAATTCCACTAAGGAGGGTGTCAAAGAGGCAAACAGTCGGTAATTGCTCCTAGCACGGAAGAGGTAATATCTTCCTTTGTCGATGATTCCGTCATTGAGAGTGACCGACCCGAGGTAGTAAACGATAATTTATTTATTGTTTGTTTTAATAGTAAATTGCCTGAGTTGACTTTTGCTGCGCATCCCAATGCTTTACCCCTTCCCAATAGGTCGTATAATTTGACGATTTTTCACCGTCCTTATCATTTTAATTTCGTTAATCTGAATTGGAGCCCTACTTTATTGACAATTGCTCCCGCGCTCCTATATTTCGTGGATAAATTTAGGAGCTCACATAGGAAATTTGTTAGACTTAAATGTTTACATATTTTTATTTCCTATTTCTCTATTCCACTTTGGTGCTACCTACTTTTTTGTGTAGCACATGCGCAACTATTTGACAGGTTGCTGCGCGCTTTGAGCTGTTTTGATTGTATTTGATTAGAGAGGCCCAAAGAAAAGAAGGTCGAGCTGGGACCTGACTGAAGCTAGCGCTACCCGGGAGGCAACCCGGCGATTTTATTTTGCTTTTTATTTACTTTCAGTTGTAATAAATGGTTTTTATACCATAGACTTTATCAGTAATGCTTGTCTTGTTAGTTTGCGGGCTGTCTTAGTGCGTTTTGCAGGAATCACACTGAGGATCACTCGATCGAGTAGCTTTTCTACTCGATCGATCACTTTTGCTGACAATTCCGTTCGATCGAGCAGATGTCCCACTCGATCGACCACCTGCAGGATGAGAAACCACTCGATCGAACTGCTATTCTCTTCGATCGAGCAGTTTTAGACGCCCATGTTACTCGATCAGCTACTGTTCGACTGTTATCGAGTATTCTTGACTTGGATTAGCTTCCTGAGACGGTTTTCCGGACCTTTAGCAACCTCCCATTTCATGGTCGGTTTGGGGAGGTCCCCTTTATTCGCGCAATCTTGTGAGTTTTTCCGCTTTTACTCTTTTCCTCCTTTAGTTTGCATTTCCTTTCCATGTTTTGGTACAATGGGGGCATTGTACGGTTTGGTTTGGGGAGGTTATGCATCCATATCTGTGTCTGCATGTTGTTTTTACTGCATTTCAGTTATCACGTTTAATTTTCTGTTTGCATTGTTATTTATTTCATAAAAATTCAAAAACTTCAATAAAAATTCAAAAAATTTCAAAAAATTCATGTTTATTTTTGCATATAGGTTGAGTCGGAACGGTAGATTTCAATGATGATATTGCACTATATTTGTCTTTTTGCTTAAGCCTTGCATTGAACTATTAATCTTATTAGCTTTGTCTTATTGCATGTCTACGAGTTAATGTTAAAATTTAGCTGAACGAATAGACTTGACCTTAAATTTTGGCAACCTACTTATAATTTCTAAGAACTAGAACCTTATAAACTGGTGTCATTTATGACCGGTTTCATGTAGGATTGTGAGTAGTTACTCCTTGCATAACATGTATCATCAATTTGCACGTATATGAAATTCAATTGCTTTTTGCCTACATACATTCGGGTTAGTGGTTGGTGTCACATGCAGGGAGGTGCTTACATTTCCCTTTCTTTCATTTTTACCCATAAACTCCACATTAGCCAAATCTGCCAGTTGACCCTTAGCTACATCCAAATTTAGCCTGCCTTGTCAAGCTAGTTTAGATTGTTTCTGCGGTATATTGTCTATTGTATCAAGTTTGGCTTGTATCTATTGATTTGGAGTTGGTAATTTATGAAGAAAAAGGAGGATGAGATGAAAAAAAAAAAAAAGTTGAAAAAGAAATGAAAAATGAAAAAAAAAACAGAAAATGATGTGAAGAAAAGAAACCGAAAGAAAAAAAAAAAGAAAGAAAATTCGAAAAAGATGTTTGATTATGAGACGGTTTCTGCTCCTATGTTCTATTCTATATTATTTGAGGAGTATGTTTGGTTTGGTTTGGTGAGATTTTATGCCAAATGAAGGGCATGTGCTTATTTCATAATTGAGTTGGAAATGGATATGTTTCATATGGTTTTGTTTAGGTACTAGCTTGATCACCTATACCTCCACATTCCCATAAATGTTTTGCCTTTTCTTACCCATTGCCTCACTTAGCCATATTTTTGTAAGCCCTCGGCTGTGACAGGACCTTGTTTGGTTGGAATGTGTGTACGGTAGCTAGAATTGTCTATCATATTAGTTGCATGCATGTTTATGTGGGTCGTAGTTTAGGTGAGCGACTATTTTTCTTCCTCTCTTACATATATGCTTACCCTTTGCTTCATGAGAGAAAGAGTGACCCGTGAGAGTCCATTGTTAAAGGTCTTGCAAGGTCGACGGTTCAGCTACTTTTATAAACATCTTATAACTCGTTTGCATTTGACTGTTTAGCTATAAGTGTTAGTTTGCCTGCATTAAATTGGCTTAAGTGGGCATTTGTAGCTAGCTCTGAGTTATTTTTTTTCCGTTCCTTTAGTTGCATTTTGGTTTACTCGGGGACGAGTAAAGGTTTGGTTTGGGGAGATTTGATACGTGCATTTTACATAGCCTTTTTAGCCTATTTTATGCACGTATTTCTATGCTTTTATCGTGGTTTTATGCTACGAAATGCCCCGAATATGCTACTTTGGTGTATTTTGTCTTAATTGCAGGAATGGACCATAAAGTAGTAGATTCAAGCCTAAAACATGTCCCTACGCATGCATTTAGGAGATGAGTTGAGTCGGAGCTTGGAAAGTGCTATTTTGAGATGCGCATTGGAGTAAGGAAGTTAGGCGAGCCAAGAGAGTGCTTCAATTTTCTAGTTCCTGCTTGTAAGAGCCATATCTGGAGTTCTACAACAGTTATTAAGGTGATTCCAGTTTGAGGTGAAAGCTTATCCTCTTAGCTTTCCAACGCCACCAACCACGCCCTATTTGTCCAAGTAACGAAGGAATGGCAGCCGTTTGAAGTTCAGTGCGCGAAGCAGGAATTACGCGCTGAGAAGTGCTCGATCGAGAACTATTTCTATTCGATCGAGAGCCCATTTGCTCGATCGAGAGCTTCCTTTACTCGATCGAGTGATTAAAGGGAAAGAAGTCCTCGATCGAGAGGAATGCTAAGGAATATCACTCGATCGAGAGCCTTAAGTGCTCGATCGAGCAACAATCTTTGTCGGGCTTGGGCTTTTAGCCTAGTTTCCGTCAATTAGGTTTAGCTAATCCTATTTTCCTATAAATAGGAAGCTAGGGACGACATTTAAACTCTCTCCTTTTCTCTCTTCTCTTCTCCCCTTACTCGGTTACTGTACATTGTTACTGTTACTTTGCTCTTATTTTCCGGATCATTTATATCAGTAATTTCTTCTCTCCTTTCTCTCTTTTTATTTAATGTTTATTGTTCCCTCTCCTTCTTTATTTATTGTTCTTATTTATTCCATGTCTAGCTAAATCCCCGTAGTATGTTAGGATTAGGGAAGCCGTGGTAGCGATGTTTTAACTGACTTATATATAGATTAGTCTTGCGATAGGAATTGTATTAGGCAATTTAATTGTTATCCGGTCGAATGAATGCATGCAGGAGACCATAAATTTAGTTAACCCCGACCTAGATCGAAAGATTGGAAGGGAAGGCTTGCTTAATTACAATAGGGTATTGCAGTGAGGGCGAAAGTTAAGCTGTTTACGCTCTAGGGCGGTTTAAGGACCGAAAGGTGACGACCATAGCTCTTCTTATCAATAGTCTAATCTCCTTAGTATTTCCGATAGTATAAGATCTGATAGCTGCCACGGTGGACCGACTCCTAGCATATTTCCTTTCTCTTATTGTTAATTTCTCTCATCTTTTCCCCTTGCTTTAATCTCTAGTTTAGTTAACACAATCAAAACCCCCATTTGTGACATTAGACAGATAAATAGACAAATAGATAGTACACCGCCTCCCTGTGGAGATCGACCCTACTTACCGCTGACTTCTGTTAGTTGTACTTAGGTATTTATTTTTGGTACGAAACGACAGTATCAGTTAGGATGCAATAAAATGTTAGGATTATATCTCATTTTGAGTCCCATGTCACTTCTCTGGGCTAAACTTAAAGTTTACTTTACAAAATGTGCATTTCATTTAGCTAAAATGATAACCCGACCTTTAGGCCCATTTTACGAGGTGATAACGACTTTTATGGGTCAGGCCTATTGTGGACAGCGGGCCGCCCACGGGGGCGCTTGGTGAGGAGCGAGAAACAAGCGTTTGCATTTTGTATGGAGTCGCCACCAATTTTTATGGGAAATTGGAACCGTTCGAATACCTCATGTCATGTCAAGACATAAAGTAGTGACATGAACACTAAGCAATCGTTACCCTTAGCATTCTATGTCTAGAATGACTCTCGTGGATGCCAATGAACACGGGTGCTCACGGAGATCTGGAGTAAGGGGTGAGGGTACGTATTAGGAAGCTCTTTTGATCGAACACCTAATCCCGCCCGCCTCGATAGCGGCCTCTACTAATGATTAGGGAAGTTATTCGTACTTGATATATCGTCGGTTATATGCATGCAATGCAACATCCAAGTTTTAATCCTAACATGTGAGATGAGCTAAGTCGGTGGACAATTAATTAGGCATACAATTGGGTCGAAGTTAGATTTAATGCTCATTTACATGTGAAAGCATACAAGGAATAAAAGAAATACAATAATTATAAATTACAATAATGGAAATTACAATAATTACAACGGAATAGGCGATTTATGTCGAAAATACCTTTAAAACGGATGATTTGAGAAAAAGGAATAAAAGAACAAAAGAAAGAAATAACGAACGGATCAGAAGGTGATAATACGGATAATAGTTAATTAATACGTAAGCTAATTAATTAAGTCAAGGCAGAAACGGAGTTCAGAGACGGAACTCAGCCAGAACAAAGCAGAGAGATCGCGCCCTGGAAGAGGCGCAGCGATTCTTTGCGTCTGTTCCAAGGGTGAGTTCTGGCTGTGAAGCCGGAACTGCAAATCGTTAATGTTAATTGTTAATTTTAAGGATTGATTAGATTATTTGACTCGGATAGAAGCGATTTTACAGGTTAATTACATATGAATAAGGTCATGAAAGCAATAAACATGAGTAAGACGGAAATAAGACGGATTAATTATGTGAAGGGTCGATGTTAATGAATGATTTAACAAGCTAAACGAACGAATTAAATAGACTAAACAAATTAATTAGACTAAACATGATGAGTTAGTGACGAACATACGATGAAAGACAGGTTAGAATGTATCAATGACGAATTCCAGAGATTTAATATGAACAAATTGAATCTCTAAAATCCGGGTTTGAATTTAATGACGAAAACCCGCAAATATTAATTACTTGGGATTTAAGTCGGATTTATGATAAATTAAGCATGCGAAGGAATTATATACAATATACATGTGAATTATATGCTAATACGATGAATTAATAAACGAACAAGCAAAAGAAAGAATTTGAAATACGAATTACAGAGGACAAACGAGGAAGAAAGGAAGCAGGAACTGCGGCAGCCTCACGAAGAGGCGCAGCAGGAACTGCGCTCCTTCGAAGAGGCGCAGCAGTTGCTGCGTCCTTTCTCGATGGTTATCTACTGGAAATCCGCAAAAACAGGTTTTAGCAACGGGTTTTAGAAATCGGTTTTAGAAGATGCTTTCGACATAAACCTTACAATTGATACGATAAATAAAATACAATAAATAAATAAGGATTATACACCCTCAGACTTACATGTTGACGGAACGAGAAGAACTAAGAATCGATTAGTGAATGCTCGACGCGAATGTAAGGAAAGAGTGCCCTCGTAAGAGGAAAAACGATTGATTAATTTAAGTTGATTGAGTGTAGTTGGTCAAATTGGTCGGTCATGCAACGGAGAGGCTGGTACCCGGAAAGATCCGAGCTTACGTGGTCGGAAGTCCAAGCACGTAGGCGCCAATTAGTAAGAACAAAGTCTAGAATGCAAAGGGAGAAGAGAAGGGCGGACACTCGCGTGAGAAATATGAGGAGCGAAGGCTCCTATTTATACTAATCACGTGAAGGTTTAGGGTTTCGGAGACTCTTTGGAAGTGAATCTCGGAAAGATATGAAAAAGATACGTAAATCATGCAGAGAAGGGCCTGGGAAGAGGCGCAGCAGCCACTGCGTCTCTTGGAAGAGGCGCAGCACCTGCTGCGTCTATTCCCAGGAGGTTTCCTCCTGCTGAAGAAAGATTTCCGTGTTTGAGTTATGGTAGGACGGAAATAATTCGATTATCCTTAATAGTTATCATAAATATTACGGGATATTATTTGCCAAAAGATAAAATTTATGAAATATGGAATAGAAATATCCGGAACATTCCAGAACATTCCGACTCGGGATTTAACAGTTATCAGAAAATGGAGACGGTTTTTGACCCGGACTCCGAATGTACTCTAATTACTGCCAAAACGACCGTATCAGGACGTAGATGACAACTAAGAGGTTGACATTAATATTTGAGCAATCACTTGACGATAATCTTACGAATCACACAAATCGTTCCGCGTATCAAACATGCGGCCCAATCATCACCGGCTGGTTTGCGAGGGTGCGAAAACGAGGTGTCTACAGAGCCCCCACTTTGACTGAGGCTTGGACAAGGCGAAAGTCAAAGTATAGCCATCAGGTCAATCGAAGATTACAACCTGACGACTATGGCGACGCGAGGCGGCTCAAGGGGTCTGAGCCAAGGACCTATCGTCGGGAACATTTTAGAGTCTGTCGACTATCGGGGAGGGTCGTTTAAAGTCCATTAGACTACGTAAGGAAGCTCGCCAGCCATAAGGAGAGATCATACCTGAGACTTAATCGAACTTCGCGGAGAAACAAGAAATGTTGAAAGCAGCAGGACGTCGGTAGAAACTGCTGGGGAAGGAATCCGCTTGCGTCGGTCTCAAACGAACTCTGGCGAAATTTGAGGTTGAATCTGCTTGCGTCGGTCTCAAACAAACTCTTACTGGGGAATATAGCGATAACTTTGGGGAATCTGCCTGTCTCTGTCCTCAAGCAAACTCTCGTTGGGTGATAAAACTGACGACTAGGAACATCTTGATCGTCGTAGAAGAAATCTCGAGTGAGCAGTACTGCAAAATACTACTGCGCTGGGTAGACGACTAGGAACATCTTGATCGTCGTAGAAGAAATCTTGAGTGAGCAGTACTGCAAAATACTACTGCGCTTGATAAAATGTGTTTGGACAATACTGCAAAATACTGTCGCGCTGGATAAAATGATATGAGCAATACTGCAAAATACTGCTGCGCGGGATAAAATGAATTCGGACAATACTGCAAAATACTGTCGCGCTGGACAAAACGCGGACCGGAACGAAAGAAAATCGTCGAAACGGACCAAAAGAATATAATAGCATTGAAGAAGAGGCGCACCAAAGATGGGCCCACAAATAACGAACTCATAACGAATTTTTGAAAATTCGCATGGAGGGAACAAAAGGAAGAGGCGCAGCAAGAGCTGCGTCTCTTGGAAGAGGCGCAGCGCCTGCTGCGTCTTTTCCCCAAATTGGCTATTTCCGCGTAAAAACGCGAAATCAGAAGGTTTATGTTTCATTATTTCGAAACCCAATTCCTTCAATTTCTCTCTCAAATCTTCACCATTTCCGTCAAGGTTGGATTCAAAAGCTTGCTTGAAATATGACTAATCGAGGTATGTGTCTTAATCTTGCATTAATCATCCGTGTTTGTCGAATTTTGAGCCGCGAATTCTAGGGTTTTCAACCCTTTGGATCGAAAATTTGGGGCTTTTCCCCCAAACGGATTTGCTTTGCCAAATTGATGCTAGAAATGGATAGGAGGCAATGTTAGGAACATAACCATGTATTTACTTTGAATTTTCATCGAGTTTTGAGCCCTTGAGCGAATTTTGAGACGGTTTCACAGCTGAACCGTAAATTGCTTCGAAAATGGCCTTAGGAATGCCCATTGGCGATGAAATTTGATATTTGGAATCCTTGAGTGATGGGTAATCTTCCTACCGTCTCGGAATTTTGGTTTGCGACAACTTTTTCAGGACACCTTTCTAGGGCATAATCGCCGTTATAACGAAATGCTGCCGAAATTTCGACTTGAACCCGGAACTAGGCTTTGACTTGGACTTGACTTGACCCAATTTATCACATGAGTGATCGGGTTGGCGGGAATATGGCCAAAGATGGCCAGAAAGGACAGTTTTCAGGGCCCTGGAGGCTCGAAAACTTCTTAACCAAGGCTTGTCGTCACGTGACGCGGCCTAAATTTACTTTAATGTTGCAGGTGATGATGCTTCTACTTCTGGGAGGACTCCCATGGAGATAGACGCCAGTGTGGTTGAGGAGGCTTTAGAGCAGGCCGTCACCGCTGCGATGGTGGCTGCTGAGTTTCACGAGGAGGAGGCTGCCGAGGAGGAGGAGACTCCGAGACGAGCCAACGTTGGGCGAGGAGGTCGTCAGCTGAGGGGAGCGCCTGCGTGGGCCGAGACCTGGGAGAGTAGGCACTTGGTGTGGGCTGCAGAGGGTCACCTGTCCTACAGGACGGTGAAGAGCCTGGTAAATAGGAACTCACCACTTATTATCCACTCTCTTTCATTCTTTTTGTCCAAATTTCTTTCATCTTTCATTCAAAACTAAAGATAGCTTTGTTTCAAATCATAATAGGAGGCCGGGAACATCAGGTCGTTCTCGGGTTACACGACAGCGATGGAGCACTACGAGCGGCTGTCGGCGGAGGAGAGGGCCATGATCGAGCGTGGTGCGTTCGGTCCTCTGGTTCAGGTCTGGAGGGATATCGTGAAGAGGAAGTTGCGGGCTAACCTTAGCCTGGTCCGTGCTTTCTTGGACCGATTATGGGATACGACTTCCACGTTTCACCTGCCTTTCGGTGAGGTGGGAGTTACTTTGGAGGACTACGGCATGATTTCTGGTCTGCCGTGTGGGACCGAGGAGGTGGTGTGGCCGGAGACTGCCATGAGGGCGGACTCGGCTGAGGCGAGGAGGTTGATCGGCTGGAACTTATCGCCGAAGGCTGTTGCGGTGCCGGGTTTGGTACCCAGTTCCTACGTCCGAGACTACTTTGCGGGGAAGACCCGGAGTCCGTGACGATCGATGGGAGGGAGACGGCTCCTCCTCCTCAGTACAGGTGAGCGGAGGGCTCGCCCGTGGCCGTGGTGGTTTCGTCTTCGATTTACCTCGGAGACAAGGGCGAGAGGTCATCGACGAAGCTTCTTCCCTTTCTTTCGACTGAGTTCCCTAGGACGTTGGGGCCGGGTCATCGCGGCTTTGCGGTCCTCATCCGCTTCATGAGGGCCATGGTTCGTCCGGAGTTGATGGAGAAGGGGACTTCTCCAGGAGCTGTCGGACCTGGACTGCTGTTGGAGGTATGAACCTTTCTTTTGATAGCAAATTCCTTTCTTAATCGAATTACGAAGGATCGTTCTTGATTATTCTGTTTTACAGGCGTGGGTGTACTCCTACTTCCCGAGTCTTGCGCCGAAGAGGACGGAGCCACTGGAGAAGGCCTATCCCGTGGTGAGGGATTGGGTGATGTGCCGGACGAAGAGCAAGCGTTCTTCGCACAATGTCTACCGGCGGGACGTGAACGCCCTTCAGCTGAGCAGCGTGAGTATCCCATTCGTATTACTCATTTATATTTCTTTTCCTTCATCTGATCATAGGAATGATCTTTGCTTTATCTTGTCGCAGTGGGTGCCCAGACCTTGGGCGGAGTACGCTGAGGCGCCTCCTTTTGTCGCTGAGGTCCTTCGACCTAGGAGCTCGAGTCGGCTGCTGTTGTGGACGTCGATGGGTCCCGTGTGGTATCTGGGCGAGCGTTTGGCTCGTCAGTGCTCTCGGGATGCGTTGACGGTTCCCCCGTTGACCCTCCGAGGACGATGTTCGGGAGCCTACGAGGCCGAGAGGAGGCGGACTTGGGCGGTGCCAGGTGGCGACGACCTTCTTCTTCGCCCGGCGAGGACTACTCGCGTTCCTTTACGGGAGGTTGGCGTCGCGCGGTAGTGGTGAGTATCCTTTACTTTTCTTTGATTGACTTCGGGAATTACGACGAAAGATCATCGATTAATGAGAGTTATTTTTTCTTTTCAGGAGGTTGAGGCGGCGGGCATCGAGCCCCCAGTGTATCCCGAGACCCTGGAGTACACTGACGCGACCGGGAGGACGACGATCTCCGAGTTGCGTGACTTTGACGCAGCGGTGGCGGATGCTGGCCTAGACGACTGGCAGCATCTGATTCGGAGGGTGAGCCTCCAGCTTATTTACCTTTCGTGTAAGAACACATTTGATTGAATTCGTTCAATTTGCTGAGAATTTCTTTGAAATGCAGGTCGCGCCATCTCGGTTTGTGGCACTATGGAGGGTGGCCAACCGGCTACGAGCTACTGCCATCGAGGCACTCGTCGGTAGTCGAGGTCGTCAGGTATGAACCTCATTTGATCTCTTTTGATTTTTGATTTCCAATTTTGTTTGAATTGATTGACATGAGCCAATTTGTTGTTGTTTACAGGCTGGCCGTGAGTCGGAGCGAGAGTTGACCCAGGCTCGGGAGGAGACGGCTCGCTTGTTGAGGGAGCTCGAGTTTCGGGATGCCGAGATTGCCGCTCTTACGGCGAGGGTTGCTGAGTTGGAGGGTGTCCAGCAGTAGTCTGGCGTAGTTTTGTAGGCTTGTACATCTTGACTTCTGATTTTGAACATTTTGGACTTTATTTGGGGCGCGAGCCCCCAGTTTACTTGGACTTTTGGACTTTGTTCGGGGCGCAAGCCCCCAGTTTGCTTGGACTTTGGACTTTGTTCGGGGCGCAAGCCCCCAGTTTGCTTGGACATTGGACTTTGTTCGGGGCGCAAGCCCCCAGTTTGCTTGGACATTTGCTTCATTTGGTGTATATGATGGCCTGAGTGCCTTTGCTGCTGGGTTGTGTTGACTGTACCTGCAGGTTAGTTTTTGAACAGGTTTGGTAGACAACGGTTTACGCCGTCGTGCTGCCGAAATCTACATGGAAATTACGCAAAACATACATTTTATACACATATGGCCTTAATTAGCGCAAAAAGAGACTCGAAAGGATACAAAAAGGTGCAAAAAATGCAAAAAAATTTGTCGGAAATGACCGGACGGTAGGGAGGGTTACCCCCTAAAAAAAGAAAAAAATAGAAATCTGTAAGTGTAGAAATGAAAATGTTGAAATGAAAACAAAAGAGAATGAAAATGAAATGAAATTTGATTAAGATGAAATTTTATTTCCTAAGAATTAAATAAATGAATTAAAATAAAAAAATAAAAGAAGAATTAAGAGCGATGAAGATGGCGAAGGTGTCGACGTCGCCTCGAAATGCGTGCCCGCGATTTTAGGAAGTTTGAAACATGGTAAACTGCTCGTATTTACCAAAATAAAATCCCGTAGGAATAGGAAATTATTCGTTATAGAATTAGGAAAGATCCAAACGCGGAAATCACAGAAGGTGAGTCTGGGGAATAGGCGCAGCATGAGCTGCGTTGCTTTGAATAGGCGCAGCAGGAGCTGCGCCTGTTCCCAAGTGTGTCTCTTCTGGCGGATTTTTGGAAACAGCGATTAGTATAAATAGAAGCGTCGACGAAGCTTTTAAATCATATAATTTCTTCCGTCTTTTCTCCGTTAATCTCATAGAAACTCTCAAAATAAATTTTCAAGAGAAAATTTGTCATCATGAATACTTTGGAGATCCGCTTGAAGGAATGGACTAATGAATTCTCGAATATTGAGAAGCACGACATGGGTGCTCATAACCTTGGGTCTCTATTGAGTTTGAAACTCATTAAGGTTGTAAAACCTTTCTTGGATGCTTGCCTTGACTACTGGGACCCAAATTGTCATGTTTTCGCGTTCCCAGGTGGCGATATTTGCCCTTTTCCGGAGGAGATTGCTGCTATTGGTGGGTGGGACCCCGAACATCTTCCTGCTATTCCTTCCACTTCGCAAGGGTATAAGACAAAATTCAGAGATTTGCTTGGATTGACTAGGCTTGAAGCGGATCGCTTGGTTACCCCGAAAGGCGTGAGAATGCTGGACTTTGTAGACCGATTCATCAATAGAGCTGATCCCACAGTCTCTTACGTTGCTAGGAGGAGAGCATTTGGCTTCTGTCTGCTTCATGTGTATGTCTTCCATGGACACGTTGATGAAGATTTGCGAGGTGATCCCCGCCTTTTGGGTCTTATCGAGCAAATGGAGCTGCGCAGGAGCCCAGCTTGCTTGTGCTTAGGGGAGATTATCTTGGGTCTGGATAATAGGAAATCCAACCGCGATCTTCCATTTTTGGGGAGTCCCGTCATCCTACAGGTAAAGACACCTTCTTTTTTTTTTTTTTTTTTTTTTTTTTTTTTTTTTGTTTTCGTTTTTTTTTTTTTGTTTTTTTTTTGGATGGTGTCTAATACCTGCTTTTGGTAGGTTTGGCTCATGGAACGGCTCTGACTGCTCGAGCCTCCAGTTCATGCACTTTCCTATCATTCCCGTATGATTGCGATGAGGACGCGGTTGTACATGGTGGATTTCACTCGGGTCTGCGACTATTGGAAGAACAAGTTGAAGAGTGACGATGGCCCGTTGATTAGGTGGGTCGTACCGTGGTGGCACCTCAAGTCTGTCACTGGAGTGTCTTCTTTGGATCCCACTAGGTCCGTGCGCATTCCGGGATTAGAGTTCATGGTATGTATCTTTCCGGAAAGATTGATGAGGCGAGTTGGTGACGGGCGACTATCCCGAGGCTTGATACCGTTCCGCAGACTGCTGTAGCGCTTACCACCGAGAGTCGAAGAGAGTGGGCTATCAAATGGGCCCAAAGGAACATGTGGTTCTTGAGCTTCTCCGCCAATGCTTTGTGGGTGTCAGATTCCTATCTGAGGTGGAGAAAGGCTGCAACTCCGGAAGAGCGCGAGAAACTGAGGAAACGCGAACCGGTAGACTACAAGGTGCGCGAGGGAGAGAAAGAGAAGGAGAGGCATCTGTCAGAGGGAGAAGAAGAAGCCGGGCTTCAGGTCATTCATCCTTCGAAGAAATCAAAGACTACTCCTGTTGCAGAGATGGTGGTTGGTAAGAATGGAAGAGTCAGGCCTCGAGAAAGACCGTTGGTGATTAGGTCTGAAGTGGTGCATGAGCGCCCCGCTCGAGGTCGTGACAAGAAGTATGACAAAAATGACAAGGGCAAAGGGAAAATGGAAGAATAGCCCGAGTCTTTATTTACTATTTGATCATTATTTATTAGTGTTGTAATAAAAAGGAGGGATTTTTAGAATCCTAGCCTATTCTATTTTTATTATGTAACGTACTATTATTAGAAAGCGAATGGAATAAAAAAGGTTGAATGGTTATGAAACCGTTGTGATTTTCTTTTATTATTCTTGTCGAATTTCAAATGCAATGCAGATGTCTTTCTATTTACATTTTAGATATGATGGGTTGAATCCCGCGAAGGATTGCCTACGTATTCACTTAAAAAGCGAAATCAAACCCTTGCGCGTAGTTCGAGTAAATGTAAAAGAATAATTGTTCGAAGCAAGAGCTTGTAATGAACATAGAAAATAAGCATGAGCTTTTGTTTGTTCTCAAGGTGCGAATTTAGTTTATTTGACGATATGAGGACGACAAGTTTGTCAAAATGCAAGAGCATAGTAACACTTAGCTTATTTCAGCTTGGCCAGGGGCCGTTTATTTAGTGCCACAAGAGCGACACATGGGTTTACGCGAGGCGCGTGTTTGGTCCTATCCTAGGCATAGTAACGTTTCAGTTGGTCAAGGTTTGTGGGGTTTGAAAACTCATTCCCATCTAGGTCTGTGATTCTAACCGCACCCCCTGGGAGTATGGATTTGACTAGATATGGTCCGGCCCAATTAGGCTTGAATTTTCCCCTTGGGTCGACAGGTAAAAGAGCCCTAACCGATTTGAGTACTAAGTCTCCTTCTTTGATGTTTCTTGGCCTAACCCTTTTGTTGAAAGCTCGTTTGATACGTGCTTGATATGTTTGGACATTGTGTAAGGCGCGTAGCCTACGTTCATCCAGGAGGATGAGTTCTTCATATCTATCCCTCTTCCAATCGGCTTCAGGGATTTGACTTTCGAGTAGAATACGCAAAGATGGTATTTCTAGTTCGACGGGTTGTACGGCTTCCATGCCGTAGGTCAAATAGAAAGGAGTAGCCCCAGTGGGCGTCCTAACTGATGTACGATACCCCCATAAAGCAAAGGGTATCTTGCTTGGCCAATCTCTATAGTTGTCAGTCATTTTCTTGAGAATTGTGACAACATTTTTGTTTGCCGCCTCTACCGCGCCATTAGTCTGTGGTCTATAGGGCGAAGAGTGGTGATGCTTAATCTTGTATTTGGCTAGCAATTGCTCGGTTTCAGCTTGGAAGTGTGACCCATTATCACTAATTATCTCATGTGGGCAACCATATCGATAGATGATGTTGTTTTGTATGAACTTTGCCACATTCTTAGCCGTAAGAGCGGTGTAAGAAACCGCTTCTACCCACTTGGTGAAATAGTCAATCGCTACTAGAATGAAACAGTGACCTCCTGTTCCGGCTGGGGTTATCTTTCCGATTATGTCAATTCCCCATGCAGAAAATGGCCAAGGAGATGTCATCGTATAGAGCAATGAAGGAGGGACATGTTGTACATTCCCGAAGATTTGGCAATTGTGGCAATGTCTCACGTATTTGATGCAATCAGATTCCATGGTGGTCCAATAATATCCCAAACGTGTGATTTTCTTTGCCATCATAGGCCCACTCATGTGGGGACCGCATTCTCCATCATGGACTTCTTCCATCACTTTTCGTGCCTGTGAATGATCAAGGCAACGTAGGACTACACCAAGAGGTGTTCTTTTGTATAGTTCTCCTTGCATGAGAATGTATTGGGACGCTAATAGGCGTATAGCGCGTTGTCCCCTCTTGTCCATATCCGGTGGATAGGTACCATTGAGCTTAAAATTCAGGATTGCTTGGAACCAGGGTTCCTGCGCGATTTCTTCTTCATCGGTGATTTGGTGAACATAAGCCGGTTCTGACCGTCGTTCGATGCACAAAGGCATGTCCATCATGTGGTCTGGCATATTTATCAAAGATGCAAGTTTCGCAAGAGCGTCTGCAAATTGATTTTCCTCTCGAGGTAGGTGTAAGTAGGTTACGTGATCAAAGAATTGAGCCACTTGGTCTATCCTAGCCTGATAGGGCGCGAGGCTTTCGCTTCGGATTTTCCAAGATCCTGTAACTTGGTTGATGATCAGTGACGAATCCCCGTGTACTCGGAGGTTTTTGATGCCTAAGCTTACTGCCGCTTGTAGTCCGATGAGACAGGCTTCATACTCTGCAGCGTTGTTTGTCACCTCGAAGTCGAGTTTGACAGCAATCGGTGTATGCTCACCTTCAGGAGAAATGAGCAACACTCCTATTCCGAATCCTCTTAAGTTGGATGCTCCATCAAAGTATAGATCCCAGGAGTCTACATCTGTTTGAAGTATATCCTCGTCGGGAAATGACCAAGTATCTATGGTTTGTGCGTCGTTGATAGGATTTTCTGCGAAGAATTCGGCGACGGCGCGACCTTTTATGACTTTCAATGGCACGTATTTGAGGTCGAATTCCGAGAGCATCAGAGTCCACCTTGCCAGACGTCCGTTAAGGACGGGTTTCTCGAAGAGGTATTTGACTGGATCCATTTTGGAGTATATCTTGACGGAATAGCTAAGCATGTAATGACGTAGCTTCTTCGTTGCCCACACAAGAGCGAGGCATGTCTTTTCGAGTTGCGAGTATTTGCACTCATATTCCAAGAACTTCTTACTTAGGTAGTAAATAGCTCTTTCTTCACTTCCTACAGTTTGAGCTAGCATAGCACCCATGGCAGTTTCAGTTACTGTGAGATATAAACCAAGAGGTTGATCTCGTTGTGGCGGCATGAGCACTGGTGGTTTAGCCAATATCTCCTTGATTCGGTCAAACGCTTTTTGACAATCATCGTCCCACATGGTGTGGTCTGTTTTCTTGAGTTTCTTGAAGATAGGCTCGCAAATCATCGTAAGTTTCGATATGAATCGACTTATATATTGTACCTTTCCCAGGAATCCTCTGACTTCTTTTTCTGTTTGGGGTTGTGGCATTTCGATCAGAGCTTTGATTTTGGAAGGATCTATTTCTATTCCTCTTTGACTGACCACGTATCCCAGGAGTTTGCCAGATGTCACCCCAAATGTGCATTTCTGAGGATTGAGCCTCATGTTGTACTTCCGTAGCCTTGCGAAGAACTTGCGAAGGTTCGCAATATGTCCCTCTCTTTCCTTGGATTTGACGATCATGTCATCTACATATACCTCAACTTCTTTGTGCATCATGTCATGTAGGAGTGTAGTCGCGGTGCGTTGGTATGTAGCTCCGGCGTTGATTAGTCCAAATGGCATTACTGTATAACAATAGGTTCCCCATTGGGTGACGAACGCGGTCTTATGCATATCTTCCATGGCCATCTTGATTTGGTTATAACCCGCATATCCATCCATGAAGGATAGTAATGCGTGGTCTGCAGTATTGTCCACCAATATGTCGATGTGAGGTAGAGGGAAGTCATCTTTCGGACTTGCTTTGTTTAAGTCCCTAAAGTCAACACAAACACGGATTCTCCCATCCTTTTTGGGTACGGGTACTATGTTAGCTACCCAGTCAGAATACTCGGAAACTTTGATGAACCCGGCTTTGAATTGCTTATCAACTTCTTCCTTAATCTTTAGAGCCCATTCTGTCCTCATTCGTCGAAGCTTTTGTTTTACAGGCTTGAAACCTGGTTTAATCGGAATCCTATGTTCGGCAATATCCCTGTCGATCCCTGGCATGTCTTTGTAGGACCAAGCGAAAACGTCTTTGAATTCATTCAGGAGGTCTATGAAATCGGCCCTTTCGGTAGAGCTCAAGGTAGTCCCTATCCTAAGTTCTTGGGGTTCTAGTTCGGTTCCTACGTTGATGGGTTCGGTGTCCTCTATTACTGGTCCCCCTTCCCCTTTCTGTAGTATTTCTTTGGCTACGTAGGGAGGTATTTCGGTCAAGTCTGGGTCTTGGTCATCCTCAGTATCATCATAAACAGAATTGCACTCGAAAGAACACAGAGAGTAAGCAGAACCTGATTTATTCATATTAAGATTTGAGTAAAGTTGAAACAAAGAAGCCAACTGATCCATGGTCAGTGGCGGCAAAGGAACAGTAATTGGGGCATTCCCCGAACTACCGTGACTACTCGATGCTAAGCTAGGAGAAACGAAGGGAGTGGGGATGACAACAGGAGTAGACTCTCTAATGACTCCTCTAGACTCTGACTCTGACTCCGACTCCGACTCGAACTCGTCGTCTTCTGGTTCTCTTTTGAACATCCCTCCTTCTCCAGTGGTGAGCTTGAAGAGTCTTCCTTGGTTGTTGGTCCACTTGATTGACTTTCTCCATCCTTTCTGCTGCTTTGTGTTGGTTTCTGTGATCAACGCGGTAGGGTTGAAGCGATCGTCTTGAAGTATCATAGTGATGATCTCATGCTGCGCGGCCCTAATGAATCTGTCCTCTCCAAACAAAAGACTAACAGCTTGTTTGTCTAAGCAAGGTGCTTGACGGGTTTTGACGGTAGGAACCGTTTCTGGAGGAATGAAGTAGCAATCGTGAAAGATCTCGATTCCGGCTAACTTCATCTCAAGGTAATGCCACGGTTCGGGAAATCCATGAAAGAGTTCCGAACTTCCTTCTTGCACAAAGTATCCATTTAAGGTGGGGAGATAGGGCCTCATTTGGACTCCCACGTGCTTGCGGTTTTGGACTTGGGCCAGCATTTCGAGGACTTCCTCTTTTGTGGGTTTGTACCCTAGTCCAAGTGGTATCCTTGTTGAGTTGCCTTCCTTGTGTGGTGCGAAGGTATTCTTCCGGATTGGGTTCAAAGGCATTCCAGGGAAGTATCCATGGGACTTGAGTATGTGGTTGACCACTAAGTTGGAGTAGGGGTTGTAGTATAAGGGTGCCAATTCACTCTCTATGACGTTTACACTTTGGAAACCCCCAAGTTCGTATACGGGATCCGCAAGAACTTGATTGTTGGATTGTTTCTCGATTATTGCCTTGATGGGTGACGAAGTGATCGTCACTACTTTGCCATTTAGTGGGATCTTGATCTTTTGGTGAAGGGTGGATGTTACCGCTTTGGAAGCGTGAATCCAAGGCCTCCCCAGAAGTATATTGAATGAAGCTTCGATGTCCACTATTTGGAAGTTAACCTATCGTTCGATTGGTCCCGTAGCTATGGTTAGGCTAGCAAGTCCAACCACTTTTCGTCGTGTACCGTCGTATGCACGTACGCCTTGATTGGTGGGAGTCCAATCCGACTCTTTCATGCCTAGTTTGTATGCCGTTTTGAGGGGTATGACGTTGACTGCGGAGCCATCATCTACCAAGGTCATTGGCACATTCTTCTTTAGACAAATGACAGTGATGTATAGAGCAAGGTTGTGACTAGCGCCAAAAGGTGGCAAGTCTTCGTCTGAGAAAGTAATAGGATTACTTAGCTTTGGTGATTCTTGGAAGACCAAGTTGACTACATCTTCAGGAGTGGAGTTATGTGCTACACTTAACTTGGCCAAAGCTTGCAGTAAAGCTTGGCGATGTGGGAATGAGCTTGCTATTAATTGCCAGACTGAAAGATCAGCCTTGGTCTTTTGTAATTGCTTGAGAAATTGGTCAGTGGGATCATCTTCGTTGTCATTTGGTGTGATGACGTTGGTTGGACCGTTTTGAGTAGCATTTTGATATGGGCGACCCGAACGAGTTAGGTGATCCACATCTTGGTCTTTGCCATTTTGGACTATTTCCTTGACTACGGAGTTTTCAATGAGATACTCGTCTTCATCATTATCGGCCCAAACCCCGTTGATTGCAGCTAGTTCCCTCATTCTTATGATGTCGCTCTCTAGTCGTATGATTTGGTCAACTAGCTTATCAACCACGGTAATTACCTCTTGCATAGTGGCATCTTGGGAGAAGGTTAGTGGCGCATGTTCTTCGGGTATTGCGTTGGGATTGCGTAAGATTGTTGCCATGCTCTCTAGCTCCCAAACTTGTCTATCTACACTTCTTGCCCATGTGATGAAGTCGGAAAGGGTAGGAGAGATAGTAGAGTAGAACCCCTCTTTCTCAATCGCATAAATTTCATTTTCGGTGGGAGAAATGAGGTGTGAGCAATCTAAGGTAGATTCGTCACTTGTAATCACTAGAACTCCAAGAGGATTCTGAGTGTTGTTGGGTTTACCTCCTGGTGGTATTGGGAGTCGACCATCTTCAATCATATCCTGAAGCACGTGTTTCAACTTGTAACATTTTTCTGTGTCGTGCCCCTTGCCCCTATGGTATTCACAGTATGAATTTTCATCCCAGAACTTAGACTTCTTTTCGGGTTCGGGAGTAGGTCCAATGGGTTGGAGTTTACCTTGCTTCATTAGCCTCTTTAGAGCGTTGGAGTAAGTATCCCCAAGGTTTGTGAACTTCCTTGGTGGGCTAGTTTTCTTGGATGGCTCGAGAAGGTTAACCTCATCGGTCTTGCTAGTAGAGCCGTATGAACGACTTGCGGACCCTTGATATCCTCTACCTACCGTTTTGGACAAGAGTCCTTTACGGATGTCATCTTCGATTCGTGTCCCTAGTACGGTTAGATCCTTGAAGCTTTTGATGTTTTGGTATCTCAAATGATTGGCATATATGGGCTTGAGGTTATCCACAAACTTTTCCACAAGAGTAGCCTCATCTGGGCGTTCGACTAGTTGAGTACTAGTCTTCCTCCACCTACTTAGGAAGTCGGTGAATCCTTCTTTGTCATTTTGGGTAAGAACCTCTAGAGTACGCATGTTGACTTGGATCTCGGCATTATCCGCATATTGTTTAGAGAACTCGATTGCGGCGTCCTCCCAAGTAGCGACCTTCTTATGATCTAATGTGTAGAACCATTGCTTCGGGATGGTGTCAAGAGATGAAGGAAAGATCCTTAAGAACATCTCGGGTTTGATGCCTTTGATAGACATGTAATCCTTGAAGGCACGGATGTGGTTCAAAGGGTTCTCGTGCCCCTTGAATTTAGGGATATCCGTCATGCTAAAGTTAGTGGGCAATTTGGAATTGACGGCTTCATACTTGCGATTGTTCTCCATGTAAATGTCATTCCCCTTAAGGTACATCAATTGTTCCTCCAGATGTTGGAGTCTTTTCTCAGCTATGGTCATCCCCACGGGAGGATTTTCATCTTTAGACTCGTCATCAGAAAAACGTGCTTCATTTTTAGGGGAGGGCAATCTTCCCTCTACCTCAAAGATACGGCCTTCGATAAGTTCAAGGCGGTCATAGGTTTGTTCTTGAGTGATTTGCATTTGGGCCAGCGCGGCTAGGATTCGATCACTATTCTCTTGAAGTTGCTGGAGATTTGTTTCATCACTTGATCCGGGCATCTTGGAAACTGGATAAGAGATCGGCGACGGATCAAAACACGATCGACCATTCTATCACACTTGCTAAAAGAGGAAAAGTTTTGACTCTTGAAGTGGGTGTGTGCCACTTGTGTTGAGTGAGTTTTGAAGAAAGACAAGGTCTTTTGAAAATGTGTGTCCTAGTCAACCGTAGTGTAGTTGTAGGAGTGGACTCGAAGTGAGGTTTTGAAATGGGCTTGTGGCCCGAATTTTTGACACGACAAACGGACAGAGTTTTGACCGGATTTGCGCTAATTGAGGCCTTATTTCGGAATTCTTGTTTTGAAAAAGGATTTTGATTTTTTGAAAATTTGTCATGGTTCTGTTTAGAAATGGTGATCACGTAGGGTTTACACATTTATACAAGCATTATAACGGGATGTTGAGTGCATTTAGAAGGGTTTTGGTTTAAAGGGTGGGTTGCCATACCGAACCATCAAACCCGAAGTCTGTGGAGAGGCTCGTGCCAAACAAGAGTAAGGCCGATTCCTAGTCCATTTCCTCAAGTAGTGAAGGCCCTTGATACAAACAAGAGTAAGCATCATGGTATGGATGACGTCAATCGCTATCCATCCTTAGGCCCAAATAAGAATTAGGACCGTTTAGACGGGACGATTGGTCGAATGGGTTGGGTTGGGCCTAGGAAGGCCGAATAAACGGTCTAGGAAGACCGAGTTATGAAAACCGACAATTGTCTTGTACAAACTTATTCCCCAACCTTGTTCAAGTTTCACCCTAGCTACACGTAAGTGTATTCCCCAGCGGAGTCGCCAAACTGTGGACAGCGGGCCGCCCACGGGGGCGCTTGGTGAGGAGCGAGAAACAAGCGTTTGCATTTTGTATGGAGTCGCCACCAATTTTTATGGGAAATTGGAACCGTTCGAATACCTCATGTCATGTCAAGACATAAAGTAGTGACATGAACACTAAGCAATCGTTACCCTTAGCATTCTATGTCTAGAATGACTCTCGTGGATGCCAATGAACACGGGTGCTCACGGAGATCTGGAGTAAGGGGTGAGGGTACGTATTAGGAAGCTCTTTTGATCGAACACCTAATCCCGCCCGCCTCGATAGCGGCCTCTACTAATGATTAGGGAAGTTATTCGTACTTGATATATCGTCGGTTATATGCATGCAATGCAACATCCAAGTTTTAATCCTAACATGTGAGATTAGCTAAGTCGGTGGACAATTAATTAGGCATACAATTGGGTCGAAGTTAGATTTAATGCTCATTTACATGTGAAAGCATACAAGGAATAAAAGAAATACAATAATTATAAATTACAATAATGGAAATTACAATAATTACAACGGAATAGGCGATTTATGTCGAAAATACCTTTAAAACGGATGATTTGAGAAAAAGGAATAAAAGAACAAAAGAAAGAAATAACGAACGGATCAGAAGGTGATAATACGGATAATAGTTAATTAATACGTAAGCTAATTAATTAAGTCAAGGCAGAAACGGAGTTCAGAGACGGAACTCAGCCAGGAACAGGCGCAGCAGGACTGCGCCCTCTGGAAGAGGCGCAGCAGTTGCTGCGTCTGTTCCAAGGGTGAGTTCTGGCTGTGAAGCCGGAACTGCAAATCGTTAATGTTAATTGTTAATTTTAAGGATTGATTAGATTATTTGACTCGGATAGAAGCGATTTTACAGGTTAATTACATATGAATAAGGTCATGAAAGCAATAAACATGAGTAAGACGGAAATAAGACGGATTAATTATGTGAAGGGTCGATGTTAATGAATGATTTAACAAGCTAAACGAACGAATTAAATAGACTAAACAAATTAATTAGACTAAACATGATGAGTTAGTGACGAACATACGATGAAAGACAGGTTAGAATGTATCAATGACGAATTCCAGAGATTTAATATGAACAAATTGAATCTCTAAAATCCGGGTTTGAATTTAATGACGAAAACCCGCAAATATTAATTACTTGGGATTTAAGTCGGATTTATGATAAATTAAGCATGCGAAGGAATTATATACAATATACATGTGAATTATATGCTAATACGATGAATTAATAAACGAACAAGCAAAAGAAAGAATTTGAAATACGAATTACAGAGGACAAACGAGGAAGAAAGAAAGCAGGAACTGCGGCAGCCTCACGAAGAGGCGCAGCAGGAACTGCGCTCCTTCGAAGAGGCGCAGCAGTTGCTGCGTCCTTTCTCGATGGTTATCTACTGGAAATCCGCAAAAACAGGTTTTAGCAACGGGTTTTAGAAATCGGTTTTAGAAGATGCTTTCGACATAAACCTTACAATTGATACGATAAATAAAATACAATAAATAAATAAGGATTATACACCCTCAGACTTACATGTTGACGGAACGAGAAGAACTAAGAATCGATTAGTGAATGCTCGACGCGAATGCAAGGAAAGAGTGCCCTCGTAAGAGGAAAAACGATTGATTAATTTAAGTTGATTGAGTGTAGTTGGTCAAATTGGTCGGTCATGCAACGGAGAGGCTGGTACCCGGAAAGATCCGAGCTTACGTGGTCGGAAGTCCAAGCACGTAGGCGCCAATTAGTAAGAACAAAGTCTAGAATGCAAAGGGAGAAGAGAAGGGCGGACACTCGCGTGAGAAATATGAGGAGCGAAGGCTCCTATTTATACTAATCACGTGAAGGTTTAGGGTTTCGGAGACTCTTTGGAAGTGAATCTCGGAAAGATATGAAAAAGATACGTAAATCATGCAGAGAAGGGCCTGGGAAGAGGCGCAGCGGCCATCGCGTCTCTTGGAAGAGGCGCAAAGACTGGCGTCTATTCCCGGAGGTTTCCTCTCCCGTCAAGAAAGATTTCCGTGTTTGAGTTATGGTAGGACGGAAATAATTCGATTATCCTTAATAGTTATCATAAATATTACGGGATATTATTTGCCAAAAGATAAAATTTATGAAATATGGAATAGAAATATCCGGAACATTCCAGAACATTCCGACTCGGGATTTAACAAATTATCGAAAAATGGAGACGGTTTTTGACCCGGACTCCGAATGTACTCTAATTACTGCCAAAACGACCGTATCAGAACGTAGATGACAACTAAGAGGTTGACATTAATATTTGAGCAATCACTTGACGATAATCTTACGAACTGTCACAAATCGTTCCGCGAATCAAACATGCGGCCCAATCATCACCGGGTGGTTTGCGAGGGGTGCAGAAACGAGGTGTCTACACCTATTTCATAGAAAGTTTTATATCTCTTTTTCAGCTTTCTAATTCCACCGAAATCACCTTAATCCGATTCGTGTAGAGAAAGTTATGCCTAAAATACGATAAGCTGTCAAACGCGTTTTCTCGCGCAGAAGGAAACTACTCGAGAAAGGACGCAGTAAGTACTGCGCCTCTTCCAAGGGACGCAGCCCCTGCTGCGCCTTTTCTCAGGGCTTTCTTTTTGTCCAGGTTTCCGTGTTTTAACCTAAGTCGGTTATTTCCGGATCTTTCCTTCCGTATCCTACTCTTACCATAATTTCCTCCGTGTGATTAGTATAAATAAGGACCTTTGTTCCTCATATTTCTCACGCGAGTGTCCGCCCTTCTCTTCTCCCTTTGCATTTTAAGACCGCGCTCTTTGCTTATTGACGTCTACGTGCTTGAACTTTCGATCACGTAAGCTCGGATCCTTCTGAGTACCAGTCTCGTTTACATGACCGACCAATTTGACCAACTCCACTCATTAATCAATAATTCAATCTTTTAAATCCTTTTTCAAGGGCACTTTCATATTTACATTAAAGTTCGAGTCGAGTTACCACTAAAAACTGATTTAGTTAAATCTCGCGACGCTAACATGTAAGTCTGAGGGTGTAAAATCGCAATTTTATTTATTGTACTTTTTATTTCTGTAATTAATTAATGTACGAGTTTATGTGATAAGCATGCTTAAAACCGATTTCTAAAAACCCTTTTATTAAACCGTTTTACGGATTAGCAGTAACCAGACGTCGAGAAGAAACGCAGCATCAGCTGCGCCTCTTCCAGGAGCTACCGCTGTTTCTGCTCTTCTTCTTCTTCCTCGGTTTTCTGTTGGCTTCGTCTCTTTTATTTTATTTTCTTATTTTCTTCTCTTTTCTTTGTACATAATAATTTTTAATACGTTATTAATATTTATCGCGTTTTAATACCGACTTAAATCCCTAATAATCCATATTTGCTGCGCCTGTTCTAAGTTGGCTTCTGCCTCTGAACTCTTCTCGTTTTGACGTAGGGTTTTTAATTAGGATTTTAATTAACTATTATTTTTATTATCACCATAATTCGACATATTTTCCATATAATTCATATTTTCCATATTCTTTATCTTATTTCCTTATTTTCCAAATTTCCTTATTTTCCAAATTTCCTTATTTTTTCCAATTTTCTAATTTTCCTTATTTCATTTATTCTTTTCTTTTCTTTTATTTCTAAAACTCATTTGGGCATGTTTAAGACATAAATTCAAATTATCCATTGTAATTTATTTCTTTATTTCATATTGTATGATTTAATTGTATGGCATTCACATGTAATTAATTCTAATTCCCAATTCGACCAAATTGTTTGCTAAATTACGTGTTTACCGACATAGTTTAATTCACATGTTAGGATTAATCTATTGTTTGTTGCATTGCATGCATATAATCGACAACATATCAAGTATAGATAATTTCCCTAGTCATTAGTAGAGGCCGCTATCGAGGCGGGCGGGATTAGGTGTTCATTAAAAGGACTTCCTAATACGTACCCTCACCCCTTACTCCAGATCTCTGTGAACATCCGTTTTCATTGGCATCCACGAGAGTCATTCTAGACATACAATGCTAAGGGTAACGAGTTCTTAGTGTTCATGTCACTACTTTGTGTCTTGACATGACGCGAAGTATTCGAACGGTTTCCAATTTTCCACAATAAATTGGTGGCGACTCCATAAATGCAAACGCTTGTTTTCCCAAGCGCCCCCGTGGGCCCATGTCCACACAAATCAGTTTCGGGTTAATGTGATGTTGGATTGATTCAGCAATGTATATTTGTGACTCGGATTGGGTTTGGTCGGCTTATTACAGGTTTGCCTTATTTCGAGTATATGGCCAACATTGGGAATAAATGGTCGAATTTCGATTGTTATGGATCAGGTTAGTTCGACTAACAATTTCATGTAAGAATTTATAACAGGTAATAAATTTCAATACTAGTTCAATGCTTCCCATCCCCGCCACATGCATTTGATACCATGTAACTGGTTTTAATTTTTTATTTATTTATGCATGATGAATTTACCTAAACGATGAAAAAAGCGTAACTCAATAGCAAAATCTTCATTAAGTTTTATTATGGGGTTTGCTATATTCCGCCCCTAATTTTACTCATTCCGCCCCTAATATATTACCTTATTGCACTTGAGTTATTAAAACTCTTTCATACATTACTTTGTTTTTTTTCTCATTTTCGAATTCCGATTTCAAAATTTAAGAAACTCGCTTCAAATCTTTACGCATTTTAGTAACATTGATTTTTCGTATATTAATGAACGATAATTAATAAGCAAAAACGATTAAATTAAAAAAAAAGAGCATTAGAAACGAAAAAAATTTCAAACGACCATAACTTTATGCTCGGGTGTCCGATTTTGACGATTTTTTTTTTTCAAATCGCATAATTTTACGAGACGAACACAATGGTAAAAAAAGGAAAGTGGGCCTTTTCATGTTAAAACACGAACTGACCTAGACCCATTCTTGTGATTTAGACAAACAACCTAGGCCAGTTCGTGTAAATCACACGAATGAGCTTGATGCAAGAGAAATTGTTGACAAGCTCTACACTACAACCAATGATGAGGTTCAAAATCTATTTCAGGATAAAATCAGGACCGAAGAACCTCGACCAGATCCTGCTCTAAATGCTACGGTCGTACTCGACCCCATACGATCAGTTACTAAGAGTAGGAGTAAACGTAAACCAAGCAGTGTTGGAAAGAAAAGGTCCAAAAAGGGACATGACAATGCGGCTTCCAATGCGGAGTTGTACACTCCAATTCCACGCCTTTTATAAGTCACCTGAATATGTTCTGACCATATTTTGGACATTTGTGTAATATTTTGGGTTTACAACTTTTTGGGTGCAAATCTCTGAACTATTCTGACTGTCTAATATTTATTTGATCACATATGGTCTTTTTGTAACCCAATTATGAAATATAGTTCCTTTTAGACTATTTGTAACAATAGTACCATTTATCCAACTTATTATATAATTGGCAACATTATATGCTTATGTGTGAACATTATAATTAACTACTTGTTCAGATTACAATTTCATAAATTCAAAATAGTCTCATATATATTCTTAATGGTCACAATTACACCAACATGAAACTTCCATTCATGTACTCTAATTTTAACTATATGTAACCAAATCAACACGTGTAGACACATTTTTGTCATTCATAAAACTACTTGTTCTTATTAGCTACTTGTAAGGCAATATTATTAGCCTTTTTATGGCGACATATTTACCATGAATACAAATGTCATCATATTTGTACTAATTGTAACCATATTAACAAAGAAATAACCAAAGGAAATTTGGTAGCATCGCAAGTTTATATGACAACATCTTCTACATTGCCAGCTGAACAACAACAACCAAACATACTTAATAAAATTCAGAACTTAAGAAGAATAAACTATTGTATGTTACAGCCAGTACAATGAAATGACAACAAAATGAAGTAACATTCATGTCAATAACAACAAAATAAACATGTTTCAAACATGTTTCAAAATATTAACACTTTTGTTTTGACTGATGATAACAACTACCTACAACCAAATGCCAGCCCCGACTAACAACATTATAGGCGATATTAACAAAATATTGTCATCACCAACTACCTTCACTTACGCCTTACCATCACGTTTCTTCGCTGCTCGGATGTACCCCCGCCTGTACGTTGCAGCCATAGGGTTTCCAGACTCGGGTATGAGGTGTCCCATACGGCATCATCTGTTGCTGCCCTTGTCTCAGCAATCAGGTGGTTACCAGTCTCAGGTAGGGGTTTTTCCACTGCCTCATCTCTTGCCCCCCCCCCCCTCTTGAAAACCTATGTCATCCAACCCTAGATCAAATAAAGGGGGTTCCACAAGACTAGCTGCCAAGGCTTCATCCACCATTCGGCCCATATTATGAAAATCATTAAGGAAGCTTTGATTGTTCTCCAAAGCTTAGGTCCATGAAAACTGAGAGTGTTGTTGGGTCGGCTGCTTGCCATCTTCTACCTCCTCCGCTTGAAGCACCTCATCAACAATGACATCGACAGAGAAAAAAGCTTCCAACTCCTTTCTCATGTCATTATGGAGTCGTGAAACTAGTTCCAGATTGCGTTTTGAGGTCATCCATTTAAGTTTACGCACCGAGAATAATAGAAAAATAGGAAAATTAAAGTGTGAATCAAGAAAATATATGGATACATATTGACACACAGAGTAAATATTAAACTACTTATGCCTGGGTACTTATGCTGAAGTTCCTCATCATTGAGCAGTCCAGCGGGGAAAGGGAGGGTTATGGTCCTTGGCTCATTCTCCTCTAACGTATTTGGGTCCTCCACACGCAGGCGGTACAACACTTTAGGCTCATTCCGTGATATTGAGTAGAAATCATTCTGGCACTCGTCTATACCAAAGTGCCCTCATTCCTACTATATGCAACCTTCTCCTCCTTCACCCTTTGCTTGATATCATTGTATGTCCAATGCTTAACTAAGGGCAGCTCACGACATGCGGGTTTCCCCCTCCAACTCAAAAGGTGGAAATAAACCAATTGTAGAAATAGTAGGCAGTCACCCACATTCGTGGTGTTATTCTTCTTGTATGATTTAATGGCCTCGCTCAACCAAAGTATAAGATAGGAACACCAGTCCTGCCTCACTATGTCATCTACATCTTCTGCCGCTCGGAGTAGCCTCATGTCAACACGTTTGTGCACCATGGGCGCTAAGAAGGATCCCACCGAGAACAGTACAAATAACTTCTTAAACAAATTGCCACCATCTACCAACCCCAACATTTCCTTCTTCACCTTATCTAGTAATATCTCATAAGTTGGAGCCACATTATATCTCGCCTTCCATGACATTACTAAAACCCGATCGGGGTTGTCCTTTTTCTTTCCAGATGTCAACTGCACAACCGGCCCTCTATGTACATGGAAACATAAACACGTCGTACACATCATGTTTGGTGATGACAAAGTTGGTCTTTTCACTGAACATAAACATTTGCGAAATGTTATCATAACACTCCATCAGCCAGTCCGCCGTGAGATTATAGAATGCATTTGCTTTCAACTCTAAAAGCCCACCAAAACATATATCCTCTATACTTTTTTTCTGATCAGGTGTCAATATTTGAATCAACTCGTACAACGCTCTTGGGTTACTGTGACCTTCAACCTCCTTCTCCTTTTCTACCAACCTGTTCACATCAACATTTCCCCCCTCCATTTGTTCTTCCAGTGGCTTCTTCAACCGGACAATCATTTTTCCTTTCACTCTCTTTGATGTTTCCCCAACTTCAAACCTTGGCTACAACTTTTTAGTGGCTTTGGTTCGATAGCTTTACCTGGAAACATTGAACAAACAAATTCATAATTGTCACATAAAACTGGAGACATTATCATCAACACTGGACACAAATATAAACACATTACAATTTGACAAATAAATTACAGTTTCAAATATTCAAAATAGTCACATATATGTTCTTATTGAATACGTATTACAACAACATAAAATTCAGATATTTGTTCTGTCATTTCAACTATTTGTAACCACATTATAATTTACCCAAGTTGTTATATAAATGGCAACATTATATATACTAATTTAAAGAAAAGGTCACATCATCAGCAAAACCTTTTCAGATTACTTTTTGACAAATTCAAAATAGCATTATATATTTAATTAATGGACACATATTACACCAAAATCAAATTTTTATTTATGTATCAACATTTCAATAATTCCTAACCACATTACCTTATAATTCCAAACCAAAAAATGAATTCGAGGAAAAGGTCACATCATCATAAAAAAATGGACACAGGAATAGATCTCATGAATTTCTTTATATGTTCAATAATGGAGGAATGATAACATATTAGACAACAAAGTAAACAAGTGAAGCACATACTAAATAGATTGAATCTTAGATATATGTAGTACCATTTGCATTGTTTGTCACCATATTATCATTTATCTCACAATTAAGTTAACTGGTAACATAATAAAGATCTCTGAAAACAAATTTGCCATTGATATAAAAACTCGTATATATTACTTTTTGACAAATTCAAAATGACATTATATATTTTCGTAATGGACACATATTACACCAACATCAAATTTTCATTTATGTATTAACATTTGAACAATTTGTACCCGCATTACATTATGAGTTCAAACAAAAGAATTAATTAAAGAAAATGTCACATCATCATCAAAAACGGACATATGAATAGATCTCATAAATTTCCTTATGAATTCAATAATGGAGGAATGATAACATATTAGACAACAAAGTAAATAAGTGAAGCACATATTACGTAGGTTGAATCGTAGATATATGTTGTACCAGTTGCATTATTTGTCACCATATTATCATTTATCAAAACAATTAATTTAACTGTAACATAATAAGGATCCATGTAAACATATTTGTCATTGATATAAAAACTTGTACAGATTAAAAATTCACAATTTCAAAATAAACTCATATGTGTACTTAGTGGAAACATATTACACCAACATCAAATTTTCATTTATGTATCAACATTTTAACTATTTGTAACCACATTACCTTATGAGTTCATTCAAAACAATGAATTCAAATAAAGGATTACATCAACAACAAAATAGATACGGGAATAGATGTAATAAATTTGCTTTTGAACTCAATAAAGGAGTCATGGTTACATATATGTAATACCATTTCAATTATTTGTAACCATATTATCATTTGTCTCACAATTATTTTATCTGGTAACATATTAAGGATATCTGAATACATCTCTGCCATAGATATAAAAGCTTGTAAACATTACAATTTAACAGATTCAAAGTAGTCTCATTTATGTTATTAATGAACACATATTTTACCAATATCAAATTTTCAGTTATGTACTCACATTTCAACTATTTGTTATCAAATTACAATTATCCAATCTATTATATAATTAAATGAATTCAAACACAAGATCACATTATCACCAAAACTGGGCACAGATATGTAATAGGAATATTTGTAATAGTTGGGCCTTAACCAAAACCTTAAGGTTTTGGTTGAGATGGTTCATCTATCATGGTATCAGAGCCAGTGTGACCGAAGGTCACGGGTTCAAATCCTGGCAACCTCAAAACTCCTCAAAAACTCGAAGTGGAAACCCAGCACACGGTATGGGGGAGCTGGTGCACAACTAACCACTCTTCAAGCCCAACGGACATTTGAGTGAGGGAGCGTAATAGGAATATTTGTAATAGTTGGGCCTCAACCATCACCTTAAGGTTTTGGTTGAGTTGGTTCATCTATCAACATGGATTCAAAGAAATTTCATTATCAATTAAATAAAGACGTGTCACATAATACACGAAAATGTAAACAAGTTAACCACATTTTACCTTCCTTTCCCTTTCCCTTTTTCTCCACCACTTTTGGTGGTGGTTCTATTTCTTCACTTTAAGAATCTTCAATGTCTGATTCGGCAACATCTTCTTCAATGACAACACCCTTTCTCTTGCCTAGAACAGATTTTGGACGTCCTCTTTTTGCCACACAGAGTTTATTTCTTATCGTCACAACAACATCTTCTACAAGACAAGATTTAAAAAAAAGATTAATAGAAAGATTGAAAAAAAAAACATAAAATAGAAGCTTACAACAAATCCACAGTTTTCCTCCTAATGCATGCACAAATTGGTAACAAACAAATATGCAAAAAACCGAATATTAACATAGTTTTTTTCTAATTACCAAATTCTCTCTCCTCATCATCTTCTTCTTTAACAAATACCTTCCTCCTTCCGGTGACTTTTGACCTCAATGGAACCTCTTCGACAGTTGTATTTGACGCCTTTTTGGAAGTGGTTTTCTTTGCATTTTTTCCTTCCCATTTCTTTTGTTAATTAATTATGGAGCTTTATTTTCAGAGAGTAAAGACGGAGTGAAGAGGGAGAAATGAAAACGGAGAGAGAAATGAAAGAGGGAGAAACGAGGAGAAATGATGGGAGATGTTGAGTGTGTGAACAAATTTTTGAAAAGAGAACTCTTTAGTCATTCTAGCCGCATACCTATATGCGTAGTAATAAATGTCAACCGCCAACCCACTTCTCTATTACTCAACCCATATTTACAATTTGGTATCAAAATGACACGTCTTATTAATAAGACGGATACACTTGGTCGACTAATTGAATTAATAGTGATGTGGGATGTGTCTTGGTGGTAGCTTCTTACTTGTTGATTGCTAGTTTTATGATTGTAAGGCTAAGATTATCCCAAGTCTAAGGGAAAGTCTCAAGCTCATACTTTGCTCATATATACCAAGTTGATGCAATAAAGTGGAGAGTACTATTCATTTGTCTTAACTCGGGTCTTCAGTTTCCAAGTCTCGCTTTGAGACAAGTGAATTGTGAGTGAAAAAGTGGGGCTTAAGTGGATCCCACCTTGTACTTTAGAGTATTTTGATAAATATGACGGATAAAATGGAAGAAATAAGAGGTCGTTTGGTTCATTATTTAGGAATGTAAAGGATTGGAATGAAAAATCATAGGAGTATGGGGTTCCAGTTCCATACTTTCCAAAACATGTTTGGTTTATTAGAAAAATAAATATGAAGGAATGGAGTTTGAATCAATGAGGAGGAGGTGGATATGAGATTCCAAGGAGTTGGGGTGGAATGAGAATCCATCAGGATTTTAACTCCATTCCAAAATATCCCGTCCAAACACTAGAATGACTAGAATCCATTTCATTCCATTCAAAACCTCCTGACCAAACATCCCCTAAGTGAGTCTGAGTCGAGTCTTGAATATAAAATAATAATATTTTACTGTTACTAACTTATAGTGAGTCTGTGGTTAAACATAGTCTAAGGATTTAAGGCAGAGACTAAATTAATTAGTACTCCTAGTAGAGTCGGAGATTGGCCTAACTATGGAATCACACTAGTATTAAAAGGATCTACTATATCACGCCTCTTATTTTATTTTATTTTTCAATTTTCCCCCTGACTCTTTTTACTTAAGTTTCTTAAAATTCAATTATTGTTTTATCGAACATGAATTATGGCGATGATTTTTAATATAATTAATTTAATTCGTAGGACGGCCTTTTAAATACGTCATGTTTCAATATGAATTGCTATATTACCACCCATGTTATACAAATAATTAATTTAATTCGTACGACGATTCTAAAAATACGTACTTTCCTCAACGCTCTCACTTAACGATGATTGATAGCACGAACGATAAATAATACGAAGTAACAATTAAATTGGGACAAAAAATTGAGGATTAAGGAAAAAAACTTAAAATGACCATAACTTTACGCTCGGGTTTCCATTTTCGATGATTATTTTTTCAAATCGCTTATCTCGACGAGACGAATGCAATGGAAATTTTTTGTTTTGCCTGTTTGAAGAGTCAAGGGCGAGAACACCTAAGAGGGGGAGGAGGTGAATTAGGTGTCTATTAAGTTTAATGAAAGCTTATTTTAAAACTCTTAAACACTTTTAAACAACGCTTAGATGAAAGGAGAAGTTGATACTTAAAATTGGAGAGTTAGAAGCAATCGACAACGATTCAGCAAGCAGAAGTTACAGTGTACTCAACTGTTGATTCTGAAGATAAAAACGTGAGTTTAGAGTGGCAGCAGAAATAAAACGAAATAGACACGACAAATGTACTGAACTGTTGTTTTTGCACCTAAACGTAAATTCGAGTTAAAGATCTCCTTAGGGCTTAGTCCTTACAACACATGACTTTAACACTAACGACAATCTTCATCTTTGATCTTCATGATGACTTTCTTGATAGACTTGAATTGATAATTGAAGGTTCATGCTACATGGTTAAAACTTAAGAGGCACGCAATTAAATAATCAGTAAGATTAATTTGTCTTAAGGCATCATCAACATTAATTAATCAAATTGGGTCTTTTCACTGTTTCAGTGGCGTGTTTACACGACCTGACCTAGGCCGGGTCATGTGGTTTACACGACAGGGCCTAGGGCGAGGTCGTGATATTTTTCGAGTCTATTGATTGACCCTTTAATAAGATCCGATAATTCAGCTTCAAAAAACCTTTTGCAAATGATTCACAACCCATTTTCTGATTGAGCTCAGGTAGTCCTCCAGCATTAGTGGATCGAGAAACGTGATGAATTATAACAGCAATGATGAGTCTGCTCATGTTGGAGCACCAAATACTAGTCCATAATTATTCTTTTAACGTTCTTTCATTTGAAGTATCTAAACTAGACACCAGCACCGCAGTTTGTTGCCTTTAAACATTTCAGGTGGGAATTTATGGAGATATCATTTGCCCAATGTAAAAGCTATGTTCTCGCTGGTCTTTGTTAAATGGTTGATCGTAGTGTTAGGTGAGTACCTTGTACCTATAGTACGTTGTTCCCGCTTTGGCGTAGTGTATTTTTATTCGAATTATAGAAAGTGGTATAGATCTCGTGCAATGCATGTACGGTATTTACTTTTTAGTATATTATTTTAGAGATTGTAAATTGGCTATTCATTAATTTTTAACGTTTCTCGTAATTGTAGTTTGATTTAAAAATAAAAATTAAACAACAAAATTAACCAAGAGATTTAAGTAATTATATGAAACTAGGTTTGGTGCCAGCTACGCCCGGTCTACCTTTATTTACCATTTAAATTTTATTTTCTATGAAATATGATATCTCTAAATTTGGTTAACACATACATTTACAATTTATATATTGAAATTATGATGAGAGTTAAAATTAATCAACAAATTATGAGACACATTCACCCCTCCCGTGGATAATATTATTACTTTCACTACATTCCGTGTTGATACTATTACGTTCACTGCTTCTTCGGTTACTGTTGTTTGTTTTACTACTCCTACTATTTTTACGGATAACCGTTAGTTTTGTCAAACTCATATATTTAAAAAATTAATATTTTCTTAAAATCGAATTGTAAGTTAATTTTTCATACTCACTCCGTTGTTCCTACTGTTACTTTCATTAAATGTGTCGTGACTACTATTATTTTCACTTCTCCCGATCGTCATTATTTTTTCTTTCACTACTCCCGCATTTATTATTGTTAATTTCACTACTCTCGTTGTTGCTAGTATGACTTTCACTACTCTCATTGCTATTATTGTTGTTTTACTACTCACATGGGTGGTTACTATCATATTAGTTGATTATCTAGTTGTTTATTTAAATAAATCTGAAATATTAGATTAGAATATTATTTAAGACCAATCATTATTATTTACTAATAATTAAATTACAAATCTAATGAATCATGCAATATTATATTTTTTAGAAATCTGAATTAATTTACTTAACTTTTAATAGTTTCCTAAATATAGCATATACTTAAATTATATTTGTGTATGTTAAATAATTAATGTGACACCCCTCGATAAAGCGGAAAATATAACTAATAAATTAAAGCGGAAATTTGTGAGATTTTAAAAACTTTTAAATTACTAGTTAAAGATTAATACGCGGGTGCCAAAAACGAAATGAAACAAATACGATAATAGACAAATTTAGGTTATTACAACCCAAGTCTAGAAAGCGGGGAAAAGATATCCCACGAATAAACAAGTAAGGAGTTTCTAAACTAGAAACTAAGGTCCAAGGGTTTAGTTCTCGCTAGCCCACATGTCTTCCCCACGTAAGCATCTTCACCACCTGTCATTCATGTAAACATGAACGCCACAGTCAGTGGGGAGTAACTCAAGGTTCTCCCAGCCACAATATATCGAAATGCAAGTAAACAACCACTTAATAAAAACATATTAATCATGCATCATATATGAACAACAAAGAACAAGAGAATATAATTGATAATCATGATGAGATAGGCATAATACTTCCTTAATGAAATAGGCATGATACGATAGAATAAACATGCGATCAAGGACATAGAATAACCAAGTCAACCAACTCATATTGACACGACTCACAAGTGTAAGACCGACACCAAGTGTAGACAGAGTATCCGGCTCAGAGGCTACCTTTAAAGCATGTCCGAGATACCACACACAAGACTACATCCTAGACTCCAACCTCCTGGTAGGACGACGATCATAATACGGTCCTAGTCTAAACCTGGCCAGACTCTCGGGATGGACGACACCCGATTCGACATGTGGTGACCCATCCGCATCCAAGACTCGATACATGGTACACCTAACCGTGCCCGGAAGTCGAGTAACCCCAAATCGGAACCTTGTCACCTAATCGTGACCCCCGGTCCGAAGAGGCGGAAGGAGAAATAGCCCAATCCGGAAACATGGCACCTAACCGTAACCAATGGTCCGAAAGGGTAAATAAGGAATGTCAAGTCGTCACACAATGTAAAACATCACACTTGAGTCACAATAAGAGTAAGAATGATCAAGCAAATATCATATGATACGGGATCATTAATGTCACATTCATACTCATGGCATGCATCTCACCATGAGTACGGATGGGAACATCAATCCCGACGATCATATCGCAACTAGAGGGCTTATAGCTCACCTCTAGTATCCGATAGGACCAAGACTCTCATGTCGATATGGGAAATTCGCGGGTGTTACAATCACCCCACCTTTAAAAAGTTTCGTCCTCGAAACTTGAAAGTAGAAATGAAAGGTTATATAAAATAAAACTGGAATTTTGGAATCGGTAACGAAAACATTTAAAAGGTTATTTACTAGTAAGAATTAGAATTCTTTAAAAAGTTTTCAAACAACATTTTTCGACAGAACCTGATCGAAAGGTAAATCATTTGTATAAATCAAAAATCAAAATGCTTTCAAAAGCATTACGGAAGAGTTTTCAAAAGTGTAAGTCTCATTCATGGAACGAAATTGCTCTTGTCGTGCACACAAGAACGCTAACCTTCCAAGTCAAAGACAGATTCAAAACAAAATCATTCGCCGACAAGCGTAGAACAAGTTATTAAACGTCTCTAATAACGAGTTCTAACATCCGATCAACGTTAAAATCAAAAGAAAAAGGTAATTTACTCAAATTTTCTTTCACAAAAGCCAATATAAAAATAAAAGTTTCACTTTTAAACTCAAAAAGGAGTCAAGTTTGTGAAAAGATAGCATCAAACCTTGGCAAAGAAATCACAAATAGATCAAAGTTAACAGAATTTGGATAAAATTTAAAGAAATTTCGGGTTTAGCATTTAAAATCATGATAAAGAAGTCTATACTCAAAGAACAAATCGGGAACTGAACCAAAATTTCATTTTCAAATCTTTAAAATAGGTAAGGTTTTTTTTTCAAAAGTAACATCAACTTTTAACAAC
This sequence comes from Silene latifolia, assembly GCF_048544455.1. Taxonomy (NCBI): domain Eukaryota; kingdom Viridiplantae; phylum Streptophyta; class Magnoliopsida; order Caryophyllales; family Caryophyllaceae; genus Silene; species Silene latifolia. The sequence continues at coordinate 105,572,205 of NC_133529.1, read as the reverse complement.
GAATCAAAACTGGTAGCTTGAAATATTTAGGAGTTGTATGAAATGAAAAGCAATTTAGACAACATAAATACCAGGTACGCTAAGAGAGTCCAAACTTAACCAACAAAAAGAGCTATGATGAACTTCATAGGGTACGAATTGAAGTCAAAATGTCAAGGGTAGAGTTTTTATAGGTCACTAGCATCGAACTTAAGGGAGGAGCAAGATGAAGCGAGGAAGAGAGGTATGAACGGTAACGCTTATGGTCGAAGAAGAAGATGAATTAGGCAACAAGGAAACGCCAGGTACTCAAACCTCGAACAACAACATCATCCTAAACGGTTCCGAAAACTTCCTAACAACAAAACTCATAATCACAACACTTCCAAGGATTTCCTCAAAACACTCATATTGCTTCATCCTGAGCAATTCCATGAAACAAGGTACTCCACTATAAGTGTGATCTCACTCTTGCGCAAAACCTCAAACATCTACAAACGACTTCCACAAGATCAAGGTCAAGGTTCCAACAAAGATATACTCATATCCAACTAGTGTCAACCACGAGTTTCTAAAAATGGTAAAATCCCCAATCAAAGATCCGAATACTAAGCTCTAAATTCCCAGAAAGGGTTCCTCAAATATTCCAAAAGGTTCTCCTATAAGGCAAGGTAGCAACATGTCAACCCAAAGTCTGAAAAATTAATGAGACCTCGAGTCTCTCTATCCTTTTACTTATTAAGGATTCCCAAAAGCGGAACTACACTCAACTACAACATCATCCCATCATCTCAAGAACTAAATACAACCTCAAAGGTTCTAAAACCATAGGGTTAACAAGGACTTCTCAATACCAAGTCTCTCTCAACTCAAAAACTCTCAAGAGCCAACTAATATCAATTCACATTACCAATCCTTTATGGTCATCAACATCCCAAAATGTTTTCTTTCGAATCCGATATCGTAGAATTTTACTTACCATCGAGTTCCCAAGAAACAAGGTATTAGTAGTAACAACACTTTACCACCTCATATATTCTCATCCTAACACCAAAAATTGAAACTATGTCCTTTAACTTAACAATTGGTGTCAACCATACCCTTATCCTTTCTAGTTACTAAAACAAGTGCTAAGACTTCCCAACAATGTAGCTTACTTCCACTCTCATACCATACCTCAAGTAGTAATCAATATCACTCACTTAAACCAACTAATAATCCCACCATTCAATTTCATCCATTTTAAGTGAAATACTAAGCACTAGTATCCCAACATAAACAACAAAGCCAAGTTCTATAACCTTAGTAACCAATGCAACTCACACTTGACACATAAAATCCACCAATCAAATATACTCACTTTATCAAGGATCTAGGTATAAGAACCATCAAGTATGTCTCATCACACTACCTAAGTCTTTCCAACATCAAATCCTCTCAAAACCAGGTTTAAGGGTCAAACACAACAATCTCCTCAAAAGTCAAATTTTCCAACCAAGGTCAACATTCCTCAAAAGAAAGAGTACCATCAAAAGGCGTTAAGGGAGGATAAGCAAGGAACAAAGGATAAGTTAGGAAATACAAGAGTAACTTTCAAAGTAGAACAGAGGAGAGTTTAGGGAAAGGATAAGCATCAAGAGGTAAAGAATAAGGCAAGATACACAAAGAATGAGAAACATCTTCAAGGAAGTAGAAGCATTCTTCAAGGTTGAACAAATCTTCAATCCTCAGCAATAGGCACCAAATCTTGATCTTCATGTAGGTAAGCTCACGGTAATTGATCAAGGGCACAACAATTATTAAATGACAATCAACAACCATGTTAGGACCTAACAAAGAGCAAACACACTACAGACTACCACTTTAGGTCCTTAAGTCTACCCATCTCTCTTTCATTATTCAAGGTCAAGTTCAAATTAAATTTGAGGTACACGTGTGTGCGTCGGGAGCAACATATGCTCTGATACCAACTGTGACACCCCTCGATAAAGCGGAAAATATAACTAATAAATTAAAGCGGAAATTTGTGAGATTTTAAAAACTTTTAAATTACTAGTTAAATATTAATACGCGGGTGCCAAAAATGAAATGAAACAAATACGATAATAGACAAATTTAGGTTATTACAACCCAAGTCTAGAAAGCGGGGAAAAGATATCCCACGAATAAACATGTAAGGGGTTTCTAAACTAGAAACTAAGGTCCAAGGGTTTAGTTCTCGCTAGCCCACACGTCTTCCCCACGTAAGCATCTTCACCACCTGTCATTCATGTAAACATGAACGCCACAGTCAGTGGGGAGTAACTCAAGATTCTCCCAGCCACAATATATCGAAATGTAAGTAAACAACCACTTAATAAAAACATATTAATCATGCATCATATATGAACAACAAAGAACAAGAGAATATAATTGATAATCATGACGAGATAGGCATAATACTTCCTTAATGAAATAGGCATGATACGATAGAATAAACATGCGATCAAGGACATAGAATAACCAAGTCAACCAACTCATATTGACACGACTCACAAGTGTAAGACCGACACCAAGTGTAGACAGAGTATCCGGCTCAGAGGCTACCTTTAAAGCATGTCCGAGATACCACACACAAGACTACATCCTAGACTCCAACCTCCTGGTAGGACGACGATCATAATACGGTCCTAGTCTAAACCTGGCCAGACTCTCGGGATGGACGATACCCGATTCGACATGTGGTGACCCATCCACATCCAAGACTCGATACATGGTACACCTAACCGTGCCCGGAAGTCGAGTAACCCCAAATCGGAACCTTGTCACCTAACCGTGACCCCCGGTCCGAAGAGGCGGAAGGAGAAATAGCCCAATCCGGAAACATGGCACCTAACCGTAACCAATGGTCTGAAAGGGTAAATAAGGAATGTCAAGTCGTCACACAATGTAAAACGTCACACTTGAGTCACAATAAGAGTAAGAATGATCAAGCAAATATCATATGATACGGGATCATTAATGTCACATTCATACTCATGGCTTGCATCTCACCATGAGTACGGATGGGAACATCAATCCCGACGATCATATCGCAACTAGAGGGCTTATAGCTCACCTCTAGTATCCGATAGGACCAAGACTCTCATAACAAAACAATACAAGGCATTATCAAGAATATGACCCTTCACAAATAATTATTTAACAATAAATATCCCATACGTGTCTTATGCAAATAAATATTTCATTTTATAATTTATCATGTCGGTTAAATAAAATAGAATGAGTGACAATAATTTACGTTATACGAAATTACGGACTAAAATGTGACCAAGTCCAATTGACACATTTATGAGCCCAAAAAATAAATCATGTGAAATCCAATGAATGGACTAGGATAAGCCCAATAAATAAATCATGTGACAAACCCAACAGAATAAATAAGTAAATGAACGACATTGACTAATTACGTTATATAAAATGTGAGACGGTTATTTAATCATTATATAAATAAATCAATTTAGCGCCAAACGGTTTATAAACATGACTAGCCCTATTAAAATACCATACCACACCTATATGGCCCAATAACATATAATATAAAACAAGCCCAATTTGCCACATTACTAACTAACAAGACGAGTACATGAGCATATTTGAGACGGTAATTTAATTAATTAAATAATGAGATTCTAGAATTATAAAACATGAAAGGGAGATGTATAAATGAACAATGCTTTAACGGGTTGCGTTTTATAAAAAGAAACACGAGACGGAAATTCAAATATTCCAAGGAAATCCCGAAACCGCCAAAAACCCTTCAACTTACGACTCAAAGCAAAGGACTTGGGCATCGATCACGACCCAACCCACGACCTTACACGGCCTCACACCCAACCACATACGCGACCAAGGAACAGCCATAGACCGACCCCATCGCCACTGTCTCACGGCCGCCAAACACCAAAGAACAACCCAAAAGAAAGAGGCGTAGAAACCGTGTTACATACACCATCGAGGTCACCCAAACAGGCCACCAAAACGGACCCAACCAGGCCGTGAGTAGCCTTGACACCGCCACTACTTGACTACCTACCACCACCCTTCACCCACTTCATAACCCGACCCAAAACCGGTCCAAAACAGAACCCAAAAGATGCGTAAACCCGAGCACAACACAAACCACAATAGCCACCATATCGCCCATCCCAAAACAAAAGTAGTAATAAACCATCCAATACGGGCACTAAATCGTCCCGCTTCCAAAGACAAAAATGCGAAGGGGCCATGAGAATACCTCACACGACCACCCTTCACCCCACCTTAACTTCCACCCCAAAATCGCCCAAATGTACTCTGTATCACGCCTAAGGCCGCCCCGAACTCAAGTCGTTTAAGACGAAAAACAGAATACACACAACCGAACCATTACCCGGTTAAGACACCATTTTCAGACGAAATATAAGCCAAACCTCATAAAGAACGAGACTTTTTACGCAACTAGACATTCCACACATGATTTTAACACATAAAACGACACAACAATAAGAGATGTCGACATTTGTCTAGTAACCTATCACTGTTACCTTATCTCCTCGAATTCCCGAGTAAAAACGTCCATAACGCGACCCTATCTTCAGTCTTCAACTAAAAAGGAGGAAAAACGAGTTACATGAGTCACCGAAACCGAGTTGTCCTAAGTTGCCCATTTCGAAACTAAGTCAAAACGTAAGCTTTCTTACCTTAAAAGAACGAGGAAGGGACGAGGAAGCTTGGTACACAAATAATGGAGTTTGGTTGAGAAATAAGGGAGAAAATGGGGGTTGAAGGTCGATGGGAATGGCGTGTTGCTGCTGCTGCTTTCATTGTTGTTGTTGTTGTTTTTGCGCAGGAAGAAGCGGAAAGAATGAGGAATAAAAGGAGGTGGGGACGGGTACTTGAAACAACAACCACAAATAATATTAATAATAATATATAATAATAATAATAATAATAATAATAATATATAAATATATAATAAAGAGATATTTTTAAAAGTAGAGTGTAGGATGTTAGGTGGGTGTGATGTGTTGTCGAATTCTGATTGGCCCGGATTAAAGCATGTACAAAGTGAAATGTGACGGTCTATAGCTAGACGGATGTTGAGACGAGAATTATTATCATTACTGTCTTTATTATTATCTGACCAAAATATGTATACATTTATTCTTGTATAATTATGACTCAAAGAAATAATTTAATAATACGTATTTTTTGTATAAACGAGATTTTATATAATACGTTTATAAAAATCGTGTTTGACATAAAATTAATTAAATTGAATAATTCAAAAATATATAATAAAGTGATTAAACGGTTTAATAAATTTTAAATGTCGATATGGGAAATTCGCGGGTGTTACAATCACCCCACCTTTAAAAAATTTCGTCCTCGAAACTTGAAAGTAGAAATGAAAGGTTATATAAAATAAAACTGGAATTTTGGAATCGGTAACGAAAACATTTAAAAGGTTATTTACTAGTAAGAATTAGAATTCTTTCAAAAGTTTTCAAACAACATTTTTCGACAGAACCTGGTCGAAAGATAAATCATTTGTATAAATCAAAAATCAAAATGCTTTCAAAAGCATTACGGAAGAGTTTTCAAAAGTGTAAGTCTCATTCATGGAACGAAATTGCTCTTGTCGTGCACACAAGAACGCTAACCTTCCAAGTCAAAGACAGATTCAAAACAAAATCATTCGCCGACAAGCGTAGAACAAGTTATTAAACGTCTCTAATAACGAGTTCTAACATCCGATCAACGTTAAAATCAAAAGAAAAAGGTAATTTACTCAAATTTTCTTTCACAAAAGCCAATATAAAAATAAAAGTTTCACTTTTAAACTAAAAAAGGAGTCAAGTTTGTGAAAAGATAGCATCAAACCTTGGCAAAGAAATCACAAATAGATCAAAGTTAACAGAATTTGGATAAAATTTAAAGAAATTTCGGGTTTAGCATTTAAAATCATGATAAAGAAGTCTATACTCAAAGAACAAATCGGGAACTGAACCAAAATTTCATTTTCAAATCTTTAAAATAGGTAAGGTTTTTTTTCAAAAGTAACATCAACTTTTAACAACGAATCAAAACTGGTAGCTTGAAATATTTAGGAGTTGTATGAAATGAAAAGCAATTTAGACAACATAAATACCAGGTACGCTAAGAGAGTCCAAACTTAACCAACAAAAAGAGCTATGATGAACTTCATAGGGTACGAATTGAAGTCAAAATGTCAAGGGTATAGTTTTTATAGGTCACTAGCATCGAACTTAAGGGAGGAGCAAGATGAAGCGAGGAAGAGAGGTATGAACGGTAACGCTTATGGTCGAAGAAGAAGATGAATTAGGCAACAAGGAAATGCCAGGTACTCAAACCTCGAACAACAACATCATCCTAAACGGTTCCGAAAACTTCCTAACAACAAAACTCATAATCACAACACTTCCAAGGATTTCCTCAAAACACTCATATTGCTTCATCCTGAGCAATTCCATGAAACAAGGTACTCCACTATAAGTGTGATCTCACTACTGCAAAACCTCAAACATCTACAAACGACTTCCACAAGATCAAGGTCAAGGTTCCAACAAAGATATACTCATATCCAACTAGTGTCAACCACGAGTTTCTAAAAATGGTAAAATCCCCAATCAAAGATCCGAATACTAAGCTCTAAATTCCCAGAAAGGGTTCCTCAAATATTCCAAAAGGTTCTCCTATAAGGCAAGGTAGCAACATGTCAACCCAAAGTCTGAAAAATTAATGAGACCTCGAGTCTCTCTATCCTTTTACTTATTAAGGATTCCCAAAAGCGGAACTACACTCAACTACAACATCATCCCATCATCTCAAGAACTAAATACAACCTCAAAGGTTCTAAAACCATAGGGTTAACAAGGACTTCTCAATACCAAGTCTCTCTCAACTCAAAAACTCTCAAGAGCCAACTAATATCAATTCACATTACCAATCCTTTATGGTCATCAACATCCCAAAATGTTTTCTTTCGAATCCGATATCGTAGAATTTTACTTACCATCGAGTTCCCAAGAAACAAGGTATTAGTAGTAACAACACTTTACCACCTCATATATTCTCATCCTAACACCAAAAATTGAAACTATGTCCTTTAACTTAACAATTGGTGTCAACCATACCCTTATCCTTTCTAGTTACTAAAACAAGTGCTAAGACTTCCCAACAATGTAGCTTACTTCCACTCTCATACCATACCTCAAGTAGTAATCAATATCACTCACTTAAACCAACTAATAATCCCACCATTCAATTTCATCCATTTTAAGTGAAATACTAAGCACTAGTATCCCAACATAAACAACAAAGCCAAGTTCTATAACCTTAGTAACCAATGCAACTCACACTTGACACACAAAATCCACCAATCAAATATACTCACTTTATCAAGGATCTAGGTATAAGAACCATCAAGTATGTCTCATCACACTACCTAAGTCTTTCCAACATCAAATCCTCTCAAAACTAGGTTTAAGGGTCAAACACAACAATCTCCTCAAAAGTCAAATTTTTCAACCAAGGTCAACATTCCTCAAAAGAAAGAGTACCATCAAAAGGCGTTAAGGGAGGATAAGCAAGGAACAAAGGATAAGTTAGGAAATACAAGAGTAACTTTCAAAGTAGAACAGAGGAGAGTTTAGAGAAAGGATAAGCACCAAGAGGTAAAGAATAAGGCAAGATACACAAAGAATGAGAAACATCTTCAAGGAAGTAGAAGCATTCTTCAAGGTTGAACAAATCTTCAATCATCAGCAATAGGCACCAAATCTTGATCTTCATGTAGGTAAGCTCACGGTAATTGATCAAGGGCACAACAATTATTAAATGACAATCAACAACCATGTTAGGACCTAACAAAGAGCAAACACACTACAGACTACCACTTTAGGTCCTTAAGTCTACCCATCTCTCATTCATTATTCAAGGTCAAGTTCAAATTAAATTTGAGGTACACGTGTGTGCGTCGGGAGCAACATATGCTCTGATACCAACTGTGACACCCCTCGATAAAGCGGAAAATATAACTAATAAATTAAAGCGGAAATTTGTGAGATTTTAAAAACTTTTAAATTACTAGTTAAAGATTAATACGCGGGTGCACTACTACAAAATCAATATATACAGGCGCTCCTCCAACGGCGCTATTAAAAAAAGTGCTAAAAATGAGAAAAATCCACCAAAATTAAAGCGCTTTCTAATAGCGTCTCCACCAAAACTCGCATAAATTGATTCGTTCACTTTCACTCCCCACTAAATTCTCTCTACCAGTCTACCCACCTAAAAAAACCTATGTGTTCTTCATCCTTTAGCAAACGCACGATGGGCAACAATCGAAACTCCATAGTGAACCAGGTATGATCTAGATCTATTGAATTCTTAATGTTCCTTAGTTTTCTCATTGAAAATTGGGGTTTATTTTTTCTGGAAATTATTTACAAATTTCACTCATTTCATATGTTTCAAATTGAATATAAATACTAGTCTTGAACAACGATTCAAACTTTAGGTTTTCATTGTGCAATTAATTTGAATTAATCCCATTACTTTGACATTGTTTAGCCATTTTCTATTAATTGAGATGTTAATTTTGATTGGGTGAAGTAGACTTTAGTATAATATGAGAATAGACTTTGTGGATCTGTGTTCAACGCCTCAATTTTTGTTGACTTGGGTAGTGACATGAATGACGAAGCATATATCGGTATCTTCGTTGCTTTTTTCTTCTGTATTTATCATTTTGATTATACGAGTTCATGAGACTTCGCATTGCTCATCATATTTGGTTTTTAATTTTACTTAATTTGGGTATTTACATATTTAAATGTAAATAGTAAATGAATATATATCTTATTATGCAATTGCACTTAAAACATGGCATGATACATCGCTACTGACATTGCTTACATGTGAATTATGGTCATTGTGATGATATGTTTGTGTTAGCAACTTGATGATATGTTTATGTTAGCAACTCAAAAAATACTGTTTGTCATTCATTTTACATTCTTTGTTGTCAATCCTGCTAGAGGTGTCATCTTGTATCTAATGTTCCCATGTACTCCGTATATGTTGATAAACAGGGAACCATACTGTATGTATGTTTTCAAACCCAACTGATAGAACAATGGGCAGAGGAAATTACTGAAGAGTTATTTGCATATACAATGATTTCGTCTCTTCAAAGGTTGGTTTTTTGCTCTTGTCATTATTTATAAAGATCTGTTTAAATTTATGTTTATTAGCTATATTATTTACTCTTTTTATACATTAATATTACTTTGTTCAATGATCTATGAAGTTTGACAGAGAGTGAAACTGTCAATGAAGATGTTGACGGGCAGCTGTAGGAGAAACTTTAGCTATGGCTTATAAGTTCATGCTACCCAACTGGTTTATGTTCATACCTCCTTGACGACAATGAAGCACAGGTATAACTACATGTCTTCTTGAGTTAATTCTTGTAAATGTGTGTTATTCATAAGTTGTGGGTTTCTATTGACTACGTCCTTGCTAAATTTTTGTCCTTTTGATCTCCTAGCTCTTTGTGTTTGTCCTTTGTAGGATAGAAAAATAAATCTTGCCTATGTTGTTGATGTTGTTTGTGCCATATTTCTCTATGTTCTGATTTTTGTGGAATGTTAATTGTTAAAAGAAGGTAGCCGCTGTAACTCTTTCAATGAATTGTATAGCTTTTCTTCGGAAAAATGATACGAGTTATTGGTAACCTTTAGTAGTTGTACTAACTTTTTTTCTTTATACTTCATATTGCAGATTCGGCATGTGAGATAAACAAGTACAGTATAGATGCACAAGTTCGGGCTATGCAGTGAAAGATGTTAAACAATCATTCATGTTATGATATGCCTTATCCTTTGATTAGGGGTTGTAATTAGAAGTGTATAGATATATCCAAGAACAGTATAGTTGTATATATCCAAGAATTGTATGTCAGTGTTATTAATTGCATGTATTTGACAACAAATATGTTAATAAGAAGGGTGTTTATATTGAATTTCAAGATTATAATATATTTTTGTAATAATGCTTGGTTAAAGCACAAATGTTTTCGATTAGAAGAAGACAAGCACACAGATCAAGGCACTTTCATAACAGTTATTAATTGTATAATGCATAAAAGAGCTGGTATTTGAGTGCAACAAAGTAGCGGCGCTATTTGCTTACTATACCGACGCAAGCAATAAGCGTCGCTATAACACCTCGTATTTTATTATGTTGGATAAAATTCTTTTAATTGCTACTTTGTATTTAATTACGTTGGTTAACGATTTATATATTTATTTTCTCAGCTAATTAATTAATTTCATTATAATTCGTTACGTTAAATTTAATAATCGTTAATAAGTTCTTTTAAAAGTTAGCCCGAGTTTGTTTAGCTGACTTTTTATGGGTTCACGTAAATAGTTTTATTTATTTAATAACTTTTTGTTTCTTTCTAAGTCCCTTATCGAAGTCGAGCTAAGTGGGCTCCAGACGGATCAGTTAGCTATTTCGAGTTTGTTCCGCTAAATTAGCAAATATCTTTAAAAGCCGCTAATTTAGTTAAAATCTCTAATAATTCCGATTCGAGCTAATTTCGTATTATTTTCGTTAACTAGCTGAGTTTATTTTATTTTCATTCATTAAATTTATTTATTATTGAGTATGTTTTATCTCGAAAACCTTTACTAAAATCGCTTCTATTTAACTCGAGACGGTTTTAAAAACTAGCGAAATTTCTTAACGATGAAGAAACGTACGTATAATAAATAGCTAGCTAGCTGGCTGCTCCCTCATTTCTCACGCATCATTCCTTCTTCTCCCTTCCTTTTTCTTCTTTTTCGCTTCTTTTTTTAATTTTTATCAGATTTTAAATTGATTCTGCCACTCTGTTTGTCATCCGTTATCAATGATTTTCGTTCCATATTGCTGCTCCCATCGTTCCTGTCAATCCATTGTAAGTAAAATTCATTTTCATTACGAATTTTTACAAACCCAAGTTATATTTTCAGCTTTATTTATTATAAGTCGGTTGTAAGTGCTGAGATAGACGGGCTGGTAGAAGATTTGTTAGTCATAAATGATTAGTTCAATCGGAAAAAAGGTAACAATGATAGGTTACTCGATATTACTTATAAAATATGTTTATTTCGAATGCTGGTTAGTCTGTTTTATAGTTGAGACGGTGTATAATTATATATAGGGATCATTATGGATGTTAATTAGTCCGTTGTATAGTTGAGACGGTGTATACTGATATGTGGAGATGATTGAGACGGTGTATACTGACCTGTAGGGATCATTTGGGATGCTAGCTAGTAAGTGGTATATTTAAGACGGTGTATGCTGACATGTATGGATTGTTTTGGGTGATAATTGGTGTGTTTTATAGTTGAGACGGTGTATACTGACATGTAGGGATTGTTTTGGGATGCTATTTGAGATCCTGTTTATTTTGTGGTATATTTAAGACGGTGTATACTGGCGTGTAAGGATCGGTTTTGGATACTAGTTAGTCCGTTGTATAGTTGAGACGGTTTATATTTACATGTAGAGATTGTTGGATACTAGTTAGAGTATTGTATAGTTGAGATGGCGTATATACAGGTAGGGATTGTTGTGGATGCGGTTTTGATAAAAGAAAATGGTATATTATTTTGTGGACTTGTCTGGCTATATTTGTACTTTGTTGTAGGTGAGACGGTAAGCATTATGGGCCGTATATGTGCTTTAATTATGTTGGAACAGGTACGAGATGTTGGTCGGCCAATACATGGTGGTATTTTCATATTTAAGTGTGTTTATTCCCATTCCCGTATTGCGTGGTTGTTTCCACCTTTGGATTGTCTGGTTAGTCCATGCTAGATATGTAAGTACAATGGGTCTAAGTGTGTTTGTCATTCTATACTAGTGGTAATCAATCTCATTTGTTACGATCGTTTCTATTTGGATCCTAGTTCATGTGTCGTGGACTAGGTGGCCGGATTGAAGTTACTCGGCCGTGGTTATGTGGTGTAGCCCGGTTACAAGTCTCGGGGTTACGGAAAGTTACCGTAACCGTTGAATCGGATACGTGTTGTATTCGAGAGTATAGTGTCGGGTTACCGAAAGGCCGGTACTGTACTTAAGCTAGGACTGATTATATCGGCTATGTGTTGTAGTCCGATGATTGTCGGGGTATGTGTTGTATCTCGAGAGCGTGATGTTATTTAGCTGTCCTACCGGGAGATCGTGGTTGGTTATGTGGTGTAGCCCGGTTACGAGTCTCGGGGTTACGGAAAGTTACCGTAGCCGTTGAATCGGATACGTGTTGTATTCGAGAGTATAGTGTCGGGTTACCGAAAGGCGTCTTGTACTTAAGCTAGGATCGATTATATCGGCTATGTGTTATAGTCCGGTGATTGTCGGGGTATGTGTTGTATCCCGATAGCATGATGTTATTTAGCCGTCCCTACCGGAGATCGTGGTTGGTTATGTGGTGTAGCCCGATTCTGAGTCTCGGGGTTACGGAAAGTTACCGTAGCCGTTGAATCGGATACGTGTTGTATTCGAGAGTATAGTGTCGGGTTACCGAAAGGCGATCTTGTACTTAAGCTAGGACTGATTATATCGGCTATGTGTTGTAGTCCGATGATTGTCGGGGTATGTGTTGTATCCCGATAGCGTGATGTTATTTAGCTGTCCTACCGGAGATCGTGGTTTACTCTTTATGGTTGATTTAGCATTTGTACATTGACAGCAGTCCGATACATCATTTTGGTCATGGGTTGTCCTCGTGCTTCCTTTACTACGATGTTGTTTTTGGTCGTAGTAAAGTGGGAGACGTTTTGGTTGTTTCAGTTCCGTTATTACATGATTTATTTTTCTTATTTATCTTTTCTATGTTATATTTGTTTTGTATTGTACTTATGTTATTACATTGTAATATGGTTGAGGACACTTGAGTTACTCTCCGCTGACTGTGACATTCATTTTGATGAATGACAGGTGACAGGTCGGTGGTATATGCTAGGAGTTACAGGACGAGTGGCTAGCGAGCGTTGCCAAGGCAACGATATACCCTTTTGATTATCGTCCGTTATTGCACTTTTGGAAATTTGGAGGGATCCGAGATCCCTTGTATATTTCTATTCGTATTATGCTTTTATTTGGTAAAAGTAGTAATTAGGTTAAATAGTTTTAAAATGTTTTCAGTGAACTCCGCGGCTATGCCTCGAAGTTTTAAAATTTTACGTATTTTCCGCTGTTAATTATATGTTTATTCTTTTGTATAACCGCGGGGGTTCACAGTCGCAACAGGTATTAGCGGCACAGGCAAAGCCGGCGCTTTTGATAGCGTCGGTATAACCCCTTACGACGCTATTTAGCGCCGCAAAAACTACATTTTAAGCGCCGCTAAATACCTATTTTCTAGTAGTGGTGCCAAAAATGAAATGAAACAAATACGATAATAGACAAATTTAGGTTATTACAACCCAAGTCTAGAAAGCGGGGAAAAGATATCCCACGAATAAACATGTAAGGGGTTTCTAAACTAGAAACTAAGGTCCAAGGGTTTAGTTCTCGCTAGCCCACACGTCTTCCCCACGTAAGCATCTTCACCACCTGTCATTCATGTAAACATGAACGCCACAGTCAGTGGGGAGTAACTCAAGGTTCTCCCAGCCACAATATATCGAAATGCAAGTAAACAACCACTTAATAAAAACATATTAATCATGCATCATATATGAACAACAAAGAACAAGAGAATATAATTGATAATCATGATGAGATAGGCATAATACTTCCTTAATGAAATAGGCATGATACGATAGAATAAACATGCGATCAAGGACAAAGAATAACCAAGTCAACCAACTCATATTGACACGACTCACAAGTGTAAGACCGACACCAAGTGTAGACAGAGTATCCGGCTCAGAGGCTACCTTTAAAGCATGTCTGAGATACCACACACAAGACTACATCCTAGACTCCAACCTCCTGGTAGGACGACGATCATAATACGGTCCTAGTCTAAACCTGGCCAAACTCTCGGGATGGACGATACCCGATTCGACATGTGGTGACCCATCCGCATCCAAGACTCGATACATGGTACACCTAACTGTGCCCGGAAGTCGAGTAACCCCAAATCGGAACCTTGTCACCTAACCGTGACCCCCGGTCCGAAGAGGCGGAAGGAGAAATAGCCCAATCCGGAAACATGGCACCTAACCGTAACCAATGGTCCGAAAGGGTAAATAAGGATTGTCAAGTCGTCACACAATGTAAAACGTCACACTTGAGTCACAATAAGAGTAAGAATGATCAAGCAAATATCATATGATACGGGATCATTAATGTCACATTCATACTCATGGCTTGCATCTCACCATGAGTACGGATGGGAACATCAATCCCGACGATCATATCGCAACTAGAGGGCTTATAGCTCACCTCTAGTATCCGATAGGACCAAGACTCTCATAAGAAACAATACAAGGCATTATCAAGAATATGACCCTTCACAAATAATTATTTAACAATAAATATCCCATACGTGTCTTATGCAAATAAATATTTCATTTTATAATTTATCATGTCGGCTAAATAAAATAGAATGAGTGACAATAATTTACGTTATACGAAATTACGGAATAAAATGTGACCAAGTCCAATTGACACATTTATGAGCCCAAAAAATAAATCATGTGAAATCCAATGAATGGACTAGGATAAGCCCAATAAATAAATCATGTGACAAACCCAACAGAATAAATAAGTAAATGAACGACATTGACTAATTACGTTATATAAAATGTGAGACGGTTATTTAATCATTATATAAATAAATCAATTTAGCGCCAAACGGTTTATAAACATGACTAGCCCTATTAAAATACCATACCACACCTATATGGCCCAATAACATATAATATAAAACAAGCCCAATTTGCCACATTACTAACTAACAAGACGAGTACATGAGCATATTTGAGACGGTAATTTAATTAATTAAATAATGAGATTCTAGAATTATAAAACATGAAAGGGAGATGTATAAATGAACAATGCTTTAACGGGTTGCGTTTTATAAAAAGAAACACGAGACGGAAATTCAAATATTCCAAGGAAATCCCGAAACCGCCAAAAACCCTTCAACTTACGACTCAAAGCAAAGGACTTGGGCAGTCAGCATCACGACCCAACCCACAGCCTTACACGGCCTCACACCCAACCACATACGCAGCCAAGGAACAGCCATAGACTGACCCCACTGCCACTCGTCTCACGGCTGCCAAACAGCCAGTGAACAACCCAAAAGAAAGAGGCGTAGAAACCGTGTTACATACACCATCGAGGTCACCTGAAACAGGCCACCAAAACGGACCCAACCAGGCCGTGAGTAGCCTTGACACCGCCACTACTTGACTACCTACCACCACCCTTCACCCACTTCATAACCCGACCCAAAACCGGTCCAAAACAGAACCCAAAAGATGCGTAAACCCGAGCACAACACAAACCACAATAGCCACCATATCGCCCATCCCAAAACAGAGTAATAAACCATCCAATACGGGCACTAAATCAGTCCCGCTTCCAGCACAAAAACCGTCTGAAGGGGCCATGAGAATACCTCACACGACCACCCTTCACCCCACCTTAACTTCCACCCCAAAAACTGCCCAAATGTACTCTGTATCACGCCTAAGGCCGCCCCGAACTCAAGTCGTTTAAGACGAAAAACAGAATACACACAACCGAACCATTACCCGGTTAAGACACCATTTTCAGACGAAATATAAGCCAAACCTCATAAAGAACGAGACTTTACTGCAACTAGACATTCCACACATGATTTTAACACATAAAACGACACAACAATAAGAGATGTCGACATTTGTCTAGTAACCTATCACTGTTACCTTATCTCCTCGAATTCCCGAGTAAAAACGTCCATAACGCGACCCTATCTTCAATCTTTAACTAAAAAGGAGGAAAAACGAGTTACATGAGTCACCGAAACCGAGTTGTCCTAAGTTGCCCATTTCGAAACTAAGTCAAAACGTAAGCTTTCTTACCTTAAAAGAACGAGGAAGGGACGAGGAAGCTTGGTACACAAATAATGGAGTTTGGTTGATAAATAAGGGAGAAAATGGGGGTTGAAGGTCGATGGGAATGGCGTGTTGCTGCTGCTGCTTTCATTGTTGTTGTTGTTGTTTTTGCGCAGGAAGAAGAAGAAAGAATGAGGAATAAAAGGAGGTGGGGAGTGGGGACGGGTACTTGGAACAACAACCACAAATAATATGAACGAGCTGTTGCCTTCATCTCCGCTGGTGTCAAGGCTCTTGCCCTCGACTACGGCACCGTTGCACCTGTCTCACGCCGGCCATCATCTTGTCGGCTGTCTGGTTTCCCGGTGTTGGGTTTTAGGGTGTCTTGTTACGGGTTTGCCTGTTGGTTTTTATTTGGTTTGCGGTCTTTACCCAACAGTTCCTTCTGCCCCTTTACACCATCAACAACCACCCCGGGTCGACCTTCAGACCGCACGTCACCGGTCGAGGGTGCTCGTTTGTTGGTTTGCTGTGTGGTGCTGTTAGGGATCTGCGACGGGTGCACGTCGACGGGGGTTGTCGGTTTCGAGATCTTTTCGTTTTCGGCTACTGCTTTGGTTTTTGTCGGCTTTGCTCGACGTTTTCTTGGCTGTCGCTGCCGTCGATCTTCACTGGCTGTCGTCTCCGGTCAGGTTCGTTGGGTCAAGGCTTTACTTTTGTTTTTTTTTTGCGGCTTTTCTGTTTTCCTTTTCCTCTTTGTGTCTCCTCGGCCGCTTTCTCCGGTGGTGGTGATGCCTTCTGCCCGATGCTTTTCCCCGGTCTGTTTGGGACGTGGGGTTTAGGGTTCAGTCTGTGGTGGCCGCTGCTGGTTTAGGGGTTCCTTGGGTTCGGTGTGTTGGCGTGTTGTAGCATGGTGCAGGTTGGCTGGGTAATTTGCAGCGTTGACTAGTTTGAGTTGACATGCTTCATGCTGCTGCGTTTTTGAGCATTTTTATTTTAAGTTTTATTTGGTGTTGAGTGGGTCCCTGCATGTGAGGACGAAGGCTTTTATTCCTTCTTTTATGCCTGAGCTTGTGCGGTATCATTGTCCCTTTTCGGGTCTTCATGCGTGTCGGGATGGTTTTGGTAAGGGCCTTACTAAGGCCGCATGGCGAAGCATTTTCGGGACCGACATTGTCATGAGGGGGGCGTTGGAACTTACACGTCGACTCTTCCGATAGTTTGACGGTTTATTCTAACGCCGAGAGTTCTTTGAGACGGATGGGGCTCTGGTTGTGTGGGGTATGTTTTAAAACCCGTACTACTCAAGCTAGATGTCGGCATAGTCGGGGTGATATTGTGAAGTATCCGGAGTGTTTTGATGGCCTCTACACCTTTCATATTTATGGTATTCCGAGACCTTTGGCTCCTTCTACTTCGGTTTCTTCTGATGATAGTATTGAGCTTGTTCAGTGGTCTATATCTTCGCTTGATCGTTTATTGTCGTTAGGCCTTCGCACCGTGAAATCTATTCCTCCTAAATGCCGTCTTGGGTTTGCTCGGGCTTTGAAAGGGGCCATGGATGATGTGGCTGGATTACCCGGTGATCTCTCCCGCTGGGTTCGTTTGCTTGTTCTACCGCTGTGTCTGCTTAAGACTTTTGCTCCTCGGAGTAATCATGAGTGTAGGACTGCTATTCGGCGTCAGCGTCAGGAGGAGAGTATTGCCAGGGCTATCCTTGCTTGGGGGGTCCCTGGGGGGGGGGGGTTCGCAGCTGTTGCAGGAGTGTTTTGATGAGGGTCCTTCTTCTTTTACTGTGGACGAGAATCTGGATTTGAGTGAGCTTAACCTCCGCCAATGTCGGCGGAAGATTTGTGACGGCCACTATACTGCTGCTGTCAGGGTGCTTTCTTCCTCTAGTGTCGCCCCCTACTCCGATGCCACTCTTGTGGCCTTGCGTGAGAAGCATCCTGTCGCCCCGCCTCCTTCTTTGCCTCCTTTGTCTGGAGATCATCATCCTCTGGTTGCCTCTTCGACGGTGGTTTTGGATATGATTCGTAGCTTCCCACGCGGTACTTCTTGTGGGCGGGATGGTTTTCGTGCCCAGCACCTTATGGACTGTTTGAGTGGCGCTGCTGTGGCTATCTCTGATGATTTGATCACTTCTCTTACTAGGGTGGTTAATCTTTTTCTTGAGGGCCGGTGTCCTCTTCCTCTGGGTGAGTACATTGCCAGCGCCCCTCTCACGCCACTCGTTAAATCGGGTGGTGGGGTTCGTCCTATTGCTGTTGGCACGGTCTGGAGACGGCTTGTCTCTAAGGTTGGTGCTTTTATGGTTGGTCCTTCTTTATCTTCATATTTTGATGGGCTTCAGTTTGGGGTGGGTGTGTCCGGTGGAGGAGAGGCTATCTTGCATGCCTTGAACCGGCTCATTGAGGCTCGGGGTGCTGAGGTGGGGCTTTCTATGTTGCTGGTTGATTTCCAGAATGCGTTCAACCTTGTTGATCGTGTGACCATGCTTCAGGAGGTCCGCCGTCGTTGTCCGGTTCTTTCCCGTTGGGTGGAGTTCTGTTATTCCAGCCCGGCCCGTCTTTTTTATGGGGAGCACTGCTTGTGGTCTTGTCAGGGTGTTCAGCAGGGTGACCCGTTGGGCCCTTTGCTTTTCGCTTTGGTTTTGCATCCCATAGTATGCAAAATCCGGGACACTTTTGACCTCACTATGCAGGCATGGTACTTAGATGATGGCACCATTGTGGGTGATACTTTGGAGGTAAGGAAGGTCTTGGATTTGATTATGGTGGATGGCCCTCGTTTTGGACTGCATCTTAATGTCTCCAAGACGGAGGTCTTTTGGCTCTGTTGAGGATCCCAGTCGGCTCCCGGGGTTTTCCCCCTTCTATTTCTCGGCCATTGCGTGGTGTTACAGTTTTGGGTGGACTCACAAGATTTGCCCTGGTTTTGGCAGTGAGATTGTGGCGAAGAGAGTAACTAAGACCATTGAGCTAATGGACTTGGTTGCGAGGATTGAGGACCCGCAATGTGAGTTGCTTCTACTTCGAGCCTGTACTGGTATTTCTAAGCTTTATTTCTCACTTCGTACTTGCTCCCCTAGTGTTTTTGGGCCTGTCCATCTTCCTTTTGATGCCGCTCTTCGTTCCAGCTTGGAACGTATTGTCACCGCGTCTGGCCCGGGGTTTGGGGATTGGCAGTGGCGCCTTGCTACATTCCCTTTTCATCAAGGTGGTCTTGGTGTCTATGCGGCGGGAGATGTTTTATTTTATGCTTTTATTGCGTCCCGTTTGCAGTCTGTTTGGTTTTGCGCTAAGCTCCTCGGCCCTTCTGGTATTGTAGCTGCTGGCCCTGCTTTTGATGATGCCGCACAGGTTTTTACTGCAACTACAGGCTCTGGTATTTTAGGTAACCCTAGTGAAATTGCTGCCCCCAAACTTATGAAGAAATTGGCAGACATTTATTTCGCGACGGTTGCTGCTGCCTCAGAGTCTGTTTTCACCTTGACACCACGACTGCTTGCTTTATGGCAGTCTCAGCAGGGTTCTCACTCCTCTGATTGGTTACGTGCGGTTCCTATCTCGGGGTTGGGTCAGACTATGAACGGGAGGACTTACCGTAGTGTGCTTGGGTATCGACTGGGTGTTCCGTTATTCACGGTATCTAGGCCCTGTCCTGCTTGCTCTCGGGTTTTTGTTGAGGATGTTTTTGGGGACCACGCTGTTTCTTGTACTGGTACTGTGGGCGTTAAACATCGGCATAACCTTGTCCGGGACACTCTTTTCGAGATCTCGCTTTAGATCCGTATTCTCGAAAGGAGGTTGATATCGGTTTGGTTGATGGGCATGGTGGCTCTCTTCGTCCTGCGGATTTATTGCTTTATTCTTGGGACGGGCGTGATGTGTGCGTCGACTTGACAGTTTCTTCTCCTTTGACTCGGGACTCGGGATGACGGATTTTGTGCCTGGCCGGGTTGTCGCGATCTTTGCTCAAAAAAGTGTGCTAAGTATGGGGATTTGTGCGCGGTGGCGGGTTATGGTTTCCTTCCTTTCTCTTTCTCTTCACTTGGGAGCTGGGTTCGATCTTTGTTGCCTTGCTCAGCGGATCCGAAATTCTCGGTATCTCGGGATGACGAGGGGCTCGGGTGGCCGCTTACATTTTTACTAGACTTAGCTTTGCTGTTGCTAAGGGTGTGGGAGCCCGGCTTGTTTCTCGGCTCCCCACCAATTTCATGTAAACTTTTGTTTTTCATTTAATGAAAGTTGCGCGCATCTTATAATAATAATAATAATAATAATAATATATAAATATATAATAAAGAGATATTTTTAAAAGTAGTGTGTAGGATGTTATGTGGGTGTGATGTGTTGTCGAATTCTGATTGGTCCGGATTAAAGCATGTACAAAGTGAAATGTGACGGTCTATAGCTTG